>NC_092205.1:60516502-60549225 GCF_043381705.1 Parasteatoda tepidariorum
TCGGTTAATCTCACACCTGACAGGAAGCGAGTTCGATTCCCAAGATACCTTGTGTCGACAGATTCACAACGGAAACTTTCATGAGTATTATACTTCATGTATAGATTATTAAATTTAGAATAGTCCAATAATAATAAAAAAAATTCAATCGAAAATATTTTTTTTCAAAATGAATTTTTTTTTAACAAAAACTGTAGTATTTTCTATCACTCACGATAGATGGCACCACCATTTGTATATTAAAAGTAAAAATTTTGAAGTTGGTACAACTGCAAAATTACTGCAGTTTACAAACTGCAGTAATTTTGCAGTGTTTTGACTTCAAAAAGTCTGCAGTGCTATGGGCCAAATCACCACAGTCTTCAAACTGCAGTTTTTCTGTAGATTAACTGCAGTTTATTTTTAGCTGGGAATGCCTATTTAATTATTTTTGTGTTAACCTAAAAGAAACCTATATGTAGAACCTTATACCTAGAATAACGAAATGAGCCACAGGAGTTCCTAAGATATTTTGGGAGATACCCCATAAGCTCAGGTAGATTTGGGTACCCTTTAGTTGGTAAAATGAGAACCAGTTTCATTCATGAAACAAGAGTATTTCAACTTATCTTCAATTATTATTTATAGCGAAAAGAAAACTCAATTATCATAGAAACTAATATACACAGAACATTGAAAAGACAGTGTCCCACTTAATCAAATATTTTCGTTAGCCGAATCGAATAACACATTACAGAATATTGATGTTCGAGTCAAATATATTTTTTTACAAAACTAATATTTCGGATATCTAATTGATTCATACAAAAACAATCTTAGAAGAGTCAGGCTGGCTCCTTCAGACTTTCTATGCATTCAGCAATATGTTTCTAGTGTTGATATGGAATGGTGCCTTGTTTTTCATATAATAATGATGTAAACGCCCGTAGAGTTCAGAATAATTCTTAATAATACCGAAATGCATTTTCATTAAACTTTGAAACATTTTGAACATCATTTTAATCCATGCATTTAAAACAAATCATATTTCAGTGAAAGTGGTCTCAATTTATCATAACCTTTGTGGAATAATTTCATATTTACATTCAGTGAAACATTTCAGTGAAATACTGCAATCCAAAAAGCAGTTTTAAAAACTTCAAAAAGAAATTTAATATTTAATTTTAGAATGGTATTAAAATTATCTTTTTTTGTCTCTAACATTTAAAGATGCAAGTAACCATTAAATAACAGCATTCTAAACTCAATTATTATCCCTCAATGTGGAATGAATGATATCTCGTCTTCATTTCAAGAGTACAAAACTGTACTTTTAGTTTATAATAGCACCAAGAATGCCTATTATATAGTCGAAATCCCATTTGATTAAATTTGAAATGCTTTTAAACTTCATCTTTAATTTATGCGCTTAAAACAAAACAACATTCAGTAAACGTGACTTCAAGATATAATTCCTTTAGCGGAATGATTTCCTTTCCAAATATTTTAAAGAAAGCCAGTAAACAATTCTAAAAGAATCTTAACGTATAATCTTTTAATGACATTAAATTCGTAGTCGTCTTATCTGTTTGACATTTAGAGAAGAAAGCAACTAGAAAGCAATAACAGCAGGCTATAAATAATATTTCCTAAAATTTTAATTATGTCCCGTCTTTCAGGTCGAAACTACAGAAATGTCCGAAGATCCAAGAATAAATTTTAGGAATAAGCATATTACAACAGAATGTATTTTAATTAATTTTAAATATTCTTATAAATGATCTTTAATTTATGTATTTAAAACGAAAAACGTAACTTTCAGTGAATGAGACCTAGTGATATATAATTCTCTTTGTCGAATAATTAATTTTATTTCCAAATATTTCAAAGAAAAACAGTAAACCAACAAAGCCAAACAAAAAGGAAAAAATATTTTTTTTATATATGGGTCATTCTCACGAAAACTGTCATTTTTCAGTTCATAAAATCCCAAAAAAGTAAAGTGAATAAAAAGCTCTGAAACTTTTTATATTAATAGAAATATGTAATGGCATTATAAAGAAAGTATATATCCTATAAATTATACTTAATATTTAAATTAATTAATTTTTTAAATAATTAATTTATAATTAATTAATTTATAATAATTAATAATTAATTAATTAATTTAATAAATAAATTAATTAATTTAATAAATTAATTTATTAATTTTTTAATTTATTTTTCAAATTAATTAATAAGTAAATTAATTATTTTCACTATTTAAAAAGTGAGGGAATGACACTAATAGTGAGGGAATGATATTTTATTTTAATACATGTTTTTATCTAAGTTACATCTACCTAAAGTTTGAAAATGATAACATACTAAGTATATCTAATATTTATTATAATTTAGTCTTATATATTTAATAGTTTTTACAGGTTTGGGAAATAAAATTGGCTGGCACGATTGAACAAAAAAAAATTTAATAATATACTCATCTTGAATCATTCCCTCACTTCAGCGTCATTCCCTCACTTTATACACTAGTGAGGGAATGACGAATTCAATAAAATTTAAAAATAACAGTTAGGCCTAATTAATTTCTGAAGTCAATCACATACAATTATATTCATACAAGAAAGCAACATATAATTATCCACTTTCTCGATGAAGTTGTATTTTATTTTACTCTAAAAAATGACATGAGGGAATGACAAATGTAAAAAATTTTACCTGGTTTGATTCATTCAAATTTATTCCACAGCAAAGCTTCTTTAAGTTGAAGATGGAAACATACTGCAATTTTGTTCTATGATGCCAGTTGTTAACTTCTGAAGTTTTTATTAAAATATTTTTATTCTAAGAAGATTGCAGGTGATAAGAACATTGTTGTGAGGGAATGACGCGAAACACTGGGGACAAAGTTTAAAATAGTGCTGTGTTAATATTTTTATCAGAAATTAAATTTAAAATTGATTTTCTGAATTCTATATTTCAGTATTCTGAAATAAAAAACACGAATTTGTAAAAAAAATATTTTTATTTCAGAAACAATTTTTTTCTTTTTTTAAATCAGCAGTGGGGACAAGTGAGGGAATGACATATTGGTATATTTTAATTACCTAAAATAAATAAAAAATAAAAATTGATAATTTTATTTTTATTCTTTTGTTAGCTTGCATTCTGAAGGACACTTTCCCTGAAATTTTTTTTTTCGTAATCTGTAAAACAAGCATAAAATATACTGGGGACATGAAAATGACTGTTTTTGTGAGAATGACCCATATATGGAATGATTTCTTGTCCTTCATGTCAAAATTGCAGAAATGTCTGAAAAGTTCAGGAATACTGATTAAAAACTAAGAATACCGAAAATATAAGTGAATACATTTTAATCAAACTTCAAAATCTTGTAAACATTATTTTATATCCATGCATTTAAAACAAGATATAATTTTGTTTGCGGAATAATTTCCTTTGAATACATTTAAAAGAAAACCAGTGACTCATTAAAACAATTCTAAAGAATTAAAAAAGAACCTTAATATTTAATCTTGGAATTGTATTAAACTCATCTTTTTGTTAATTTGGTATTTAAACATAAAAACAATAATGTGCTCAACCCAATATTTCCTTAACACTTCACAATATCTCATCTCATCTTTCACGCCAAAACGACAAGTTCTGAGAGCCCCCAGGAAACACCCAGGAATACCAATGATATAATCGAATGCATTTAAATTAAACTTTAAAACCTTTTAAACACCATCTTTAATTAACACATTTGAAACAAAAAGCGTATATTTCAGTAAATATGACCTCAAGATACTATTCTGTTGTAGGAAAAATTTCCTTTTTAACACTAGATTGCCTAGAAGAAAGTCATTTTGACTGCATTTAATTTCAATTGGAAAAACAATGATGTATATATTGACATAATGTCTCAGAATTTTGTGACTTTTTGTACAACATATAGTTTTTTTATTGTTAATATATATTAATAACTTGTTATATAACTGTAAATAATATAAAAAATATTAAAATTATTTTTAAACAAATTTCTTTACACGTGAATTAATCTTTCACAATCCAGTCCTTTTGACAGCTTTTGGGCAATATGCACTAGGTTTTATTCTTTCTAGTGCTAAACATTTCAAAGAATGTTTTTGTCTTTCTAGCATCTAAACATGAAAACAACCAGAAAAGAGGGAGGCGTTTTCTACACCTGTTTCGGTTTGAAGTAGTTCTCAAAATGAAATATAGATAGCAGCACAAAGTAACGTGATTATTAAATGCTTATTTTTATATTTTATGTATTATGTAGTTTAGTTCTCTATGTGTTTTCTTTCAACAAAGTTGTGTTATTAAAATCGGTATGGTAATTTTAAAGTGGTTATTTCTCCGAGAAGGAATCCTTTTTACATCACCCATAATATTAGGGGGAACGGAAAGTAATGTCGTTTTGGTACATTTGATATTTGTTATCTAGATTTTATTTTTAACCAGTGATGTATTCACTCTCGTTAGCAACAACCATTCAATGTCGAATCAAAAATGGATCGAAAGAATGAATAGATTCTTAAGACTAACGAATATTTAATGAACCGAAATGACATTACTTTCCGGTCCCCCTAATATTTCCTTAATATCTCTTGATATTTCGTCTTTCACGTCAAGTTTAAGAGAGCCTAGTATAGCACCCACGAATACTGATAGCAGAATCGAATAAATTTAAATTACACTTTAAAACCTTTTAAACATCATCTTGGATTAAAACCTTTTAAACATCATCTTTAAATCATGTTTTTAAAGCTAAATCGTATATTTCCGCGAATGTAACCTAAAGACGTAATTCCCTTTGCGGAATACTTTCCTTTCCAAACATTTCAAAGAAAACCAGTAACAAAAAAGCAGTTTAAGACAATTCGAAAGAAAACGTTAATATTTAATCTTAGAATGGCATTAAATTCGGGTTCTTTTCTCTCTTAACATTTAAACATGAAAGCTACCAGGAAGCAATCGTATGCTAAACCCAATAATATTTCCTTAATATTTCATGATGTCTCGTCTTTCAAGTCGAAACGACAGCAATGTCCGGGGAGTCTAGAATAATACCTTGGAATACCGATAATACAATCGAATACATTAATCTTTTATGAGAGTTCTCCTGTTGCGAGAAAGATTTCCCAGTGGATGTCGATGATCTCAACCAATAGATGTGAATATTTTGCTACCAAAGATTCTTCATAAGAGTTCATCTTTCAAACTAGATCTGTAATCAATAGAATAGCATTTTCATTTGACATTTTAATTATTGCGCGTAGGCGGATATACGATACATGTAATGGATTTGTGTGTAAGTAATATTAAATAAAATTGGATTAATGCAGTTTAATTTGAAATTTTGACTTTAGCTGAAATTACTTAATCAGAAGAAGGAATTTACCAGGAAAGGAATATTCTTTTATCCATAGAAGTTTTGCCAAGTGTAAATAAAGATATGATTAGACATAAAGCGTTTGATCACATAAAATACTATTTTCGCTTATCTATTTAGTTATCTATTTTGGCACTTGAAACACAACTATGATAGAGAATTTAGATAGTAATGAAAAATCTATGCATTTTTTTTATGAAACAGAAAAAATAAATTTGTTCTAAAATCCTCAAAATAAGATTCAGATGACCATTTTTGTTACTTAAACTCTTTATATATTTATTTTGACATATTATGTGCAAGAATAAGATATAATAGAGTCTTATACAGCATTAAGCTATGATTTACGAAGTAATTGATTATAAATTTGAAACTGAAATTTAAAAAAAAGCAGGGTCTAATGTGATGAAATTGAGCTATATTGTTTAAAATATTCAAATATCGCTGTATTTCATGTATTTGAGCTATCTTTTAAATACATTTTTAACAAAAATTTTAAAAAGTTTAAGATTGCAATTTTTTTTAAATATTAGTAAAAAATGCATACAAGTACTTACTAATCTTCATTTAAAAAACATACGTTTTTTTTTGTTTACATAACACGTAAAATCATCCATAATTGGTAACAGTAGCACCACATTTATTTATGTTTGAGAATTTCATGTAATTTATGTATCTTAATCAATAATATGCCTTTTTTGTTCAAACCACAGCGGGTTAAACCTCTAGTCATAATATAAAATCACTTACTTTGATGCGTGGACGAAGTTTGGAGATTAATAAATTAGGTTACTCCGAAGTTTGGAGATTAATAAATTAGGTAAAAATCGAAATCTAAAAGGAGAATGTGTGAAATAAAAAATGCATGAAAACTACTATATAAAAGCTGTGTGTCGTAGTGGTTCAAGAGACAGAGCTCTCACTTCTCAATGAGGTAACCCGGGTTCGAAACCCAGTCGTAGCTGGTCGATACGAATTCCGCAACCGGCTCGCACTGACCGAAGTGATGAAGTAAAATATCCTCAATGGTGGAGGGATCATGGTTAAGAGTGTCCTTGCTGTCTGAGTAACCATGGTAGATTTTCGTGGTTTTCCTTTCCATAACACATATGTTGATCAAAAAATCCTCCACGTGTGCAAGTTTCATCCAATACTTCATTGGATAGGGTTCAAAACTGAAAGGCTACGGAGTTGAACTTTGGTAGTCGTAAACTCAAAATTGGTCTGGCTGTTCACCGAAGGTTGTAAAGTAAAATAAAATATACAAAATCAAGGAAGCCATGGTGGCTCAGGGGATAAAGCGCTGGCCTACCAATGATGGGAAAAAAATAAATTTTTTCCACTTCTATATTTATTTAAAGTATGCTTTTTAAATAAGAGTTTTTGATAATTATTACCCTTTTAAGCGAAATTGCATTCAGGAAAATGGGCTTAAGTATCCTTTATTACAATACTAAGTTATCATTTAAAACACTCAACTGTGCTTAATAATCATCAGACTCGTGGCACTACAAGAAATTGTTTTTCACCTCATTTGAAGAAAAGAAAACAATTTTTTTCTTTGTTTGAGAAAATAATATATTTTTTTTTATAAAAAATGACGTTTCAGTCAGTGCACTAAATTGCTGTCAAGGGAAAAAACAATTTTTACATTCTTCTCCTTATCTTGAGTTACATACTTTCGTTTTACATTTCTTTCTTTCTCTCATTAAAAACAAGCAAAAACACTTTTAGAAAACTCATTAAGCTTCACTGTCACTGGTGTTCTTTAATTCGGTTGTAAAAGGCAAGAAAAAAAAACAGAATAAAAGTTGTTTTTTCTTCTATTTCCCCAGGTAAAATTGCAGACGCGATGATGGAATGGAAAAAGGAATTTTGCTTTTCTTTTCATTGTTTGCTCAAAATTTCAAAAAGGAAGCGTAATTAGTGCTTTATTTCTTTCCCAGGGCATTTCTCTCTGTAAACAAAACAGGGGCTTTGGAAATGTGTAAGAATTGCACAGAAACAAAGTTTAAGGAGCAAGTTATCTTTATAAGTTTGAGATTTATAGACAAATCTTATGACGCATTAAATCTGACCTGTTTGTAGAAACCTGGATAAAGGAAAGCGTATATGATGTGAAATAATTAAACACGAAAAATGAGGCGCTTTATTTTTTTTAATTTTTTATCTTTGTTTGAAATTTCATTTTATGGCGTGCTACATTTATTTCAGCGAGAAAATGAAAGACAAAAATAATGTGGGGAAAAAAACTCGCAAAAAATTTAATTAAAATATTCAATAAAAATTTTTTTTTTCCTTGTAAGCAGTTTCAAGTTGAGCATCATTAAAATTAAATGGTTCACGTTTTTGATTATTTATTTGTTAAAGGAGAACAATCAATTACATAGAGTGCCAGTATTTGGCAACTAGAAAACTAAATAAGTATCTGTGTTGAGCAATTATCTCTCTTGTAGAAGTTATTTTAGGTTTAAATGGTGCGCATAAGCTGGGAGTCAAATACTTATAACTAGAAAAACTTATTTAACAGTCATACCTAATGAAAGAGAAAAAAAATGGTTTGTAATCAATACAATATTCAATTAATTAATAAAGTTGCTTGAAGTTGAGCAAGTGTGTTTAAGTGCTAATTTTAAATGTGTTTACGTTAGAAAAAAAGGTTTAATTTCCAAAAAAAGGTAAATAAAAGTGAACCAATCGAATACTAATTGGCGTTCATAAACTATGTGCCTAACTCGCATTTTAACTGCTATTGAACTTCTAAATACTAAAATTGAAATTGTAGGGGAATAAAATAGGTGTATAACAATTCTAAGTTTAATTAAATTCATACACATCTCTGTTTACTTTTATGCTTTTTGTGCAAGCTTCTTATAATCACTTTTATTTTCTCCATAAAACGAAATTTCTCAAGTTATTTTTTCAATGACTTGACAGGTTATGAAATGTTACATATCCTTTTCATTAATATACCTCTTAAATTTTGTACCTGTAAGTATTTATCATAAAAAACCTAGGACATAATAGAAGCAAAATTATTTTAAATGTTCGGCATTAAGACTTATATGTTTGTAGATATTCTCCCAAAATAAATGACTTCCACAAGTTTAGCTACAACTGATTTTTAATAATGAATATTTCTCAAACCGAAACAACAAAAGAAAAGTACCGTAAATGTCAAATTTTAGGGGGGATAAGGAGCGATTTCTCCATCACCATCACTTGCTTTCATCTTTATTGTTCTCTTGGGACTGATTGTGCTGCGATGTACGCCGCAGTTAAAATCACTTTCTGCTTTAGGGGTTTAAATTATCTGACATACTATAACACGCAATAACTCTTATATTTAATAAGACAACGCTTTTATGTTACTTATGCGTGCATTTGGGTACTTTTTAATACAAGGCTGTGCAGTTATTCATGTTTTTCAACCCAACTTCCATGCTATTTTTAAAGAACTTCCTTTTATATTAAATAATTTTTGCTGTAATTAAACTTCCTATTTTGATAAGATATACCAATTCTTAGCTTTTTTTTAAATGAAAGAAAAATCTCTTTTACTGTTTTATGTAACTTTGGGATTTTATTTACAAATAATAAAGTTTATAATATGCATTTACTTTCATATCTTTAGATGTTGATAAGAGAAACATACGCTTGGAAATAAATCAAATAATGGAAATGGGAACATAAAAGTATATGTCAAATATGTTTCATACATTCAATAAGAATTATCAACATTGCATGCATATGCGCTTATTCAGCAAAAAACTCAAAATAAAGGCAATTAACTTATGATCGATTGTACTATATTGCACAAATAGGACCATTTTTTTTAGAAAATGCTTTGTTAAAAAATATATTTAGGATTGAGAAAAATCTACAAAAAGAATTTCATTTATAATTAATTGTACTTACTTAATATAATATATTGCACTTATAGGGCCATTTAATTCTAATAATGCTTTGTTAAATTATTTTTTTAGGATTGAGATTGATTTACAAAACGAAACTCATTCAGCCTTTTACCTATTTTACTTTTTAAGAATTATTTTAATTTTTAAAACTATTTTTTGGAGGGGAGAGGGGATTGAGATGTTTAAAATGTTGCATGCTGTAAAGAATTAGCGAGAAACCTGCCACGTAATAAAGTGAAATGTCGATACAATTAAATTAACGTATAAATAAGACAAAGATACAAAGACATTAAATGAAAATAACAGGTTTAATCTAGCATGCAAATATATATATATATATATATATAAAATATAGGATGTCATATTTCCCAATTTATTTTTATTCATTGTTAATTGTTGCTCTTTTTACTGTTTTTGGTTATTAGATTAAGCGAAGCACGTTTTGAAAAGTTCGCACTATGTAAAAAATATTAAATGTGTTCAGTATCGTTTAGCTAGCACGATACCGTTGCTTTGAGACACCAACTCCTGTCAGTCAACGTATACCACAATTAATCAATTTTCTCCAATATTTATCACTTCCAGGGCCATGAAAAAACCTATTGCCATGTTACTTATATTAAACACCTATCAGCNCGTTACAACATTGCACTGTTGAGGCCAATGTCCGACAGTTTCACAGAAAGGACAAAAGGGTGACATTATTTTACTTTTGGTAACTGATTTAGAATTCACATTAAAATTTTCTAAGGAGGATTTAATAGGATAGTCTGGAGCAAGTGAACCTTTAATATTACTTGCAGTAATTGATCCCTCGACCTCTTCTGATAAAAATTTCATTAATTTTGAAATATCGCTTTCACCAAAATTTTCACGTTTGGCATGTACAATCCAATTACGACAGATTTCATGAGGAAAAGCACGAAGTATTTTAGGAGCCAAAATTCTTCCGTATGATTGAGTTTTTTCTCCTAAAGCATCTAAAGCCTGTATTCTTCGATTACAATCAATATATAACTCATTTATTGCTGCTGGAGAGTGATTTTTGACAGGTTTTAGGTTTTCTAAATAATCGAGATGAGCCTGTATTATTTTATCTTTATCGCCATATTTCGATTTCAAAATATTCTTTGTTGTTGCATATGTTTCTGCAGTTATATTAATTCCATCAACTATTCGTTTTGCTTCTCCATCTAAATATCCCCGCAAAAAAACATGCTTGTCAATCAGCGATAAACTTTCGTTTTTGTCGATACAGTTTTCAAAACGCTCCCAAAAACTATGGAATTCTTCAATTTCGCCGTAAAACGTATTTATTTTTATTGTAGGCAACTTTACTGTAACATTTGAAGGCGAAGCTGAAAAATTATTTATATTGGCAGCTGTTGGCGATGTTTCAGAAATTGAATTCGTGTTCCGATTTGCTGTTCTTTTGAAATTAAATAACGCCAAATGAGCATTTTCTGTGTATATTTCGCATTCTATTATGTCTTCCTGATATTCGTCATCATTTAAAAAATTATGTATTTCATCGTCTGCCAAGGTTAATTCTTTTATTTTATCTTGTAAACGCTCAATGTTGTATTCTTTTTGTGTACTAGCAGTTTGTGTACTAGCAGCATCGTTCAATTTCGTCGTTAGTTTCGTAATGGCGGTACGTAGCGTTGTTCGTTTGCGTTTAAATATTACAAGTTTTTCACTACCGGTAGTCATTCCAATTCAGATTTTTGACGAAAGTAATTATAACAATATCAGTATGACTTACCGAGTTATTTCGGCACCAAATGTTGGGTTTTGTTGAGAGCAAATCAGACTGAAAGTCACGTAGAACAAACTGAAAACTTAACTTTTATTTACATCAAAAAGAATATAAAAACAATAAGATGTTGCCAGCACAGGAAACTCAAACTATCTAACTAATCTCGAACTCAAACCTCAACAGCATATAATATTGAAAATATGTATTTTTTTGTGTCAACAAAACCCAACATTTGGTGCCGAAATAACTCGGTAAGTCATACTGATATTGTTATAATTACTTGCGCTGATATGGAAATTGTCGCAAGCTTCATCTTGAGGAAAATTAAAAACCTATTTGAAACTAGTAAAACTCACAGTTTGAGTGATGAGGTAAAAATGTGTGCTAGAAACAAATCTGTAGGCTAGCATAAATTTTTACATAGAGTAGAAATACTGTATTTAACTGTTACAGCATAAGAGTGCTTTTTCTTTCTCACTTTTCAGTAAAGGGAGAAAAAAGGAATACAATAACAAAATTTTTTTAGCTGCACTTAAAAAAGTTAAATATAATTGATAAATAAAATTTCATTTTAATCAAGAATCAAACAAGTTATAAAAATGTAAAGACTGGTTTTAACTTTTTTGTGCAAATACTCATTTACTTGGTTATGCTGTCTTTCAACAAACAAAATTTTAATTTTCGTTAAAATTATTTATTTAAAGTTTTATATCTGTGCGTTCTTTTCTCTTTAAAAAAATTGCAATAGTGAAAGTTCATTCCGTTTGGGTAAAGAAAACACCCTTACAAATAAAATTCGTTGACTCACAAAGAACATTTTAAATAACAACGAACTGATAATTAATAATAGCAAATAAGCGTGTAGGTTGCTTTTAAAGGAGATAATTTGTTTAGGTAACTTTCACAATCTCAATTGAGAGAATTGAGTGAAGTAATTTTTTTTAAATGTTAGCATATGTTCAGCAAATCTTTTTTCTTAATATCAAATTTACAATTAAGCTCATTTTTTATCAACTCTGAAACAAAAGGCCCAAAAAGCCGAAGATCTGAAAAGGCAAACATTGTAATGTGAAAAAGATTAAAACCACTCTTATTAGCGAAATATGAATTTTTACTTATACATTGCAATGATTTTTAACTGTACGAGAAAATCAAAATTCTATTTATTTAAAAACGTGGACCAGCTGGTTGTCGGATTTATATCTATAAGCAAAAATCTATCTGTATGGAATTTTGATAATAACTCGAGAACGGTAGCACCGATTTGGATCGTTTTTATTACTACAACTTCCAAATTTACACTGGGTAGTTTGTGAACATTCGCCTCTTTTAGGCTCCCGGTTGTTCGAACTCAATATCGAAAATGCAAAACTTCATCGTTGAAACTCATTGTTACAGATTAAAATTTCCTTAATATCTTTTGAACAGTTTCAAAAGAACGGCGTTTTTGTTAGATTGCTAATATTTGCTTGGAACATTTTGCGATATTTTCCATTGCTGTACGTTGATCCTGCATGTTTCTTCGCTCGCTATATTGAGAAAAAGTATTTTTTATTCTTTCAATAAGTGTTGTCATAGAAACAACATTGACACAGAATGTTTATTTTTTAATTTAAGAGATGCAGAAACAGACAGAATCTAGAAAAAAAAAATACGCAGCAGCTCAGAACTCTTTGAACTTAAATATAAACTGAAAAGTTTCCTTAAATTTGAAATAAGTGAAACCATGTGCTGAAAAAATATACAGGTAATATAAGTTACTTAAAAAATTACTTAGATTTCCTAAAAGCATTTTCTGTTCAATCATGTCAAAGAGTAAAAACAATTTTTATGCAAACATTTTGTTAATTGTTTGTCCATGAAACATTTCAAACAATTACAATTCCTAATTTTTCTGCAATTTTTTTTCCATTTACGGATGATTAATATGGATACACAATACGGTTACAATGCAGCATAATTCAGAACTATGCATGCACAATACGAATACATGCATAATTCGTGAATACACTTATCTATTTATATAAGTTGCTTTATATTAACATGGACATTTTGATTCAACCAAGGATCGATAACTTTTTAACCAAGCGGTTTGCATTTTTTCTACCATTTTGTCTAAATTTCAAGTTTAAATAAAAATTAAATTAAAAGAGTCATGCCATAACATAAAAAACTTCGATTAGAGGTTACAGTTCTGTGTAAAAAAGAATGATTTTAGTTAGATAAATGGAATCCCTTGAAGACAGATCAACTCGATTAATATAGTTAATAGCCAACGTCACGTTAACTTGCGGCAACAAGAGTCGACATCTATGCCGCTTGAACGATTGTAGAATGACATCGTTTATCATGGCGAGCACAGTATAATTAGAAATCTTGCCCCAGGTAATTATAATCATAAATATATTTCAAAATGTGAAAGGTCTACCAAATAATATTCAGCTCTAAGTTATGATGTTAGCATAGAATATGAAAATGAAAAATCAATCTGTCCAGTTGGAATTTTAATAGTATATGTATCCACTGCTCAGCGTTGAGATTTAAGTATGAAAGCAAAAGTATTTGTAGTCAAAATAGTAAAATAGAGGTTTTTCATTATCGGGTCAGCATATACTTTCTAAATAATTATTAAACATATCCGCAGTTAGCAACAATGCTTTCCAGATGGTACCACTTGACACAAATTAAAAGAATTGGTCTTGCCACTTGCATACTAAACGTGAAAATACAAGACGCAGCAAGCTGAGAACCACTAATGGTAAAGTAGAGGATTTTCATTATCTGGTCAACATCCACTTTCTTAAGAATTTATTAAGCATATACGTAGGTAGCAACAATGCTTTCCAGATGGTACCACTGGGCACAAATTAAAAGAATCGGTCTTGCCACTTGCAAACTAAACTTGAAAATACAAGAAGCAGCAAGCTGAGAACCACTAATGGTAAAATAGAGGATTTTCATTATCTGGTCAACATCCACTTTCTAAAGAATTTATTAAACATATCCACAGTTAGCAACAATGCTTTCCAGATGGTATCACTTGGCACAAATTAAAAGAATTGGTCTTGCCACTTGCAAACTAAACTTGAAAATACAAGAAGCAGCAAGCTGAGAACACAATGCTTTCCAGATGGTACCACTTGGCACAAATTAAAAGAATCGGTCTTGCCACTTGCAAACTAAACTTGAAAATACAAGAAGCAGCAAGCTCAGAACCACTAATGGTAAAGTAGAGGATTTTCATTATCTGGTCAACATCCACTTTCTAAAGAATTAATTAAACATATCCACAGTTAGCAACAATGCTTTCCAGATGGTACCACTTGGCACAAATTAAAAGAATTGGTCTTGCCACTTGCAAACTAAACTTGAAAATACAAGAAGCAGTAAGCTGAGAACACAATGCTTTCCAGATGATACCACTTTGCACAAATTAAAAGAATCGGTCTTGCCACTTGCAAACTGAACTTGAAAATACAAGAAGCGGTAGACTGAAAACCACTTAGACTGATAATGACTTATCGAACGTATAGTTTTTGTTTTTGTAAATAATGTATAACGGGTTACCTTATTATATTCAATATGATGCCTTTTTTATTTCAATAGCAATCAGTCATTTAATTTGAGAAATTAAAATTTTAAATATGAATCAACATTTAAAAAAAAAGTTTTTTCTTCTTGGTTTTTAATTTTGAAGATTTTTCATTATTTGTTTTCTTTAATATATTTCCTGCCATTTCATGCATTCTCAACAAATGTGAAAATTCCTCGTAAGTAAAATACTGTGACTAAAAAAAAGAAATGTTTTCAAATATTGCATTAAGAATTACATAGCAATACTTCATCTAAAAATTGCATTATTTCTAGCTGTCTAAAATATAAAAATATAGATAGAAAACTAGGATAAAAATATAGAAAACTAGAGAACTAGAATTCTTGAATATAAAAATCTAGAATCAAGAAATCTAAAGGATCATCATCTAAATAAAACAAATAATGAAATTAAAAAAAAAACATTTTGAAATTTTTTTCCTTAATATTTTCTATGCGTTCTCAACAAATGCTGAAATTCCATCATTTGAAAGTAATATGCGACACAGTAAACTTTTAAATAATATATTAAGGATCATATAAAAATCTTTCATCCAAATCTTGCATTTCTTCTAGTATTCTTAGAAGAAAAATCTAGAAATCTGAAATCTAGAATCTAGCAATCTAGAATTTAGAAATCTAAGAAATCGTCTTGCAAAGAAAAAAAAAAAAATTAAGAATTTTCATTATTTGTTTTCTTTAATATATTTCATGCATTCTCAGCAAATGCAAAAATCCCATTTTTTAAAAGTGATATGTGCACAATATAAACTTTTAACTTTTAAATAATATATTAAGGATCATATAGAAATCTTTCATCCAAATCTTGCATTTTTTCTAGTATTCTTAAAAAAAAAAGAAAAAAAAAATCTAGAAATCTAAAATCTAGTAATCCAGAATTTCGAAATCTAAAAAATCGTCATGCAAAGAAGACAAATAATAACAAAAAGTTTAAAAAAATGAAAATTTTTCATTATTTGTTTTCTTTAATATATTTTATGCATTCTCAGCAAATGCTAAAACCCCATCATTTGCAAGTGAAATATGACACAAAAAACCTTTCAAATAATACATTAAGAATCATATAGCAATCCTTCATCCAAAAATTGCATCGTTTCTAGGTTTCTTCTGGTTCTATATGGGGGCGGATACTTAAAACGATCGATCATAGCTTCATTCCTGAAGAAAGAGGAGGATGGAAGAAATATATTCTAACATCCACCCTCATGACCCCTCTTCCCCACCCGGAAGTAGAATTCGCGCATGCTTATCACTCTACATAGATAATACAAAAGGACTTGTTTTCGTCGCCTATACAATTTTTATTTCCTTTTTTTAAAGAACAAATGTTTCTTTACAAGATTTATCAAATTATTCTCTGAGACATAGTTTAAAGAATAGAAAAAAAAACTTTTAAAAAATATTTCTCTCTCATATTTTGAGTTTTAAAAATAACTTTCAAACTACAGATATATTTAAAATTTAATTTCAGACACATTTGACATTTTATTGAAAAATGCATGTTTCTATAAAAATAAAAATTGTTCAAGTAAATTGTTTAAGCGAACTGAATAGGACGCAAGAATTATTGACACAAGAGTCAGATATCAGTAGGCAGCGCTTAAACTCAGTGAAAAAAAAAACTTTCAATTAAATGTAAACAGGGTATATTGTGTTGTTAAAAAATAGGAAACATGAAATTAGATACTGGTGTTTCAGAACCCGTATTTGTTTTGGTAAGGCAAACCCTTTTAAAATAGATTTGCTGAAGCTAAAATTAAATTTAAATATTAAAATTTCCAACTTCATATTTTTTCAGCAAATTTATCATCATTCTTTCAACTGACTAGGATTTTGAATTAACTAATTAATTATTAAATTGAAACTAAATACAAAGGAAAAAACAAAAGAGAGATAATGAAAATATATGCAAACTTCTTGCAGAACACATGTGAAAGTTAGTTTTAACTGCACAGTGCACATGTGTGCTACAAGTGTGACATTTTACTTTGTTGGCGAAATTCCCTTTCTAACTGCTATAATTTTAACAAGTTTGTTTCACAATCATTTGAATGAAAATAAAAAGCAAACAAATAGTGTGACATTCTTTCTAGACTAATATTATGAATGAATCACTGCAATTCTGAATTTCCAAGCAATCAAATTCAATTTATCTTTAAAAGTAAGTTTTTTTATTATCATACAATAGACCAAACTCAGCGTAAAAAAATCATTTATTTCATACTAAAAAAGAGAGTCATTAGGGAGTATACCAATAATGCTAAAATTAACCTTTTTCGATGTACCTTTTCTCAGTATCTAAATAAGGTATTCCTTCAGTTTATTTTTTTTACGGAATATGTATACACAGTGATAACTGTTAATAGATATCTTTGGCAGAATTTCTAAAAAAGTTATTAACTGAAAGCTTTTAATTTTTTTAAAAAGTTTAATCATTTTTGAGCAAAATCTCAAAAAGCATACCCGTTAAGGCAAAAATATTATCACAGAATACAAATGATATAATTTTAAATATCGGCGACAATTTTAAAGCACAAGTAGCTTCCCTAAAAAGATACACCGAAAAAGGTCAGTACTAGCATTATTGATATTGCCCTACCGACTCCCCTTAAAATAACGCAATTAAGAGGAGCTAAAAACGGAGCTCTGTCAAAACAAAAGGGAGTGAAAATGGAAAATTGGCCACAAGAGTATCTTATTGTTGTAGGAAACTGTATTATCTGGAGAATATTATCACAAAATTAAAAAAAAGAAGCAGAAGAAATAAAAAACCAGCATTTTGTCTTAAAGAAGAATATCTTAGAAAATAAACAAAGGAAGAAACTTATAAGTGGGTGAAATACCATTTGTTTCTTCCAATTTAAGGTTGAAAAAGATTTTAATTAAGCGCATAATATGAGGCTTTCTAACATTTTTTTCTAATTAGTTGTTTTATTCTGAAATAGAACTCTGCACTACCGCTACTGTTTGCATTTTGTAAGTTTGAATTTACGAGATCTCCATTTCTTAAATTTTATCAAAATCGTAGATGTTAAAATTTTATAAATATTGCTACTCTCTACAAGACAGAAATTTCTGACACAAAACGCGATCATCTGATCTATTTGAAATTAACTAAGAAAGGGTACCAATGCTTTCAAAATTAATTTCTTAAGTACTTTGATTATATTTTATCAATTTTTAAAAGTCCGTAAATGATATTTTCGGCAAATCTTTTTGAAAATATTAAAATTTAGAAATTTATATGTATTTCTTTATTCCAAGTTCTTTTTATTTAGCGTAGCAGTTTTTTAATATTTTGTTGTTGTTGTTGACGTATGCCATTTAGGGAAGAGTGCGATTGTTCTTGTTTTCCAGTGGCGCCATCTATGGCCAAGAATTGGACTTCTGCCACACCATACGTCACACCCGTTTATAGGGTGGACCCATTCCTACATCCATTCATCCTTCCACAGATCGTAATTTTGACCTGAATCAGAGAACGATCGATCTCCAAATCAGATTCCCCAGAGGTATTGATTTGTTATGGAAACATGGAGGACTTTGAGACTCGACAGATTTAACGTGCATCAGTCACCATTTACTACACGGGGAGCCTTCGGCTGGCAGGGATCAAAAACACGACCTCTTGGACATGAGTCCAGTGCCCCCCCCCCCAACCAGGATATCTCGACTTTTTTAATATTTTTTTTCACTCAATAAGCAATTGTCCACAAAGAATGATCTAAAAATTAGAATTATTAGAAAATTAGAAGAAGATCTGAAAATTAAAATTAATATGATAATCGTTCTAATGTAAATAGCTTTCTAAAGCTAGAATCTAGTTTTTTATCAACAAAAATTGATGAAACAAAAATGTGACGTTCAAAGAAATTGTAGTTATTTTTGTGCTTAAATACAATAAAATTGGAAAACAACAATGAAAATGAGAAAAAAGTAAAGGGATCACAAATAAAAACATGAAAAAAACAGCCAGCTGTATTTGAATAATAAAAAAATAGATTCGTCCCTACAGAAACACAGGAAAAGGATGGACGCAAAAGTAGGACATAGTCACATAATGAAAATTAAAAGAGATTTACAAACATTTGAAAAATAAGGAATAATTCAAAATTCATGAAATAATTAATACTGTTGTTTTGAACATGGAAAAAATGTTTGAAGTTCGAATCAACAGTTAAATAATGCATGTTTTTAAATAGTTTAATTAAACCTTATTTTATCCATATTATCTTTTAATCATTCTCCTCTGTTAACACTTTTAGTTACGTGGTAATCAAAGTGTAAAGTATTACACTTTGATTACCACGTTTTTAATAGCAAAATATTCATAATACTTTCTGAAATAAATCTCATAACATACAGCATACACTCGTAGATAATTTCATAACCAGTTAACCTTTTATTCCAAATTAATACTCAAATAAAAATAGAATATTTTTGTTATAGAAAAGCAACTAAACTCTCAGTTTCGATTAATTACAAAAATAATTACTTTTCCATACCCTAATTAATATATATCGCTCTTCTATGCATGATTGGACAATGTTTACACCTGGATAATTGTTATAATTTATTTACCCCAGGTAGTTGCGTCGCAGTGATAGTCGAATTTCTAAATTTATCTCATGGAATACAGAGAACATTATAATAGTTTTATTTCTGGTGAAACTCTATATCTTATGACATGAAATTATTTAGGAAATATCTAAATTCTTAAAAATATTTTTTGAAAATATCCAACAGGATATATTAGAATTAAATAATATACTTTTAATTAAATCGAAAACGAAATACTAATCTTTAGTCGATAAAAAGTTTAAATCAAAAATGTTAGATTAACAATCAAATTTGTTTTAAAAAATAAGGAAGTAATATACCCATTGTGATATGTTTCATCTACCATTTTTACGTCGTATTTTGATGTATAGAAACTTTGTTTTCCGATTACAACCTATAATTGTAGCTGCTAGTGAGAAATTCAAAAAATATATCGTAGTAATAAGGTTTTCTATCATTGAAAGTTATTGAAAAATTGATATGTAATCATCAGTTGTTTTACTTTGATTTATAAATTTACTGCTTGTACTACCATCTGTTGAAATTTGTACGAACTAAAAACAGAATATCTAGAAGGAAATATTTGCGCCCTCTCACATGAATTTTCCGACAGAATTATTTCCTTTTTTTTTAAAACAATTTTAAATTTTTTTAATCCTCAATGTTAATTGCCGCAGTCTGAATGCTGCAATTCAAGTTCTCTCAGGCGTGTTCCAGTTCCTTCAGTCATACATCCAATTCTTTTAGCTATACATTTTATGGTAATTTTAAAGTTTTTTTAAAGTTTTTTTTGTTTTCCTCTTTTTTAAACAAGGGTAAAAAATTTAAAACAAATATAATAGAAATGATTTATACAATACTGAAATATTTCGATTACAATGTTACATCACAGATGCCTATTTATAGCTTCTATGCACTAGTAATTTTACATGCTTATGCAATGTAAAATTACAGAATGATTATAAGAAGCCTTAACAACGTATAGTACTCCTGATAACCATACTGTTCAGCATATTGAAATTAAATTTCGCATAAAGGTGTTGTAAGGTATATATTATATAGTAGTTTCAAAAATTATTATCGAGATGATTTAGTTACTTAATTATAAAATGTGCAATTTTCGATGACAACATCTACATCTTCTCATTGGAACGTGATCAAACAGTGCAAAATGTCGTCGAAACGTTATTTTTAACAGGAATAGTGTCGACGGTAGACATAAATAGACATAATTTTTACTTCCCATTGACGTCAGAACAGGAATCTGGATTAAATTTTTTTTTTAAATTTTGAAATGCTCTTTCCTTTATATATATGCCTAAAACCTCTATTTCCCATGCTGAAAATGTTGTTACAACTCCATTTTAAATTTTTTATTAGGATCAAGTTATGATGAAAAAAATAGCTTTTGCCATTTTGAAATTCTACCACTACAACTGCGGAAGATTGATATCATTTTTAACAAAGTTTTATTACATTCTCTCAAGCGATATGTTAACCAGAAGATCATATGCTCTCAAAGTTATTTTGTAATCACCTTATGTTTCGTAATCACCCCATGTTTGTATCACGCTTTTCCTTATAAGATAATTTCTGTTTCCGTCACAGAAATTCTTTTATTTATTTTTAGCACTTAAAGACTTATAGGTTTCTTACGTGATCTTTACACGTAAATAAGAACATATGTTACAAGTAGGCTTAAGATCAAAACATTGTTCTACTGACTTTAAAACCTTTCTGCAGTAACTTTCATTTGATGTCATCATAAAAGATCGATATTCATTACTTTAAAATAGAAACTGTAACGAAATGTAGGAAACGTAATAACGGAAGCAGCGTGCCGTTTTATTTAATTATTGACTATCTTCTCTGAGAGAAATTTCGATCAAAGGGAATAAATTTGAGTTGAAACGCTCATATGATGCTAATTAGTTTATGCTTCAAACTAGAAATATGATTGTAAAATTAAATTAAACAGATGCATGAAAAGAGTACAAAAATTTTGGCAAATATACTAAAAGTGTTTGAAACTTAAAATGTGTTAATATAATAATTTCTCAAAATATGAAGACTGTTTAGATTATGGGTTCTCAACAAATTAAGTGGACGAGCATCATCCATGAAAGAATAAAGAGATGTGTTTTTGTTTCCATTTACTGCAAAAGCTTTTAGTGTGATCTGTAATAATATAGTAGCATTTAAATGTCAGAAAACTATTCTATTACCCATAAATAAATGATTCTTGTTCTCTGGCAAGCCTGAGAGGTTTTATAGTCTTCTTAATGAAATTATCTCGACAGCTATTTGGTATACCATATAAGGCGATATGGTACAATTGATAATTTTAAAATCTAAAAAAAAATATATAAAGATAGAAAAAAATCGACAAATTTTGAGAGTTTAGAAATAAATGCCCATTTTCAAAACTCGCCAAACGTAAATGAGGAAACAAAACAGATCTAACTTAAAAAGATGCTAACCTGTCTGAAGAAATTGAAAAATAAAATATAAGTGCAAAACAAAATTAAAGACACCAGAGTGACTAAGATAAGTATAGGCATCATCAATCGTTATAACGTTATCGTTATATGTTGCTACGTTATCGTTGTTACGTTATCATCAATCGTTATAACGTTATTGTAACGTTGATCGTTATATGTTGAAGAACTCGTGTCGTAAACCTGGAAATCTGCATTCATATGAGCAAAACAAAATTCCAGAAAATCAAGATAAGCTGATGTGGCATGGTAAGGAAAATTTTTAGTGTTATCAAAATTAATTTTTAAGATAAAAAAAACAATGTAGAATAAGGTAACACAACAGATGTTTTCATCGTCAAGAATTCAATGAATTATGTATTGTATCATTGTTGGAACTTTATTATAAATTTAAAAGGTTAAAATTTGAAGGAGTTTTTAGATCATGTTTTACCGTAATCGCAGTCGAATTCGCTGCAAAATTACATGCATGTAAAGTTGACCATATTTTCGTGCAATTTAATTCTTTTCATTTCTTATTAGGTGATATTAAGATTAAAACTTTAAAAAAAAAAGATACTTCAATTTAGCACTTTATTAAGGTTGCAGCACACACGATATTATCATTCACAGAACCGATTCTACAATTAAATATGTGACCAATTTAGTGAGTTCTGAAATCTTAGAGAGTTAGTATTTACTTACGATTTAATTACGTTAAAAAAACATTATTAATATGATACATTGATCAAAAAACTGGTTACAAATTAAAACTAAGCAAACACACTTATTTTTAATTAACTCGGTCATTGGAAATGAAAACATCCGTTTTGTATCACATTTAAATTTAATGCATTCCAGAGTGTTTAAAATAATTTATTTTTCAGAGCTCTCCCTTTTAAATCTTCCAAATTCTTCTTAAACTTGAGCTCAAATATATATATCTTCTGCACTTCTAACTTTTCGCTATTTTAATGATCTTAATTTTTTTTTAAAACTCCTTCGACGTAAATAGGAAAGAAATTTAATTAAGATTAGAAGAGTTGCTTCAGGTAGAGGAAGATTGGAACATTCTAGGACTGACTTTGCAATCTAGATGGGAAAAGTTTTCTTTTGGCAACATTCATTTGGCGTCATCGTGATAGATCGATCTTCATTACTTTGAAATAGCTTCAGTGGCAAGAAAGGCCCAGGAGGAGGAAAATGCACTACAAGAAGAAGCATGCAGCGATATTTAATTAATGCTTCTTCCTCTCAGAGGAATATTTCCATCAAACGGAATGGAATCAAGTTACGAATAGGATTCTGTGTCTGGTATAATTAGTTTATTTTCAGTACTAGAAATACTGTAACAATATTTATGGTTATGTCGTGGAAAGAAATGTGTTTATGGAAGACTTGGTAATTGTGTTATTAAAAGTTGTTTTTACAAAAAAATTACTTTTCTAATTATTATGTGTGATCTGTCTGCTGAAATATACTGGAAACCTGACCAAAAAGACCTCGGTTTCAAAATTAAAAAATTCTGTAACGAAGGACGATAAAAGAATGGAATAAACGGTAGGGAATTTGCCGCTTAAACACTATTCGTAAAAACCGTCAAATTCCTAATTTCATAGATTTTTACAAGTTTATGTACTAACTAATAGCTATACTACGCATAACTAGACATAGACATTCTAGAACTGAGTTGCCATATAACTGGGATAAGTTTTCTTTGGTAGCGTCAATCCCTTGCACTATTTTTACCATTCTGACTCGTGATGAAAATTTTAGGCCAAACTTGAAAATCACAAGTCAGGCTCGTTGCTTAACTCGTGGTTTCGTTGCTTAACCCATACTCGTGGTCTTTATCTCGAGCTAAATAAGAACGTCTGAATGGATTCTTATCGCTTCTTTATATGAGTAGGTATTTTATATCTTGTCTCCAAATGTAGTTTACTTGCGTGCTATTTAGGATTAATTGTTGTAGTAAAGATGACATTTGAAAACGACGTAAACATGTGCATTCGGCGAGACCTTCATTCGTTCTTATTAAAATTAAATTCTGTTTTTATTTTTGAAAAAAAAATATTACTTTCAGCAACACAATTACCTCAAGGTAATGAAGATCGACCTATCACGATGCTGCTAATTTCAAATGAATAAAAACTTTTAAAATGTATTTAAATTATTACAACAAATTCTGTATAATAATAATATGATTAATTAGTAGCAGAATACAAATAATTTGAAGCGAATCTACGGCAGTAATACTTGAATTGAAAAAAAATTTCAGATTATGTCATAATCACCAGACCTAAAGATGAAAAATGCGGTATAAATGAACAATTAAATATCAACAAACTGCTTTGTTGAAAAATGCTCTCAAGTTTAAAATACTTTTATATTTAATGTATGGGATCTGTTTGTTCAAATACACATGTAACTGCCTGAAAAGTCTTCGGACGTTTCAGTTCTCAAACGTTTGAACACAAAGGAACAAAATACACGTTATGAAATTCGATACCATGTTTATTAAAGTCTTTTAATTAGCCAGTTTCGTAGTTTTGTTCTCGGTCATGTAATTATTATTTTTCATACTACACATATTTAGACAAACACGTAATATTTATAAACTGTGAAGTAAATATTGGAGTAAGGAAAATAAGTATGATTGATCTAATGAAGGTAACCAGAAGCTTTCATTAAGCTAAGGTGTTCCATGAGAGACCTGATACCCATTTTAATTTAAAACGATACAACATTAGTACTACTCAGTAAAATGTTAAGAAATAGGGTAAGTCTGTGTTATAGAGTGATTATACAACTATACCATTTATTTTAGTTATTTTTAATGCTCCAAAATTTCTGTTGTATATATGTACAGTCGCTGGCCAAATTATTAGACGCACATTAGATTCTATGTAAAATCTTAATTATCAGGTGATACTATACAACTTTATGGGTAAATTGGACCATATATAATATAAATACAGAATATTTGTATTATCAGGTATTATATTAGTCTATTATAATAATTAGACGAAATTATTAGACTCAAAGTAGTCTTCTCTTACGCTTTTACTAAACCTGACAAAATGGAATTTTGTTATAACTTAAATATATCGCTAAATATCAGTTTGGACAATTTATTCAATGATTGGGTGACTAGTTTATTCATAGCAATTAACAAATGGTGTGTAATACGCTCGTAAATTCTAATATAAAAAATATATGAATCATTCTAAATATAGTTAAATAAAGTTGCAAACTAAGTAATAGGTTTTAATCATTTCAAACTTTTCTTTACTTTATAACAAATAGTTAAGAATTATTTAATTTGATAATATTGTTTTTTCTCCAGTCAATTTGTACATAACAGTTTGGTTTCTATAAGAATTGATGGCAGTTGAAAAAACTATTTTTTGGAGGAAAATAACTCATAACCGCAGGCTATATAACAATTTACCTGGAATAAAATCTGATTTTCATTGTTTTACTATTTTATTTCTTAGATTCCGTATCTATTTACATTAAGGATTTCATAAGTAATTTTATACAAAAACTACCGTTTTTTGTACAATTTACTTTATTGGTTACATTGTGAGTCTTCTAAAAGAGAGATGCAGCAAAAGGTATCTGATTGTGAGTAATTAATTACCTGTAATTTTGATTATTGCAACTATAATAAAAAAATTCTAGTTTTAATAAACAACAATTGCATAATGATTCCCAATGATTACGATTAGTTATTATTACAAATATTCTCAAATTGGGTAGTAATTTTGATTACATACTATGCATGTCGCAATGTATCAGGCTTTCCTCTTTAAAAAAGTATGTTTTATTCGTAAATGCAAAATTATCAGATAATGCTACAAAGCTATTATTTGATTTTGTAAACATCAAGTAAAACTCAAGTATTTGGTGTCCTTGTTTGATAGATTCAGAAGAAATGAAAGCTCAAAAGGTTGAAAAAAATACTACGAAGAAAATAGAAGGGGAATTAAAAAAGTAACCTTGCAACTATATTTAATTAATGCCTTTTATTTTCTCAACAATGATTCCATCAAACGGAAGGAAATCAAACCAAGAATAATTAGATAATGTGTTGGATATAATGAGTTTTATCTTAACACTAAAAAAAGTGAAATAAGTATTAATGCACGATGCGTTAAAATCACCTCTTTCAAAATATTTTTTTCTGATCCTTGTCAAAAATGAAGCTAAGAATGTATAGAGATTAGGCCTTTTAGAATGATACTTTACAGAATTAAAGACAAAAACGCTATCGAAATCTAGTGGATCACTGTTAAAAAAGACATTACCAGAAACACGCTAATGTTTGTCAGATAGCAGGCGGCTTTCCTTTTACATTCGTTCCTCCGGCTATTCTGTTGGATTAGATTTGTCACCCTTTAATGTAAAATGTTTTACTTAACATATTTTCCCATTTGTCATTATTTTGTATTAATTTACGTCAAAATAAGTGAAAAATATTATAATTACCATTTTAATAATGTATGGTAATGAAACACACCATGATACATCGGTCCCTTTGTCTGCGTTCCTCGGGACGTTATGTTGGATCAGATTTGTAACTCTTTGTAGTAGAATTTTTTACTAAACCCATTTTTCAAATTTTTTTCCTTATTTTGTATTGATTTTGGTCGAAATAAGAGAAAAGTATAATACTTAGCATTTTAAACATTAATGGTTATAAAATAGAGCATGAAAGATCTCTCTCTTTTTTCTGCGCTGAATGTAACACGGCTCACTTCCAAACAATAATTTATTAAATTTGAACTTATTTGCAGTTATTTGGATCAAAGAAAAAAAGTTATCAATCTCTGAAATTTTTATAATTTGCAAAGTTATTGGTAAATGTTTGAATATGAATTAAAAAAAGTTCCACCTACTTTTTTGTATTTTAATTTTTAATACAAATATAATTCCGATAATCTAACAGATTTTAGCAACTATTGGACTGTTTTTATAATTAAAAATACCAAAATATATTTTACTTGTAATTACTGCGTCAGAAAAAATATATAAAAAAGGGACACTGGTGTTTTATCTATGTCAAAGGGTTAAAGGTTAAATGATTATCTTGAAGAACTAGCCGATGAGGTCAAGTGTAGTCGACATAAAAACCTTCACTCACCATTGGTTGTCTTGCCAAATTTGACAAGGTTTAATTAAAATAGCACTATGCATTTTCATTTATTTGCATACTGGATGTTTCTTAATGATAACTCAAGATGTATACTCAAAGAACATATTCATTAGAGGACGCAAATTAATATTTCAATAAAAACAACTTATGGAAATCTAATGAATCATTACTGAGAAATATGGTATTAAAAACATCTTTGACTTTAACCTAATTGGAAGTAACTACGAGAAATGGAAGCTGATTTATAGAAGTTTATTGAAGATATTTTAATCAATAAAACGGACTTCATATCTTAACAATAAGCATTAAAAAAGTCCATTTTAAACAATGAAACGGACTTGGTAAAAGTAAGATGAAGTTATTGTAATACTGATACGACAAATTTTGATAGCATTTTTGTTCTTTCTTAATTCAAATATTGGTTTGCATTATCTAATGAACGTAGTATTTTTTTAATAGTTTTAAAATGTATAAATTAAACATATTTATAAATTATACAAATTTATTTAAGATGAAGTTATTGTAATAGTGATTCCACAAATTTTGATAGCATTTTTGTTCCTTCTTAATTCAAATATTGATTTGCATTATCTTATGTACGTAGTATTTTTTAATAGTTTTAAAATGCATAAATTAAACATATTTATAAATTATACAAATTTATATAAAAGTTCTGTTCTCTGTTAAAGGTGATAATTACGGAGTTCCTTGTAATTGTTTTTCAATTGAAGATTAGATTTAATATAAATTCTTAAATAAAGCGATTGGGATGATTAATTTTTACTTAAAGCTATTTAAAAACATCTGGCATCGAAGCTTATGAAATAAGAGCATATCTGTGGAATTAAAGTTTGATATAATACGCAATAACATGATGGAATATTACAAAACTTTCTTATTTTAAAACAATTAATTCTTCCACATCTCATTTTATTGAATATTTGTTCTTCTTTTATGCATTATTTCCATCAATGCAACCAAAAAAAAAGATATTTTGAATAAAACTCTTAAGTACTTAAAATAAAATAATCCTTCTTTACCGCGATGGAAAGATAAAATAGAAATGAGAATAAAATAGCTTTCAGATCCATTAATCGATCCTCTTTTTGTTTTAAAAATTACGTATATATATAAAAAACTGCTAGAAAAGTGTAAAGGCAACATTTATTCAACGATAAAGAAAGTGTTTTAAAAGGGCTTAGTTTAGAATATTATTTTAGTTACCGTTCTTATTTAATCCTGAGATTTTAAATGTAAGAATAAAATATGAGTTTTTTTTAATTGAGTTGAACTTATTTCGAGGATGATTTCGGTATAAAAATATTAAATTTCGTTACAATTAGGGTTTGAAAAAAATATCTCTTTTAAAAATTACCGCATATTAAAATTTTAATATTATTGATTGAAAAAAAATTTTTTTGTGTGTTATCGTTTCTATTCTACTGGATTTGTAAGATCTTTTTCATAAATCCAAAGAAACACTCTCACAGAAATTTTGTAGTAATTATGCTCTTTAATTTTTAGCCAAAAGTTTATTTCTGTCTGTAATTTAAAATATATTTTAAAATAATTTTAAATAACGAGTATTATCGAGGTTGTAGCCAAGACAGCATTTTACAATAAAATAAATTCGTTTAAAATATTTATCTTTAAATTAAACTGAAATATTAGAATTATATTTTCAACTTCTTTTCTCATTTGAAATTTGTTCTAAAATAACTTGAATTTGTATTGTTAAAAAAAGTAGAATTTAATATAACTGAAGAGGAAAATAATTATTCATGAATGCTAAAGTTAGTAAATTAAATTTCATAAATGAGTTAAACTGAAGCTATGCTAAATTTTTTCGTGATTGTTACTATGCTAAACAAAATATATAAAGTTTAAAGTATCTATGTTAAATAGTTTTCCTTAGTTTAATTCACAGACCTAAAAATAGTGCCTTTGATACTTTTTTTAAATAGTTAGAAAATTGGTTATTGATCGGTATTAATGCAACCTGTATGAAAAGTCATACTGATTTAATTAGAGATTCTTCAAAAGTTAAAATAAATTAAGTTTCATTCTGTATCACGCAAAAATGTATAAACCATCAATATGTGACATTTGTTATCAAGATATTTCAGGAGTAAAGAATGACAGTAATGATAAAAATTGAAATCTGACTGACGGTGTTGTAATTGCCTGACACTTCTTAACTAATCCATAAATGAATAAAGTGTAATAAATAAAGTTTATTTGACGTTAGCATTTAAAAATAAAATTGTATATAAGTAAGTTCTCTTGATCTCTTGAATATTCAGTGCTGTACAGATTGCGTGAATTCCCGGAAAACATAATTCGACTACATTTTTTTCAAATCAAGAATGTGATCACCGGAATACCCTATTTTTTTTAAAAAATGAAAACTTATAATTTATTAAAGAATCAAAATTTTTAATAGTAATGAAAAATTAATTAGTTCCTACTAATATTTTCTTTTCTTAAGCTTAACGAATATTTAAATTTTATTAGTGGTATTTTTTTTATTCAAATACCTAAACACTTAATATTTTAATCTGTCTTAAAATCTTATACTCTCGATAAAATATATTTTCCTTGAACCATATATTAACCTATTGAAAATTTAATTTCACAATTGAAATAATAATGTAATAGATTTAAAATGTCAATGCATATATATAGTCGTCAATTATACGCCCACCTCTTGGCTGAAAGCCTGAGGCCCTCCTCCAACAAATATATAGTACTAGACGGTAATACGGTAGATTTACGTTATCGTATTAAGCAAAGTATGTTCCTAAAAGTTCATTCGATTTTTAAAAAAAAGTATCATTTATCACCAAAAAAGTACTTATTGATATTGCTCGCGGTCAACTTCTGAAATTCGAAAATAACCATAATTAACAATTTTCTCCAGCAAATATCCCTGCTAGTGAGTTTAAAAAGCCTATTTCTAGAGTACTTATCATAGGTACTTTGATATCTATATTAAAATATTTAGTACTTAATAAAAACGCCCAATAACATAATGTCAGTAGTATAGATTAGCAAAATTAATTAATAGGCGTCAATACTGAAATGGCAATTTTTTGTGTTTCTCCTTGACAAAGAAGTACCTTTTGTCCATTTTAATTAAGCATATTTTAGGAAAGAAAAATATTTTAATTTGTACCTATTACCAAAATTAATTAAGCATCATTGGCGCCAAAGGCTATATAGCAATTTTTCATTGTACTCATATACGAATATGTAACTTTTCTTCATTAATCTGAATTTTAAAGCAAAACTTTTTCATTCAATTGTTTAACTATTGCGAAAAGTTTTGCAATTCTCGAAAATAACTGACAGTGACACTGATATTTTTATAATCCTTTTCGTCTAACTAATATCAGTGATGCTTAATTAAAAGAGGTATTAAATACTACTGACTTCGTCATTATAGGTGCAGTGATAATGCGAACCTGTTATACTAATTTAGGTTCCTAATATAGGTATTGAGGAATTAATATTTTACCACCTCTGAAACGAATTAGTATCCTAATATTTCCTTAGTCCACATTCATGGTACCTAATACGCAACCATTATTCTATCGTGTTTTCATAATATTAAATTTAAAATTTAACATAAGTAAACAGTTAAACTCACCGAAAAGATTATTTAAGTTTGCAGAGATATTCTTCATAGGAGTAAGTATTAAAATAAGAAACACATGATCCCACATAGAGATCCCTAAACTGACGTCAATTCACTTACCTGTTCACTCGAAATACATCCATGATCAATCAGGTACAGATGCAACTAACAGAAATACATTCCTATTTTGATAGGAATTTTACTCGTCTAATAGGAATAGTGCAATTAATTGAATGATACTAGAACAGTAATCTAGTTCAGCCTCTGACTAAGACATCTTGATATCTTCGAAAATACGAATTCTGAAATTTTATCGCCATCTGTCGCGATACTATTAACACTAATTTTACTTAAGCTTGCATAACATAGGCAGAAAAAGATAAAAAATAATTCACAAAAACGTGCGATAAAACTGATTTTTGATTAATTAGAGCTGGAAGCTTACAGATTATTGGTACCTATATGGTACCTATATACCTTGGTACCTATATACCTTGGAGAGCAAGCTTGGTACCTGCAAGCTTGCTCTCATGAAATCCTACAGTAAACTCTTTAAAGAGTTAATTATTTGAGATGTAACACGGAAGTCGGTAGTTGGAAAGAATTATAAAGTAGACAGGTCTTTCTTATTTTTGAACAAATTTGGTATGAATCAGATTGGAATTGCGGATTTGTATACGTTACATATATACACATACATATACACATTTCGCTTTATTTACGTATGTAATTATGTTTTATATGACATGTACTATATTTTATATATTTTTAACACCATATTTTGTTTATTTTAGACAATGTCGAAAGAATTAGTCGACTTCTTCTTACCGAATTTTGAAGCAAAATTATAGAGGTCTGCTTTTGTTTGTATGAATCTAACAAGCGAAATTAAATGTACACTACCGGCCAGTAAAATTGCTACACCAGAAAGGCAGCACACCAAGAACGTGACATTTGCAGGACGGATAAAGCATGTTGTGGCTGCAAATGATTAGCTTATTAGAGCATTCCTGTAAAGCAAGTGGCGGTAGCGACATCTACAATGTGTATAAAAGAAGAGATTTGACAGTGAGTTTCTCATACAGAAATTGAATTTCAGCGTTGTTCTTGGGTAAAAAAAATTTGCTATGCCTCGTGTAACAAGGACAAGTGCCTACCAGCACGTGTCTGAGTTTGAACGAGATTGAATTGTTGCCTACAGATTGCGATATATCATACCAAAGTATTGCTGCTCGCGTTGGTCGAGATCCCACGACTGTTAGCAGATATGGTTAGCAGAATATGGTTCAGGACGGTCACATGGAATGCCGTGCAGGATCTAAGCTGCCCTCCATCACTAACAGCCGAGAAGACAGATAAGTTATCCACACGACCTTAACGGGTTGAACAGCTACGTCACGAACCATGAGTCTACAAATGAGGTCAACTGCACGACAAGTGTCTGCACTGACAGTTCGATGACGTTTGCAGCAGCATGGACAGTTAGCACTGCGACCATGGTTTCAACTACCCTTGATGCTGCATCACAGGCAGGGGCTCCTCCAATGGTGGGATCAATAACAAACCTGGAGGCAGGAATGGCATGACGTCGTCTTGTCAGACGAATACAGGCTCTGTATACAGCATCATGACATGTTTGGCGACATCGTGAACCCTATAATGAAGAAATGCTTTGCTGCTTCCTTCATTAGGCGTGTCGTTGATAGTGGTATTAGGAATGTTCATTTTAGGCCAATATTTAATGAATAAAACAATAACAGTTGAGTTTCCAGGAAATAATGTACAAATCGTTGAATGTAAATTTAGGTTTTATTAATCATAACTTAAGATTTCGATAGTGGCCACTTCATCAATAAAATAAGAAATCCCTTAAAGGGATGAAATAATAATACTTTCTATTGAGAGATCATAAAGCCAGAACAACATTTCTGACCGTTAGAAAATTAAGACTGGGAGTCCCCCGAAGGGGTCCCAGCCTCTCCAATTTAGAAATTCAAAGTGAATATATTTATTCTCAACGGACAGAGAAAGAGTATGGGTAGGAGATCCAAAATTTGGCGATTTATCATAATATATCATAGCCAAAAACAAAGCCAACTAGCATATCCACATGGGTTTAAAAGAACACCTTGGCGATCACGAGTCGCCAACAAATTTATGTGAATTATTATAACCATGCAACCGAAACATTTAGCCGTTGGA
>NC_092205.1:60550655-60573111 GCF_043381705.1 Parasteatoda tepidariorum
AAATTAGAATAAAAAGTTATAAATAGATTTTTGTTTTCGATTAGAGGCGACAGTGAATTAATATGTCTGCATAAGTAATGAAATAAAAAGAAAGTATCCGTTACATTGATCTGGAAGAGAAGAAATAAATATTTTATGTTCGCTTAAAAAGATTAAGTTTTTGATTTATTTTAAAAGTAATTCTATTAATAAAAATAAGCTTAAGCAATGAAGGATATTTTAAAAGATAGAAAATAAATATGTGTATGCCAATTCTGGCATCACACGCCCATTGGCAGCTTGCATTCGACATCGTCATACTGGCCCATCACCTGGAGTAATGGTATGACTGCCATTGGATACACGTCTCGATCACCTCTTGCTCGCATTGCCGGCAATTTAAACAACAGCCGTTACATTTCTGATGTGTTAGGGCCAGTTTCTCTGCCCTATCTTCTAGGCCTCCATATCGCTATTTTTCAGCAGGACAATGAACTATAGCATGTTGCGCGCACTGTCATGACCTTCCTCGACACAGAACATGTTTGCCTGTTGCCCTGGTAAGCACGTTCTCCTGATCTCTCAGCAATTGAAAGTGTCTGGTCAATGGTTGCCGAACGACTGGCATGTCACCAATCGTTAGTTACTACTGTCGATGAATTGTCGCATAATGTTGAAGCTGCATGGAATGCTGTACCCGTCCATGCCATCCAATCTCTGTTCTATTCGATGCCCAGGAGAATAACTGCTGTTAATGCTGAGAGGGGAGGCTGCTCTGAGTACTGATTTCTCAGGATCTATACATCCGAATATCCTGAAAATTTAATCGTCTGTTCTTCCAACTATAATGTATGTGGCCGATAAATATCATTCTGTTATTTTTATTCCTTTCTGGTGTAACTATTTTCCTTTGATCCTTTTTATTCCAAATAAAAAAAATAATAAAAAAACATCTATTTCCAAAATTTTATATAGTGTTACCACTTCGGTGATTTATTCTTGGATAAGTGAACGAATAAATAACGAGAAAAGAGCTGGAGAAATGAATAGTATCCTATAGTAAATATGTAGCTTGCTTATTATTGTTGCGGTATACGGAATATATTATAAAGATAAAATATTATATGACGACTTTAGCATGCTGGAATTCAAAGAAAAACAGAAATAATAATTTCGAATCACAAAACAAGCATTTATTCTTCTTTCTCCACCTTATTCTACGAAGCTAAACTTAGTAAAAACAAAGACAATAATCATGAACATTGGAGCTGCTACAAATGCACTACTAGACGAATCAATGAATTGTATTGATGAAACACCGAATACGGGAGTTGGCAATTTAGTTTTAAATGAATACAAAATATAAATCTGTACCTAAGATTTCTATCTTGCTATCGGCGAATTCAACTAGATTTTACTGGGCAAACATATTTTGAAAGTATATTTTCGTTATCGTTCAAATTTGACACAGAAAAGTCTTTTAAAAAGGATATTTGATGTATTTTTCTAGCCCAAGTCTTTACACCATCAAATGTGTGATGAAATATTGCTTGACGTCACAACATATATTTTTAAAATTCTTTTGACAGAGAGCTTTTTCACGAATGACGTAAACGACAAATACGGTATTTTGCGCAACGTGACATTCACATGAAAGAAAATGAGTTTGAAAAATAGTTTCAGCAGTTTTTTTTTGTGTATATTTAGGATTTAAAATATTCTCAGCACCTGCATATCTACAATCAACTCGTAATAAAACAAATTAAATCCCCTACGAACTCTTAATCTAATCTGTTGAGGTTTCCACTTACTGCTGCATTTAAATGTAGGAAACCAAAACTTATAATGGGTGAATCAGAAAGATTGACTAATTGATTATGACTAACCAGATTGATTGACTAATGAAACCAGAAAGATTGAAAATTTTAAGACCCTAATCCTTCAAATAGCATTTTAAAAAAAGTAAAGCAATATTTATTTATTAATTTTTAATTTTTTAATCCATGATAGCCCTAATTATATTGCATATATTTTGCATGTAGGGTACGTGGATGAAATTTTCAAAGCGTAAATTAATGCAACATCTCATCACTTAAAATACCTGTTTTTAACATAAAATAAATATAAATTAAATATAAATTAAATTAGTTTATATAAATATTATGAAGTTCAATATTTTTTGATTAAAGGTTCTAGACGAATTTTTCTTATTGAGTTGATGGGTCACAGAAAAGTCATTAGCAGGTCGGGATAAGGCCTGTAGCCACTGTTTGTTCACACTTGTTTTATATCTATCAAATCATAATAAAAAAACCAGCTTGTTTGTACGTCAAGATACCATCATTACGTCAATTCGTATTGTGAATGTTTCTGATTTCTATAGAATCTACAAACGCTCTGTGAAAGAAACTTGATTTCATGAAGTTTATTTTATTTCCTAAACTTTGTTACTGAAACGGTGGAAGAAAACTGAAAAGCAATTGGTCATCATAAGCATGAAAAAAAAACGAATTATAAAAAAATGTATCAACTATATGAGATTTACAAAGGGAAGCAACACCGACATGTAATTTAAGCTTAAACTATATCCATTTCGACGCAACTTTTCAATTTAAATAGGATGATATTCCTCAATTTATAATCATTTGGTAATTTTTCAGTTCACATGGTAACGGATTACTAGAAATTCCGGTTTTAAAAATTATAATTCTTAATATCACACGTTTAGTAAAAAATACAAAATGAAAAGTAAATTAAACGAAATAGTGTACGGTTTTTATGTCATGCTCTGAAGTATCATGATAATATTGCAAAATTTTACAACATTTCCCTATATTTGACCAAAATATATAACCAGTTCATAAAATAAAGATCTCGAGAGAGAAAAAAATTTTCTGCGTCAATGGAACCTGCAGAGTGGCTCGTGTAGTATTTTTTTTTTTATCACAAATGTAATAATTAAAATTTTCTCGAAGTAATTATCAATTGTTACGGATTACTAGAAATTCCGGTTTTAAAAATTATTATTCTTAATACCACACGTTCAGTAAAAAATACAAAATGAAAAGTAAATTGAACCAAATAGTATATGGTTTTTATGTCATGCTCTGAAGTATCAGGGTAATATTGCAAAATTTTACAACATTTGCCTATATTTAACCAAAATATATGACCAGCTTATAAAATAAAGATCTCGAGAGAGAAATTTTTTTTTGCATCAATGGAACCTGCAGAGTGTAGTATTTTTTTAATCCTTTTTTAATTAAAAATTTTCGAAGTAATAATCAATTGTTATTTTTTTTATTATACTATAATCCATATACATTTTCCAAAACACCCTTGTAAATTCAAGTTTCCAGGTTTTTTTAGTTTTTTGTGTAACAAATCAAAATAAAACACAAAGTTGAATACCTAACTCAGACGTGGGGTTACTTTTTCATATTCAAATGTAGAGAGAAAGTAATAAAGTTTGTTTCACTTTGACTGGAAAAAAAGACAAATATGAAGTCTATTATCTTTAAAAATGACTTTACGTTCACAAATGTTTCAAAAATTAACTCTGTTCTGTTATTTCAAGTAAAGTAAAAATATTGAAGTATTAATTTAAATATTGAAAATGGTATTGCATGCTTCAAGTTGGCTACATCTAGTTTGAAAAGAACAATATGATTTGGAAGAAATTGAAATTTCGATATTGAAACTAAAGATAATATATTTGAAAAAATAAATTTAAAAGAAATTATTGACTTTAAAAATGTATTTTAGTTGGAAATAAAAATCACCATTATTTTTTTTTTCTTAAAGAAACTTAATTTACTTTATTGTTTTCTTTAAATATTTTTGTAAGAGTTTAACTTAAATTGACTAAAATCACCTAAAAATAAAAGGTATGTGTTAATTCTAGCTGAAGTGATAAATGTTTTATGACAATCTTCAATAAATTTTGCACTTAATGCCTCAGTGAATTCAAGCTATAATTGATAATTTATTTGAATATTTGAGTAGAATTTGTGTTTTTTTATTTCTATTCAGAAGTAAAATGAAATCTTTTAATTTTTTTCATAATATAACTAAAAAGATATTTAAGATGGATCGGGAATGTCAAAACTCATTTTCGTCAGCTTTGTTTATTAAAGATTTAATTAACAAAATTATAAAGATGAAAGTTAGAATTTATTTTGTAAGGACATTTCACGAGAGTTGCAAATGAGCCATGAAGCCCAGACAGTCTTTGTAAAGGAATATGTTGATTAACTTAGAACATTTCTAATTTAATTCCCTTCCCTATTTTTAATTCTGAATTTTTTGTTGGATGACTCGAAGAAAAGGAAAATAGATAATTAATATGAAATATTTTTGTTTTCACAATCACTGATAAGAAAAATTTAATGATATATTTATTTAATGAATAATCCCATGAAGTTGAAAAATAAACTAGATAATATAAATTCTTCATTAACTTCAAAAATATGAAGGTGAACAGAAGTCGACATGTTTCGAACTCTTAAAAAAATATCTTTTTTCAAAACTCGCTAGACGTAAATGAAGAAAACAAATGAGGTTTAAAATAGAAAAATTCTAAGTTGCCAAAGAAAAATGAAAAATATTAGGGGGACCGGAAAGTAATGCCGTTTCGGAGCATTAAATATTCTTTAGTCTTAAAAACCAATTCATTTTTTTTTATCCATTTTTATTGATTTTTGATCCAGCATTGAAAGGTTATTTCTAACAAGGGTGAATGCATTATTGATTAAAAATAAAATCTTGATAAAAAATATTAAATGCACTGAAACTTTCCGGTCCCCTTAATAAATAAAGGTAAGAAAATAAAACTAGAAAAATTTCATAGACCGAGAAAGATATATTTCCACGTACTATGGTAAAGAACTCATGCCACCGAGGGGAACAGTATTCATGTGAATAAAACAAGATTCAGGGCATCAACATAATGTGACAGGGATGGGAAGGATCTTGGTATTATTGAAATTAAATTTATGCCCAAGGGTTTGACAATGTACGACAGTTAATGATATATAAACTCTTCAAGACGGACTTATTTAGCGTGCTTCTTAAATCTAAATTTTAAAATGTAGCTTGTTTGTCGATTTAAGCAAGGTCTCCCCGGCAAGATAGGTTTCAAATACCCCAGAGATTGTATTGGCAACTCAGCAACTGTATTGGAACGAAAATCCGGCAACTAGCCAATAATAAATTTTATAATATACATTAAAACTGAACTAAAACTTTGATATTGTTCCGAATTATTTGGTCGTAAGTTTTCGTTATTTTATGTACCTTTTAAACAAGACCACATGGAATGTCCTCCCAAATCACCCATGGGTCTCGACCTGGAGGCTCTCTGGCCCAAGGTTTTAATAGACAGGAACAAACTATTCTTGAACGCTTTCGAAGTGATCACCTTAAATCAATGAAATTTTCGGAAAGATCCAAGAACTTTGAAATTTGTACCAACTGTTCTTCAGACCAGGTTTCACCTCACCACATCCTCGCGTGCCTGGGGCTCACCAAATAGGATTTAGCAGATGATCCATTGACGGTGTCGGCTTTTTTGAGGGTGTGTAACACTGCTGGCACTGGTCTAGCTCTGCTGGCCAATGGAGGCGTGCAACAACAACAACATTCTGTGTACCAGTCTTACAAGAATAGATAAAAAAGAAAGATTAAGAGCATGATTGGTCAAGTCAAACTTACAAAACGTGTAGAAATCAAAATATCCCGAATATCTAGGTTAAGGTAGGCAGATATTTAATGCAAATTCTGATTAATTGAAAATGCTTGAGTTTAAGTGAGTTAGAATCGAATATGAGTTTCTGAATAAGAACTCTCCCAAGTGACCCAGGAAACCAGGACATCTATTTGAAAGAAATCACTTGCGCATGATAAAGACAATACCGATGTTGCAGTTACATTTATTTTTATTATAGATCATTTGATAATAAATTTTAAAAACATCATAGTAATAAAATTTAAAAAATAAATACAATGGATAAACATACACTAAAATAGATCAATTGCCCAATCTGAAGTTACTTGATTGATCCCAAGCTTCTCGTGTACGATTAGACCGATTTTGTTTACATTTGGAATTTTGCAATATAAAATTACATTCTTTAAAATTATGTAAAAATTATATGCATTAAAATTCAAATTTTTTGACTACTAATAAATAAAATAAAAAATAATAGATATTTACTAAAAGTTATTTTTTTCATGGAATTATTATTGGATAAATGTACTTTATAATTGAATAAGTAAACTTTATGATTGCATAAAAAAATTCAATTCGCTTAAAGAGTTCTCGAGATAGGATGAAATACATTAAAAATAAAATTACCATTAAAGTGTCTAAACTTTGGATTGCTCTCTTGATTAAACTATTTGGTCCCTATTTCCCAGATATTGCTGTTCTTCCTATATTTTAGAAATCAGATATCCCAATCTGTTGAAAAAAGGGATACTTATTCAGAGAAAGTACGCTTTTGTGACTTATTTCGTATTTTAAAATACCGTATGCACTGATTAATTAACATATTTAAGGTCACCCCTTCGAACCATTAAGATTAAGTTTTAAAGTGTTAAGATCAAATCATTTGATCAAAGGTTATTCAGGGCTCTCCGCTTATTTTTTTTGCACTGAACATCGAATTAAGTGAGTATTGATTAACAATTGTGAATTTGAAAGTGATACATACAAACATACATGTACACATATCTAGACTTAACTCTATGTTTTATTTAATAGATATCAGAATTTATAGAAGAATAAGAATACAGATACAAATGTAAAAAGATAAGAATATAAACAACAGGATGAGCAGAATAATTGAAACAAAGTGTGAAACAGCGCCTCTAAAGATATGCAATTACTTGTTTTGGAGTTTGGTATAGATGCACCATTTTTTATACCCTGTTTAGAATTAGAATCTGAGTTGGAAATTAGAATTAATAAATATTTTTTTAATTATTTATTAAATGTTTATAATTTTTGGAGAAAAAAAATTTAAAATTTGATAAATATTTACTCTGTTTTACATATTGAAAATAAGAGTACAAATCGAGGGACAAGGATCAGGAAGTAATAAAAACTCGCTTAATAGTGACAAATTAAATGTAAATTTTATTTCTAATACGGAAAAATATTTTAATAAGCCATAATAATATTAAACCAATGAAAGATTTTATTTTCTCCTTTAAGAATAATAATATATATAAACCTCAAGATCTTATTATTAACACTTCTTTTACTGATTTACACTTCAAAACTCTTTGTTTCGATCTTATGAAAGCTAAAATGACTAAAATTTCACCAAATAAAAAGGAAAATTTAGAATATATATATANTATATATATATATATATATATTAATAAAGTCCTAGATAGTAAAGAAATAAAAGTTATAAGAGTGGATTTTTTCTTTGAATTTGTTTATTACTTAATAAAAAGGAATTGATTGCTTGCAGAGACCTTTAATTTTAGACAGAACGCAATTAAAAAAGCTGAAAATTAACAATGTTATAAACTCAGTCAAGGGGGAAGGGTGCGGAAAGACATCAGCTAGTTAATTCCTCTCGACATCTTACATTTCATAAAACTATATATTTCTGCGCTTAATAAGCAGTTTATTTTGAATAAATTTTGCAATTAAGCTAAACATAGTAGTGATTCAATTTAAAGCTCTTAATTTTTATCAACTCGACATTTTTCTAAATCTCATATTTAATGTACCTTAAATAAAACTTAAAAAAGTAAAAAATGCTTCGCATCTGTTTATATCAGGGAACAAAAGACGCTCGATAAATTACTCATTTCACCAAGAAATATTTCTTTAATATAAGGCGTAAAATCGTAATATCTCGAAGAGTTTCAGTTACGTTGATTAAAATTTTTTTTTAAACCACATTTTTCAAAACCTAAACGTTACGGATGGGTGAAATTCCTAATTTATGGCTTTGTGGTTTTCGCAATTTTAAGGGCTGTAAAATGAAAGTTTTGTTAAGTTAGCTTTCGTAGTGATAAAATGGAAAAAGATTGAGAGAATATTAAGTTTATGATCATAAGTAACTTCTTCTGTCAGCGCTTTAAATTTGCGGTGAAATTTATAAATCATAAAGTTTATTCAATGTAGCTGCAGTTATTTTCTTTGCGAAGTCATAATATTTTATTGGCGGATTAGAAAGCGTGAAATGTATTTATTTTCAACCTCTGAATTAAATATAATAATCACTCATTTAAATCACAAACTCTCTCTCATTTAAGACTCTTCTTGTAAAATACTAAAGTTTGCATTCCCTGCTCGCTTCGCAAATTAACCCCTGGTTATTGACGTAAACGAATTATAATATAAGAATTCAAATTTATTCAAGCAAATTTTATTAAAATTTATTTTTATTCTATTGTAGCAACACAGACTTTGTTGCATGGATTAGGTTCCCAATTCCATACGAGCAGTATCTAAGCCTAAATATTTGCTTAGCTAATATTGCTATTTCATCTACAATTTAGTTTTTTGAACTCATATTTTATTTTTTATTTGCACAAAAGTATTATTTAACATTATTTTATTTATACATATTTTTATTTATACTCATAAAATGTTTTTCAACAAAATTATTACTTGGTAATTGTGTATGAAGTTAATTTCTAATGCTGCTTTAAAACTTTAAATAGTTATTATGCATTTATTTTCATTGCGTAATTTGACTGCACTCTGTAAAATCAATCAATGAAGCCGTCAAGTCATTGAGTATAGCTCGAGTTTTTTGAAAATGGAAAGCAACTAGTTTAGCTTAATTTTGAATTAATTGAAATTAAAGTCCTGTTACATGGTGCAATAAACTGCAAAAACTGCTGTGTAAAACGTATCCGAATTAGAAAAACTCTAAAAATTGTTTGAAGGATTACTTTATTTAAAGTAAGTACGAAATCGAGTGTCTTTAAACATTTCAAAGGATGCAGTTAGGACTCAACACCAATCCTTGATAAAGCTTACACCAATTTATAGTTCGTTTGCGAAGAAAATTTGTCTTTTTTTGGAGTTCCGTAAATTTTGCAAATAATTTTTGCATATTTGAACTATTTTACTGTATTCTCCTCTAAAATGACAGCAGGACAAGTTTTAAACATATAACAAATGCTTTCGGACCATTATTAAAAGTTCAAAGATTTGTGCAATTCTAAGATATTAACAACATGGAGGCCAATATGGCAGTTTGTTTACATGAAGATCTACGGGAGATCTTCTTGAGTGTAAGAATTGACTAACTAATTGGCCGTAGCCTAATTAATACGAAATGAATGTCGAAACTCTTTATTAATTTATTAAGAATATTGATTCTGGTTGAATACATATCAAATAATTTCAATCTTCTTGTCTGATATATTTCACAAACTACTCATGTACAGTTTTATAAAATGCATGTATGTTTTTAGTTGTGTAATAAATACGTTAATGTTCTCATACTATTTACATAACTGTGTTAATAATAATTACGTACCATAATATTTTTATTCTATTTGCTTCGGTTTTGCTTGAATTCCTTTTGTCTGTGCTGCGTACATGTTTGATTAATAAATTAATTAAATTAAATTAATTAATTAGTATAGATAAATTAATTAATAAATTAATTAAATTGTTTTAAGAAATATTGCACATATGCAACATAAATTTATGATTCTTGATTTATATTGAATCGTAGAAGTAACTTTTTTGATTCATGTGTCTCATATCTTACTATAATTATAAGTTCTGGTGTTACTAAACAGCAAACGTAATGGCGGCTACTTTCTTTAAAGTAATGTGAAAAAAATAACATTTAGAAGTTTCGCTTCACCGTAAACTATCCATAGTTTGGGTGTAGGGAAACATTTAGTAAACACCACTTTGGTGCCAAGTAGTTTCTACCATTGTTAATGTTCAGATAGTTTTAAATAAGTTATGAGAGTAAAAACTTATTTAAACTGCTGTTTGTAGAAAATGCAACACCATGAAGGAATCATCAGAATCAAATGAAATATTATTTTAATAATGGATATAGGATATTATGCAAATTAATAAAGTTTCAGAGCCATCGCGCGTGCGTGGCGCGCGCAGCGCCCTCTGAATTGATGCTGAAAGCGTATAAATAAAGTGCTGTAGCGGGACGTTGAAAATAGTCTATGATTATTTGTTAGTGGCAAACGTTTAGTGAGACCTGAGTATGCCTCCACGACGGAAGAATAAGAAATTCAAGCAACTTACGGAGTTTGAACGAGGGAGGATAATCGGCCTTCGAGAAGGAGGATTTTCCTATCGCGCAATAGCAGCTCGTATGCAGCGGAACAGTTCCACAGTGATGCGAGTTTGGAAGCAGTGGACCGACGAGCACCGAACAACTCGAAAAACAGGCACTGGACGACAGAAGGTGACGTCAGAGCGCGATGATCGACACCTGCTCCGCATGGCGGTGAATGATCGCACAGCTTCCTCCAGGCAGCTGGCAGCACATTGGTCTACTGCTACAGGTGTACAATTGTCGGCTTCGTCAATTCGTCGTCGTCTGCTGCGCCGTGGATTGCGTGCAAGGGTGCCATTATACAGGATTCCCCTCACGGCGGATCATCGACGGCTGCGTCGGCAGTGGGCTCTTGAGCACAGAGACTGGCGAGCTGATTGGCACCAAGTTGTCTTTTCAGATGAATCACGCTTCAATTTGTGGACCCATGATGGCCGTGTTCGTGTTAGACGTTATGCCGGTCAACGCTGCCTTCCTGAGTGTATTATTGAACGACATAGTGGTCGAACACCCGGAGTTATGGTCTGGGGTGCGATTTCGTATCATGGACGATCCAATTTGATACGAATTGAGGGTAATCTCAATAGCAACAGATACGTCCGTGAAGTGCTACAGCCCGAAGTCGTTCCTTTCCTTCAAGGCATCCCTGGAGCTATCTTTCAGCAGGATAATGCACGCCCACATGTTGCGCGGACTGTTAGAGACTTCTGTTCAGCACAACGCATGCAACTTCTTCCTTGGCCTGCTTATTCGCCGGATATGTCGCCTATTGAGCACGTGTGGGATATGGTTGGTCGGCGTCTCACTCGTGATCCGCGTCCTGCAGTTTCCAAAGACGAACTTTGGTTGCGCATACAAGCGATATGGAATTCTCTTCCTCAAGCAGATATTCAACATCTGTTTGACTCCATGCCACGTCGTATAGCAGCACTTATTGCAGCGCGTGGTGGCTGCACCAAATACTGATTTCGGACGCTTAATTTGTTTCTTTTGTTTTGAAAATTTCATCATTTATTTGTATCAGTACAAGTCGTTTCTGCATTAAATTTCATTTGATTCTGATGATTCTTTCATGGTGTTGCATTTTCTACAAACAGCAGTTTATCATATATTTAAATTGAGTGCAAATATAAAGTAAATATAACTTATTATTAATAAATTGTAAAACGGTAGCGGTTGTTGTAAAACGGTATTATAAAGTCATGGTAATTAAAATAATATCATAAGAGTATTTAATAATACCATAAAAAAATACCTCTATATCAAACTTGCTGAAAATCAGATATTAAACATACTTAAAACACATATTGAATATCAAAAATCTATTGAAAGCAAATAATAAACTTAAGAAGAGATGATAAATAAGTATCATAGACAAATACAGTTAAATAAGGATGAAAAATAATTTGCCGGAGAATATTATTGCGCTTATATTTTTTTCAAAATCATGTATCTTTACAGTTATCTTCATCATCTTATGTGATTTTTCTAACTCATAAATATCTGCGAAACGGAAAGATGACATTTTTTATAATATATAGGGGCATTAAGTTAATTGTATTACTTAATTTGTATTCAATTTTCTAATCTCATTATTCTCTAAGAAGTGGATACCAGCTTTCATATTTAGATCTTCCGTCTATGACTGATAAACAATTGCCATAAAAATTCATTTCGCCATGATTAAAATATCATAACGAGTCTAGAATTATAATATTCGGCCTACATATTAAAATGGACAATGCATTTTTATTAGCTGAGCTTTATTGGCCTGTTTTCGATATATCACCTATAATCATTCTCCTGCTTTTCAAAACAATTGTTGATTTTATGCTTTTAATTTAATACTGAAGCTAAAATGTTGTTGAGAAGGGCTCTTACGGCCCCATGGCTTTTTTTGTCAAAATAAAAAGTTTCAAAAACTAAAACTAAATATAATGACTACTGTCTTTCAAAATGTTTTAAATTTTCAAATGTTTTAAATATGCTGACTGTTCTCTTTCCAATTATTATTTCCTTATATAGAGAAACTGTAACGACTTTATCTCAGCCTCATGTTTTCTCAGCATGCCCTTAATAGATTATTCTCAATGGGTCTTCAACATTTGAAATGATGTCTATATTTATTTTGAATCCCTTGTTTTGATTGACAATTACAGCAAAATTATACCATTAAAACTGCATCAAAGTTCTTCTCTTATGGGATTCAAATAACGCAAATTTGATTAATTTTAATGAATTCCCCTTTTTTTTTGGTTGAAAGGTTTTTATAATGTTCTAAATGGCAACTCTTTTCTGTAAGTGCATTTTTTCTTGTGGTTCTTGCGTTTAGTTTCTAATTAAAAATTTCATTAAGAAAGTGTCATTTAAAATCTAATTATTAATTTTAATAAGATAAGATTTGTATTTTAACTTAGTGACATAGTAAGTTTTTGGCCATATCGCAGAAGAAATCAAACAAAAATTTAAAAATAAATCTAAAAAGTTTTTTTATTTATCAGAAAAAAAAGTTGAGACTTTAAATGCTCATTAAGATAATCAATAAAACTGAAAATAGCCCGGATTATGACAATATTAGTTTTAAAAATGAAACAAAAAATTTTAAAAAAAATCTAAAAAATTTTTTTAAACTTATTTATTAGTAAAACAGTTAAGACTTGAAATCCTTATTAAGCTAATTAATAAAACTAAAATTAGCACGGATTATAACAACATTTAAATCAACATTTATTTCATTTGTTAAAAAAACTGAAAAGAGTAATTTTAATAAAAAGCTAATTACAAAACAAACTTCTCACGAAACCTAATATTTTAACTTTAAATAATTTATAAAGAAAATTTAAATAAGGATACGTGTGACAATGACGTATTCAAACTGGAAATGCATTTTCTCATTGTAACCATATTCAATGTTAATATGGTACTATTACTAAATTGCATATAAATGTATCATCGAATGAAACGGAATAATTATTGCTGAAATGTTAATATCCTTACTACGGTATATCCTGAGTAGTTGAAGTACAGTCTGGATAGTGTTTTGTCAATTATATCCAGTTTATATGTAGTACTTCTCAATAATGACACCTGGATGTATTGTTTGTCACATCAAGTTAAACATTGAATATCTAGAATTGTCCTTAAATGTGAGTCATTAAACAGATGATAAAACAATTTACAAGAGTGTTTTAATTGTGAAAATGCTAAGACAGAAGATTATAGGATGTATATGAAGGCTTTAATAAGGAAAAAGGTGAGCCAGGAGTTAAAGGATTGATAGAAATGTTTTAAGCATAAAAATCATGAAACAAAGCAAGAAATTTATAAGCATGTTTTAATTAAGAACATTCTGAAACAGTAAATGATTAAAGGATTTCGATTTTCTTAAAGGGAAACTGTTGAAGCTTAAAATTAAAGCATTTATAATAATTTTTTGTTTGTGAAACGCTTTAGAGGTATTATTGAAGGATTTATAAAAAATGTTAGCATTGGGAAAATGTTGAGACAGATGCTTAAAGGATCTATTAGAATGAGTTTTAATTGTGAAACTCTTGCGGAGGATGATTTAAAAATATTATAAGATATTTTTAATTACGAAAATATTGAGGCAGATGATTACGGAATTTATAAAAATGTTTGGAACGAACAAATTCTGAAACAAAATAAAGAATTCATAGGAATATTTCAAACGTGAAAATGATAAAATGATTAATAAATATGTATTAATTGTGAAAGTGCTGAGAAAACTGATTAAAGGATTTACAAGAATTTGTCAAGCATGAAAATGTTGAAATTAATGATTGACTTTAAATGTTATAAGTGCTAATAAATTCTTAAAACTGATGCATTTATCAAATGCATATTATTCATTAACCACAATACTTTTTAAAAAATGTTATTTAAATGCATTAAAACATAGATAAAATTTATTGTGTTTTAAAATACAAAAGTTATTAACTTTACCAAAAATCTCCACATGTAAAATGTACTGTTTAAGACGTTGTTGCTTAAAAAAACATTTCAATGAGAAATTAACCTACTATACTGCTCCTGGTTAAGGTGAATCTCTACCGTGTGATAAAATAAGACTAGAGATGGGCACATAATTTGTTTGCAATTTAATGTACGTAATAAGCAAATTTTGGATACTAAACAAAGAAATGTCGTAAGAAAGTAAAGAATTTTAATATTATATTAATTCTTCGAGTAAATAATCTGTTGGCAAAAATGAATTTAATATCCCTCAGTCTGTAATAGGCCTGGTTTATATGCACTGAAATAAAAAATAACTATAATCGCAGCAAACGAAACTTTTAAGCAGTGTATAAAGTACGATATGTAATGCTCAGCTGTTAGAGAGAAGTTCGTATTAACACTGTTTATTTTACCTTGTTGAACAAGAAGTAACACCTATCAATAGGGATAACAGTAATTCCGAAGAATATAATCAGAAAGTACATGAAAGTCCAGCAAAATTTATGTTATGAAAAAAACTATAAAAATGCAGCGGTAAAGAGGGAGTACACTACAGGCTCACTGATGGAAATATTAGTTTGAAAAATTTTTATTGTTTCATTTCCATAATCATTTTTAGGAATTTTATCTGCTCACTCTAAATTTTTATTTTTTCATAAAAAAATATTAATATATTTGAAAACTACGGACAATTTCATCATAGTTTCATACTTTACTCATAAACATTTGATAACCGATTCTATGAATTCCAAATAATTAAAAAGTTTCATATAGTAATGAAATTTCTGGTTAAAAAAGCATTTTTCGATAAAACCAAAATAAACGATATTTAATCCCGTCATTTGATATTATTTTCATTCAAATGGTAACGGTTTACCCGAAATTCTATGTTATAAAATTACAGTTCTCATTATCACACATTTAGTGAAAAATACAAAACTAAAAAGTAAATTTAGCGGAATAAATGGGTTTTACGTCATGCTCTGAGGTATGACGAGAAAGTATCAAATTTTAACGCATTTTTTAAAATTTTATCCCACGTTATAAAACCATATTTCATTTGACCATAATTATTACCAGTTATTTTGGAAAAAATTAAAAATTATTTAAACAGACTATAATCTAATTAGTCATTGATTATTATTACTTAATGGTTAGCGTTAGCTCGAGTACTGTGTTAGAATCAAAATTTGTTTTTGTTTCTATTCATATAATACGCACAAGAAACGTCATAAAAAGCAATAAGCAACTTAAGCAATAAAAAAACATAAATACGCACCATCTGGAAAATGTGAGTATTTTTAATATTATTTTTATACTTGCCATAAATAAATAATCTGAAAACTATAACAAAATTATTACTAATGGTTTGCCGTTCATGCTAAGATATTTAAAGGCTATGGTGCAAAGTTTTGAAATTATTTCAAAAGATAGCAATTTTAATGCTTTAGCTAGACATAACAGTCATAATTAACTACTGTAAACTTACAGTTGTGAAAGTAGCATAATATTCACACACACATAAAAAAGGATTGGTTAATTAGGCGATAAGACGTTAATTTAGAGTTAAGAAAGAAATGTAAATTATTTGAAAAGGCTGAAACTTAAATTGTCACCAAGATTATTCCTTCTTCTTTCTTGATTCGTTCCATATTTTTTTTTTGTTTTATTTATTTGCTTAATTTTTTTTTTGCTTAATTTGGATTAACTTTTTAACTTATTCTTTTTCAAGCTGTGGAAAATTTTGCTTTAAAATTTAAGCTTTAAAAATTGATAAATAATTTATTTTAAATAAAAAAGAATCGGGTTTCTAGCTTCATGATACAAATTTGAAGAATTTACTGTTGTTTATACTCCCATTCATTTAGGTTTGTATGTTAAAATATTTGTGTTTAAATTAATTATTTATAAGAAAAATTAAAAATTAAGAAATAAACAAATTTATTTTAGTTATTTAGTATTTCTATAACTTAAACTGAGATGCAATTATTAGAAACTTATGAAACTAGGAAGAAAAACATTTAATATTTTTCAAAAAATTTTTTAAAAGTGATTGCCTGAATATAAATTCTTGAATTTAATAAGTGATTGAATGAAAATTCTTATATAGATGCAATGCTTCTTAATTTCTTTGTCTTACCCCCTTCGCGAAAATGAACTGCTTTTCAAAACAACAAAAATAATCTTATAATCGGAGATAAAAATCCTGATTATTTATCAGAGATAATTACGCCGTAAGGGAATTCTTATTTTGCATAAATAAAGAATGCAATAATTTTAGCTTGTAATTAATTCCAGAAAAAAAAAATTGCCTTTATTATCTTCATACTCGTTATAAAAGGAATGTATCTAATCCTAATTAAAGATAACTTCCATCATTTTTATGCATACTATCTATTTTTGTATTCATTAGGGAAAAAGTTGCGCAGCATAAAGAGGCATGAGATTAAAGAATGCTTTGTTAAAGTAATTAAGGAAAATCTCTATGAATAATGATTTAACTAAAGTTAATAATTATGTATAATATTTGGAATAACGTAGATGTATTACTTACTCCCTTTTACAGAAAAATCTAGTTACTAATCGCCATTTCCAGAAACATTATAAATCAAGATAAATTGCAAGAGTTATATGTTTTATCCTAAGATATGCTTATTGGTTACTAATTGAGAAAATGCATACAAATTACCACTTTAAATTATCGTATGTATACATGCAAACAATATGAAAGCCTCTTCATGTAGCAAAACGTATTTCGGAAATGTATATTGCCAGAGGAAAATTTTTAACACTTTTTATATTGACATTGTCATTTTTTTTGTTCTGACAAACAAATTTACGGTGCGCATTTGTTGTTGCTCCGATATTGTAAGTATTTCATAGCAAAGAAGTTGTTGGAGCAAAGAATTGTTGCATTGAATTTTTCAATGTTTTCGTAAAAGCAAAAACTATGATTATTAATAATAATAATAAATAATCATTACGCTTTATAATCTCCTTATTGCTTTGAATATGCCAAGATTTCGTTAGCTGGCTTTGTGATATGCACATTACATTCATACCAGCAGTGGTGTTCTTTAAAGATTTAGAATCGTTTTTGTAATAACTATATAAAATAAATATTTAAAATACTGCAGTATTTTACAATAAAATCTCCAGGTAACTGGGATTCCATAAGTTTTTCTAGCACTTATACAGCTTTTTCAAGTAACGTAATCAACATCCCTTAAAAAGAAACGATATTGGGGATAGTTTACTAAAGAATTTCTAGTAAAAACTGCAACTCTTCTTTTAGCGAGGATGCCCAATTTCGCTAAAATTATATTTGAGTTTTGTGATTCTCAAACTAATTTAATGGACTTTTGATTGACGAATCAATTTAAAGGATTTCGGAAAGGACTACGTTGTTAACTATTTAATAGCCAGAGATCAAATCTTCATTATGCAAAAAACTTGCATTTCCACATCAAAGTTGCACCAAAGTGATGTAGGGAAATGACGTATGATTTAGTGCTGCACCTTATCAATGATCTTTTGCAATGCTTGGTGGGAATTAGCAAACAGCATTTGAGTTTTATTCCCTAATGCTATAATTTATACTTATAGTAAGATGTGATACACTTAAAGAGACGTTTAAGTTTTTTGTGCAATATAATATAAAGTAAGAATCATTATTTTAGAATGTATAGATGCACTGATTCTTAAAATGTAAAAATAGTTTGTAAATCAATCGCACATGCAGCACGGAGAGAATATTAAAACGAATTCGATCATTCTTAAAATATAAAAATAGTTTGTAAATCAATCGCACGTGCAGCACGGAGAGAATATTAAAACGAAGTCGCACATTCTTGAAATACAAAAATAGTTTGTAAATCAATCACACGTGCAGCACGGAGAGAATATTAAAACGAATTCGCTTATTCTTGAAATATAAAAATAGTTCGTAAATCAATCACACGTGCAGCACGGAGAGAATATTAAAACGAATTCGCTCATTCTTGAAATATAAAAATAGCTTGTAAATCAATCACACGTGCAGAGAATATTAAAATGAATTCTATCTAGGCTGTACAGAACATAAGCGGGGGAAAAATTATACATTATAAAATCATTTAATATAGTTCTCAGAGATTTAAAAATTGAAATATAATTTATCTGATTGCATAAGTAAAACATGCATGCATATTTAACGATGAATTTTTGTCTTTTATTGTTGAATATCAGCGTTTAAATTAATAACTCTCGCCAGCTCATTATAGATTGTTTACAAACTTCTTGCAATATTCTGCGTGGTGTTTCTTGAATTTTTCATATTCAAAGCGAGCCAACATTGGTGTTTTTGTAAGTGAAAATAATTTTTGCATGGTGTAAAAAAGTGAGATTTTGACGTAAAGTAATTCAATTTTATGTGTTTGAGATTTAAACTACACCCTTTAAATTGTATGTAAACGCTCCATTTGGTATTTACCCAGAATAAAGTGCTCCTTCGTAAAATTGCTTGGATTACTTAACATTATATTCGGAGAGAGATTACTCCATAGTATCTACAGTGTATGAGTCACCATAACTTAGCAAGACTAAATGTTATATCATAAGTAAGCTCCGTTCCATCTAAAGATTTTAGCTCATAGTTCACGGGTGACTATATTTCATTGCACCAGACGTGCAAATTATGTCACGTTTTATATTAAAAATGTTAAAAACAAGATTACCATTAAATATTGGACTTTTTTTTTATTTTGCAATTTTCCGTCAAGTATCAAAATAGTTTTTTTTTCAATATATGTATATTTGAGTAATATTTTCTAAAATTGCTAATTAAATTATGCTAAATTAAAATAATACTAAATTAAAATGCTAAAAGGTTCAATACATCTCTTGTTTTTTTGTATTAAAATGAAAAAACAAGATTACCATTAAATATTGGACTTTCTTTTATTTCGCAATTTTCCATCAAGCATCAAAATAGTTTTTTTTTTCAATATATGTATATTTGAGTAATATATTTTTTAAAAATGCTAAAAGTTAATTTTTAAAATTTTCCACAAATTTGAGGTCACATATCGAACTATATGTTTGCCCAATGCAAACATGTTCATATATTACACATTTTTCTTGGTTTTAACTTTCTAGTAATAACTATTATAAAAAAAAATTCATTTCCAAGCAGTTGAATATAGAGTGGTACATAAAATCTGAGTCAATCTATTTGGAATGCAAACATGTAGATAAATGTAAATGTATACAGTTTTGATGAGTTTTGTTCTACGAATGTCAAAAAATGAAATTTTATTCGAAGGAAAACTTTTTTAATATTTGTATATGATTAACTGGGTGGCTGTTGATATTTGGTTTTATTGGCAATGTAGATTTAAAACTTATTTGCTATGTATGAATTCAACCTAACCCAAATACTTATATTTCCCGTCTTCAGAAATTATTGAGTCATATAAAATTGAAAAAGGCTGTGATTTTAATGTAAAGAAAGTCAGCAGAAAGTTTTATCAAAGAAGGGGAAAAATGCTAGTTTCAAATATATCTTAAGATGATTTTAACGTAATAAAACATACTTCTCGTCGAAAAGTATTTGTAAAGGTTATCTGCAAGAATTCATAAAAGAATATTTTGTAAAGAGAGAAGTTGAAGTTATTAGAAGAGAAAACATAAAAATAGTAGAAAAAACATTAAACATGGTAGAAAAAATATGAAAATAGTAGTAGAAACATTAAAACGTTAATATAAAAGATCTCATGTGACAATTTTTATTTTAATACTTAAGTTTTAACTGTAGTTTAGCGCAGCACAACTTATTATAACAAAAATATAAAATGATTTAATAAAAATTTAACAAAAATCAGAGTAAGAATTAAATAATACCAATAATTTAAATATATACAGGAAATATGATTTATCTCTTGAGAAATTCGACTGTCATCATAAATTAGATATGCCTATTTGGTGATGCAAATTAATAGCGCTTGTAATTCATATTGAAGAAATTTAATTTCAGAATAATATATTTCATTTTATTTAATAACTTGCAATGTAAAATTATAAGCACAACATGCTGTTTTTTTATTTCAAAATTACGCTGAATTAACTGGCAACTCTCTGTTCGTCCAATTAAACGCAATGTCTACGGTTAGGACATTTCTTTACTTTTATGGCCTTGAAACTTTTTAGAAGTAGCATGGTTTCAAAAACATAAAAAAGAAATTTAACTGAACATTTGAATTAGGTTATTCTACACTTTTCATTAGGTTAGGTAGAGTTGTGCTTTGCCTTAACGTGCAGTGTGGCTTAATTACTTCCTCATGTAGTGCCATCTATCGTGAGACACAGGAAATACTAGAATTTTTATTTTGAATCTTCACTGAGTCCCTTTGTATAACGAAAGCTACGTTTGAATTGGGTTTTCTCTACTGTCTGCTGATAAATCAACAATAAAAATTGCGTAGCGCATCTGCTAAGGTGCTTGTCTTAGTATGAGAAAAGAATTGACCACCAGTCTGTGCTGTTTTTAACGTTGTAGGACATGCTGTTTCCACCTGTAGCTTCGTCAGTTTGGCGATTTCGGTTAGAGAAATATCGGTTAAGCCAATTTCACGACCAATTTCTGAAATAAAATATTGAATTTTGTTTTTGAAATAATAAATTCGGTTTCTGTTCCAGAACCTTTAAAGTGTGAAACTTCATTGTCATCGTTATATTCTATCAACAATGATTGTCTATTGCGTGCACTTACGTGGGGTATCAGTGAATGTACAACATTGTACACGCAGTTTTGTAGATATGCAGAAGGGGAAAAAATGCCCCCTCCTTTTAAATTTTAACTGATATTTTTCTGCATTGCTTCCCGCGTTGCTTGTTCAATCCTGTATATAAAAATTACTATTCTCCACTTTTAAGAACTGTGGTATAAAGGGTTTTGCATGTCTGTAGTGCCAGCATCAATGCGTGAATCAGATCTTCATATTCCAATAGTCCAGGGTAACCACTTGAGTAATGCTGGACACTGAAAACTTCTCATATATTAAGGGAATAGGGAACATACTGTGGGGGCATACAACAAAACTGCAACGAAGCCGATCAGGATATTGACGGATTAGTTCTTTCAATTTGGGAATGTACCCAGCAGCAGGAATTAAAAATGACTTCATGAGGTATTCAGTCCCCACTAATTTCTATAAAATTATTAGGAAATTTTAAAAATATATTTTGAAATATAGAAATTCTGCTGATGTGTTAGGCGTCCAATAATGGAAAATAAACGCATGCAATCGTAAACCTTATATCATGTCTTAATATCCAGCTTTCGGAAAACGCGCATTCGAATCTCATTAGCTGCGGACCTGATTGGCACGAATAAAATTCTTGGTTGTTTGACCGTATTAGGTGAAAACAATCAATAAACGATTTTTCTAACATTTAAAAGTAACACCATATTTTTTATGGTCATTTGACTATTTAGGTTTATGTGGTAAAATAAAAACTGAATAAATTTTTATTGAACACTTTTTTTACGAGAAATTTGTAACAATGCGCAATGAAAAAAGGAAAAAGACGCCTGGTAGTATCCCTAAATCATTCATTTGTTTATTAATCAATCCAGTTTCTTTCCCAGCTGAATTAAATCATTTCAGTCATTCTCAAATTAATTCACTAACCAACTCATTAAATCATTTATTATCAGCGATAGTCATATAGAATAAATACGAACGGTCTTCATGGTAACTGTTATCAAAACGGGGCTATATTCCAAGTTTTGTCGTATTTCTGATGATCTTTCCTTTCTAATTCTGTAATAATTAATTTATCCACTTGATGTATTGAGAATCATTCACATAACTGTTATAAAAAACCACGCGTCAATCGTCAAGAAAACGATTTACTATAAATGACATTAACTATATTATGCTCGCTCATAGGACTATTATAACCTTATAAGCCATTTGAAATAATATTTCAAGCTACAGGCATTAAGGTATTAGTTTTCAAAATAATAGTTTTTGTTTTGTTTCGCGTAATATTAATATCAAAAAATATTTTTTCACGTATAATGAAAGGTACTAAACTACCTACAGCAATAGCCTGTCCAAAATAGATTTGTTATCATAAAACAATATTGAACACACCTATATATATATATATATATATATATATATATATATATATGTATATATATATGATTCGAGCTAACATGTGAT
>NC_092205.1:60573227-60575540 GCF_043381705.1 Parasteatoda tepidariorum
ATATATATATACGCACACATTGGGTGACTAAATTAATATGACCAACTCCTCAGTACACTATTGGACCATCTTTATCCCGTAATACTGCTTGAATTTTTCTTGGCACAGGCTCTATGACATGTTGGTAGGTGGTGGGAGGAATTTGACTCATCTGTCCGTTGCTCAGTTCGATCGCATTCCTCAAATTCTCAATTGGATTGAGATCTGGCGATTATGTGGGCCAACCAAGTAAGATAAGGTCACTATCATGTTTTTCTAACCATCTGATGACAATACGAGCTGTATGACATGGAGCATTGTCTTGCTGAAAGTATTCATCCCCGGTAGAGTACATCATTTCTATAATAGGATGTACTTGATCTGTGATAACACTTAAATACCCTCTAACATTTAGACGTTGTTTCACAGGAATCAAAGGACCCATGCAATGCCGAAAAACCATTCCCAAACCATAACATTGCCTCCATCAGCTTGAAGTATTGTGGCAATGCAGTTGGGGTCCATGCTTTCATGCTTTTTTCTCCATATCCGAACCCTGACATCTGCATGGTGTAATTGAAAGCGCGATTCATGACCCCCACATGACCCTTTTCCTGTCATCTACAGTCCAATCTTTATGCTCCTTTACAAATTGGAGAAGTCTGCTCTTATTCAAGGCTGACATCAGAGGCTTTCGAGCTGGTCGCTGACTCCCATATCCTATGGGGTGTAATATGCAGGGCACAGTTTGTTCAAAGACGTTTGCAGTTGCACCTTCATTAAGATTCCCCGCTATTTGACTTACTGTTGTTCGTCTACGGGACTGGACAACTCTGGCAAGTGTCCCTTCAGCTCGAGAATTTAGTACCCTGTGACGACCACCATTCTAATTTTGAAACCAGCTTTTCTGCTTGGTACTCCTCTCTCTATACACATTAATAACTCCTGAATTCGAACGTTTCCCAAGAGCAGCCGTTTTGCTGATACTGGTTCCGACGTCAGGAGCGTCTGCAATCATCCCGCGTTCAAACTCAGTTAAGTCACGACTTAGTCCATATCTCTGCACGTAGCACAGTGCAATTGATGGTTTACGTGCCTTGCACTCTCTTTTTGTAACGATCTCCCCCTCTAGCGGCAACACTGTGACGCAATAGCTTATTTTGCATAAAATTGTCAGGTGGTCATAACGATTGGCCACTCAGTGTGCGTATACACAACCAAGTCCTTGCTTTTTTTCTCGTTGCAAACAAAGATTTGAAATATGATGCCCGTAAGCTATCATCAGCACGAAAGCATAAACTTACATGTTTACAAATTTCTGAATAAAAATTACTTCTTCATTTGGACAAAGAAAAGCTGCAACAAGTTGAGATACCTTTTGGGGAGAATCGAATGGTTACAAGCGAAAAATTCATATCAACAAAGTGTTTCATATTATAATTTAACTTATATCAACCATTCATCGCTGGGATACAAACCTGGGTCAATTTAACTTAAGACACAGTGGATGTGTTAGTGGGATCAAACCAATTAATTAAATGCACTCTAGCTGTAGCCTCATTTCTAATTTACCAATAGTGCCGTAATACCATTCTTTACGAATAGTACTTTTATATTTACTTCAAAATTTTATCCTTAAAGGAAAATAAGTAAAGCATCCCATCAACTACCAATTCTAATAAACTTTTGTACGAAATATTTCCTTTTAAAAAAAATAGAAACTGGTAAAACAAATCACTATTTTGATTTAAATTGAAACCCATACAGCGACAACCGTAATTATTTTTCCATTAAAGTGCATGCATTCCTTACACAAAGTCAGACAAATATGACTTGTCATCTAAAAGTTGATTTCATTAATCTCTGTATATTCAAAAAGACTCGCCCAATTTTAAACGTTTTTAGATAATTTAATGTTTGCGTGCTGACTGAATCAAATTATTGTGATGCTTTGCTTTCCTTTATTATGATCGATGGGGCAATCTCAGATACTTTATTTAATTTGTTCCGTTATTGTGTATTTATAAACCTCATTCAAATAAATGTTCGAGCAATGGGTCTCTTAAAATCTCAAAGTATATTTCGAAATGTTTCATTTAATTTAGATTTCAGAACATAAATCTGAAGAAGAATTCTTCGCAGTTTAAGAGATGCAATAATTTTATAATTTAAGCAGGTTTATGTTCTTCTAGAACTTCTGTGTCCTAGATTAATATTTATATGCGTTTTTTAGAATATTCGGTTCTTAGGATATTCATGCATCTTGCAAGCATATATACCGTTTAGATAAATACCTTGTATATAAATAGCATTCATTCATATATATATATATAT
>NC_092205.1:60575580-60598700 GCF_043381705.1 Parasteatoda tepidariorum
ATACATAATTTATATATATATATATACATATATATATATAAATTAAAGGATGAATATATGAATTAAGATTATAAATATATCAAATAAAAAAAATGCGTTGTTTTATGTATGTTGTTCTTTAGTGAGTTTATGGAGATATTTATATGTATACTTAGATCATTTTGACTATTAAATGTGATTCTATTTCTTCTATATTTTATGCATTTTGTTTCTAAACTAACCTTCGAGATACGAATAACACTATTGTTTTGCTAGACAAATATTCACAGAAACGTTCCTACATGATTGCATAAAGGTTGCCTTCTGAAGAAGTCCTGTATTGCATTCCTGTTTCTTTTGTTCTGTTTCAGTTAAATGTCATATTTAATTTTAATTATAATTCTCGAATTCTCTCATAAATCTGCTTTATTGCTTTCCCAGGTTTGACTCAGATTTCGTTTACATTATTTTTAAACTATATCTCCGAACTGAATTTTCCAAATTATTATTTAAGAATTTGATGGCATTTTGGACGAATGCAATATTTTTCAAATATTGAATTTATTTATCGAAATTCAAAAAACACGTATGCGCATTTGTGAAACTGAATGCATTTAGAAAATGTGTTTAAGAGGTGCACTAAAACAAATTAAATTATAAATGCATAATTATACCACAGACAGAAAGAAACGATAATTTGAATTTACATATGTTTTTCTCGGAGTAAAAGAATTAGACATTTTTATTCATATAAATTGTTTAGGACTATTAATGAAGTACACTAGATGAAGTTCACTAGATACATTAGATGTCGTTAGGGATTGTTGAGACTTTTTGATATTATTAGATGCATGGGACTAATGAGAATTCATAGGAAATAAAGTTACCGGATTTTCTTTTCAATGTATGAATGCAATACGCAGAATGTAAACATAAACAAATCCTTCTAATACGGATACAACGTAGTAGGCAGACATTAGATTTCCGTCTTAAAAAGTTAAAAAAAAAATTTTTTGTATTTCTTTTCGTTACACTTATTGAACATTATCATCTTTTCGGAATCTAAAGATTAATCCATATTAAATTTATCAACCTTTTAAAAAGTATAATGAGGTGTACTTTCAAAAGTTAAATTAAAATTATGTCGTATACTGGTTTCAGTCTAAAGGTTTTATCACATTTATCAAGTATTTATCTAAGAGCATTATTCCAGAGAATTTAGTATAATTTTTTTTTTCCAGAAGAATTTTTTTCGCAATTTGAACATTTTTTACGATGTTTGCAGCTATGAATTATCACAATGTTTTAAATACTAATTTTTGTAACGCAATGATGGAAAAATACTTTCTCTTTCCTTGCTCTTGACTTTATGTGTTTTAAAAAATAAATTTTTTGAAATTCAATGTCTTTTTCTTACTTTTTATAAAGCACTAGTATTATTCATGAAATTAAGTAGTAAAATTATATTACGTTTACAATGTAGAAGCTTTATAATTTCCTATCAAACATTTTATCATCAATATCATTTTTGATCGATAAACTAGATCATCTATTAATCAATCAATCAACTTTATCATCAATAAACTAGAGATATATACAAAACAATAACAAAAAAGAAAACTGTGCTAAAATAGTTAATATATCCTCATCTTTAATAAGGATTTCGAGGAAGATGTTACAAAAGTTATTCCCTTAGACATTTTCAAATTTTTTTAATTATCTAATTTCGCTCGCAAAGCAAGTTAAATTTTTTAAATTCCTTTTTAATATTTTTTTTTAAAAAAATCTTATATTTAAAACATTTTTTGAAAGATTTACGGCACAAAAGATCCGAAAAGATTTTAATTTCATTCATGGTATAAAAATTTCTTACTTTGATATTTTTTGAATAAAAAAGTTGCATTTTTTAACCTCTTTTACTAAAAAGTTTATTTCAAAAGGTTCCAAAATAGTAGAAAAATAAATTTAATAAGAAGTTTCATTGCGAAAGGAAGTTTTAATAAATAAATTTTCTTTCAACTATAAACACAAACAGAAGCTGTTTTATTTTGTTAGTTAATTGAAAGGCAATGCAAGGCACAAAGATGATTTCAAATTCTTCACAGACAGTACGCAACCTTACGGATAAAGTCTTATTTGTAGTTTCTTTCAATTTACACAATAAGGTTGACAGGTTAATAATTATTTCACTTTGATTTAGAACTTTTTTTTCTGCGTATCTTAAGGTTTTCTAATGCACTATTCTAATTTTTTATTGATGATGATGATTAGTATTTTTAGATTTAATTTCGATATAAAAGTGCTGCTAATGCAAGCTCATTGATAACCGCATAACCGCTCTTACCGCATAAACTAGAAAAGTTAAATTTAACATTGTTTCAAGTTTGCATGGTTTATTTTCTAATCATTTCTTAGCCTTGTTGATGTTTTGGGCAATATTTTAAGAATAAACATCAAACTAAACGATACACTACTATATTGCCCAATATTTTTCTTTGAAAGTTTGAGTATTTGAAAAAAAAATATAATTTTAGGATTGTACTGTTTGAATGAGTACAGGGTTGCCATGATTTAAACCCTTTGATTTAAACCTTGATTAAAATCGTGATTTAAATGCTTGAATTTCATGAAGAAGATCATTAATTTAATCATAAGTCTAATCTCCTTATAATTAAAGTATTCATCTAAAGAATTATAGGATAATTATTTGTAACTGTTTGATTCTTGAATCATTTAGTTATTTAATGTTCAAATTAGAATGAAAAAATTCTAAAACAAAAACTAAACGCCGATTAAAATTATATAAAACTTGTAAATTGAAACGCGGATTAAAATCATATGTTTAGATTAGCTGTATGTAAAATAATTTGCAATTTAATGTGCATATTTTAACTATTTAAATTTTGTTTTGTTTTTTTGAATAAAAATACTTTTAAATTATTAAGCATGCAGTTAAATATTATACATAATGAAGAAAGACTTATTTCGTAAAGAGAAATTTAGAATAATTGTATTTTTTTTTTACTTTCCTGATCTAAATTCTAATTTACTCTTAGTGTGAAATCGTTGGTTTTTGATTTTACAATTTCAAAGAGAGTTGAGCCTGAATAAAAACAGCTAGGATTATAATCGTTTATCGATTAGTTTGTAAAAGTTATCTGATAAATTTCGATATCATTTCAGTTAGAATTATTAATTGCTTAAATTATAATGCAATTTTTAAATAATATGAATCATTATTAATATATTTGATAAGATTTATGAATGGTATAGGTAAAAAATAATAAAAAATCTTATTTGAACAGAAAAATGATTTTTATTTTGTTAACAAATTATCAGAAATCATCTTTTTCTAACTCTGTTGGAGAATAAAAATTATTAAAGTTATTTTCATGAAAATGAGTTCCATTATAAAAAAAAATTTGATCTAAAAAAAATTTAGACTCACTGAAGTGATCTATTTTAAAGCAGTTTATAACTGTTTGTTCATTTTATTTTTAACTAATTTTTGCATGCTTAGTTTTTTAATTTAATGTTTTAAGGCAAAATTTCATAAACACATAAGACAAGATGGAAAATTGCTTACATATAAGAATTACTTTCTGGGTGCCCCGAATATCACTGATGATATAGAAAATCAATTAGAAAAATCAATTATGAGATAAAAACTTACGGTTTGTTGATTTCTATTTAGGAAGCCAGAATTCTTGAAGCCGGATTTTAAAATTCTCTTCTAAGTTCACCAACAGACGGTTGAATGGACTGACTAGAACTTTACGGCTATACCTATAATGAAAATATCATATTATCTTTAATATCGGAATTTTGTCTACTTGTTTAGAAAATAGGAAAAACAAATCAAAACCAAAAATCAATCTACTATTTTTATTACTTTTAAAAACAAAATCATTTTTAATTATATATTTAATATAATCTTTTGACATATCCAGTTTAGTCTTTAAAATTATACTAGTCCATTAGTACATTCGAAGAATGAATATTCATATGGTATGAATAAGCCTTTTCTGTCTCATATCCTTCATAAGGTATATCAATGAGGTTAAATACAAAGTGTAAATTCAGAAAAGGTTTTTAACTTGAATTGTCAAGGTGATAATTTTTTAAACCATATGAATATTCTTATGGTATGAATAAGCCTTCTCTTTCTCATATTCCTAACAAGAAATGCTTATGAAATCAGCTACAAAGCGTAAATGAAGAAAATATTTTAAGCACTAATGTTTACTGTGATAATATTTTAAACAACGTATATATATTTTAAACATGCATATTAACTATGGGACAAATTACATAGTAGAGGTAAAGGGTTATTTTCTCTCAATCACAAAATAGGCATAAATATTTATATAATATAATAGACAATATATTAAGTTTAATGATAATTTAATAATCAATATAAAGCTTAACCTATAATTAAAATAAACTCGAATCATATTTTAGTTTTAAAACAGTTTCATAATAAAAATTTAGAATTTGAAAATTAGTTAAAATTATAAAATATTTCACACACTTATTTTCAAATCTTGTCAATTTAGAATGCACGTTAAAATTTTTTACTTAGATAAATCCAATATTAAGTAGGTTTTGGTAATTGAGTTTATTTGTCTTACAGAGAAGCAATTATGGTATTTTTTTATGTTTCCGCTAACAAAATGAAAACTGCCTTTCACTATCAATGTAAATTTTTATTTGGAATTAGCTAAGCCCTTCATACGATATAGTAGTGACATATATCTCCAATGATTTTAAATAAAATTTAGATTATTAGCTGACAAAAAAAGAGGGAGTTCTATTTCATTTCTTTTAGCCTATTTGAATCTCGTTACAAACTAATCACAAAATTTGCAGATTTGTTCTCAGAGAAAATTAATGACTATTTTTACTTCGCAATTGGCTTTATTTATTTACAGAGTAACTCAAAATGAAAGCCCCAATATCAAGGGTGTATTATACAAAGGGTAATAAATGCATTCATTTAAAATATTATTTACAAGCAGAGGTAAAGTAATCAAATTTTTAATGCACTCCATACAAATGCTCAATGTGCTGCTTTTGTTATACAGTATACATCAAATCTCAAGCTGCTATCAATGCTACAGATAGCTGCTTTGGTTAGGATTTTCAAATCCATCCTGTTGTTGAATAATGAGTCACATACATGCCATCTTTTGCGAACCTCCTCAGGGAAGAAAATCACATGGTTTGAGATTTGGAGATAATGGTGGCCAATGAAAGAGTATGTAGTTTGTTACCAATCAACTATTGTGATAACGAGTTAGTGAGATGGAATTATTTCTTGATGGATTTTCAAATCCATCCTGCTGTTGGATAACGAGTCAGATACATGCGATCTTCTGCGAACCTCCTCAGGGAAAAAAATCACATGGTTTGAGATTTGGAGATAATGGTGGTCAATGAAAGAGTACGTAGTTTGTTACCAATCAACTATTGTGATAGCGTGTTAGTGAAGTTGAATTATTTCTCTGCCCGTTTTGTTTCCCCAAAAATGCTGATGACGAACGATCAACTATTATTCAAAACTTGCTTATATTACCTCTATTTGAATTACATTTCTCAAATATTGCGTAGTACATTTATAAAATGGTGGCTTTCATTTTGAATTACCCTGAATTAAAATTCTTGAAAATGAATTGAAGTAAAATAATATTTGGTTACTCAATTTAGCAACTTTAAAGCATCTAATTAAAAATGATCTATAAATGAAAGACTGTTGCGAAACCATAAAAATTAACGCTTCACAAACATAATTCATGTTCATTATCTTAAAAATAAGAATTTGAAGACTACAACATTCAATCCCATTAACATTTTTCAATCAGTTCTGAATTATTTAATTTGGCATGCAATATAATTTAATCTCCTGAAATTTATTTCTATAACAAATAAAATCTTATTAATATTATAAAAGAATTCAATTCCCAACAGATCCAGATGAGATTGGTATTTTGCTCTTGATATCAAATTTCTCTTTCTCTTATATTTTTTGAATGAAATTTAAATTTCTTATTTTTATCTCTTAGCTTTTAAAATTACTTCACGAGATTTCAATTGAGTAGAAAAATAAAATTAATACAAAACGCTGTTACAGAATCACAAAATAAAGAATTTTAATAAATAAATTATCTCTCAACCGCAAATATTGATTAAAATGCGATGAAAAGCGACGCGAGGATTTTAAATTCATCCTTTTCAAATCTTTTATTATTATAAAATGAACTTTCACTGTATTATATCAATTCAATCATTTTAATAATGAATGGATATTTTTATAAACATTTTAAAGTTGTTATAAATCTTTAAAATATAAAAGAAAGCGAACAAATTAAATTTTTAAAATGAAAAAAAAAACATAATTCTGGAATTAAAAACCAAAAATATGGTATTTAAATCATTTGTTAGGTAATTGTTTCGTTTATATGGTAAGGGTTCACCAGAAATTATGGTTTCCAAAATTATGGTTTTTATTACCTTACATTTAATTAAAAATACCAAAGTGAAAAATAATTTAATGAAATAAATGGTTTTTATGCTATGATCTAAGGTATCACTATGAAATTACCAAATTTTATCACATATTATAAATATTTTATGGTTGATTTTACAAAAATCATTATCAAAACGCTTCGGTAAAAAATTACCGAGCTTTTTAGTGTTCCCATAGAGCCGGAAACACGGTAAGTTTCACCATACTCAAGTAGTTTCGAGCTTTCTTTCTCAGTGTAGTCTCTGAAATAATTTATTTCAAAATCAGTTGCATATGTTAATCTTTTTTTATATTTATAACTGTATGCATGCTTTGTTTTTCTTTCTTAGGTACATTTTTAGAACTTTTCCTGTGGGATGTCAAAACGCCGATTATTCTGAAGGTGATCGAAGATTTGAAAAAAATGAATGAAAGGCTTAATGGACAGAGAATAGTAATGTACAGTTTGCTGCGTTTCGTTTAGAAATATCACTATAATCAAAATTTTTAATCAAATAACGCTATTGAATGAAAAAAAAATTTTGCTGCATGTTAAGCCAATCAAACTAAGTAATTTTTACGTTCACGTATTAGTGTTGTCCTGAAACAGCACTATGTTGCTGCAGTAAATTGTTTTTTTTTTTCAGAATCATTGTTTATTTATAATTTTTTAATCAGAAACTCTACTATCTTTGCAATTTATTTTAAGCTCTTGGGAAAGTAAACTTTTTGGTTTTTATAGCAGAATGCACAAAACATACATTTCTATCTTTATTTGTTCTTCAAAATTCTTTGGTTACTTTTGGAATACACAGTAAGTAGTTAATATCATATTCTAACTATATTTAGATAAGTTGTGCCCAAAATAAAAAAAATATCCTGAATAACTTTTGGTCTAGTGATCAAATTTCCACGTACTAGAAATTGATCTTTTTTAGGAACAATTTTTTTTTCTCATAAGGTTAAATATCATATTTTTAAACGTGAAAAAATCAAGAGGGTGTTTTTTGTTTTTCGATTTTAAAAAAATAAAAGGTTGCTATTAAACGAAATACAACACGATTTTTTACAACTCCAAGTTTCTTTATCCCAATAATTTACCTCTTTGAGGTAAATGTTTTATTTTTCTTTATAAAAAGAATTAAGTGAGAGTTTTTTTGGCCATAAAAAATTAAAGAAGTGCCTTTTAGCAAAAATGCTTCAAAATTATTTCGTAGCTCAAAAGCAAAGTTTCTTGACCTCAAATTAAGTTTCCTCACCTCAGATTTCTCATAATAAGTCTAATTTTTTTAAAATTTAAGTGTGACGAAAAAAAATATTTTTTTTTTGATTGAGATTGAGGAACTTTTTTATTTCACCTATTCAATATTTAGGTTAAAACCGCTTTTTAATATTTTTATGACCAAGAGCAAAAAAGAAATATTTTTTTTAGTTCTTTCAATATGAAAACGTTAAATGAAAAAAATGGGATTGAAACATTGTGTATGTGCTACAAAAAGAAATTGAATTATTTTATCTAGATAGTACTTTTTATTCTTCTAAAACAAAAATCACCCTTTTAATTTCATGTTAAAAATATGATATTTACAATTATGAGGAAAAAGAATTTGAGATCAAAAATTACTTTCGAGCCACAAAAAATTCATGAAGTATTTTAATGAAAACCACTTTATTTATTTTTCATGACCAAAAATGAGAAGCAGCCTCCTGATTTTTTTTAACTGGAAAAATATAAAACTTAACGAGAACTAAAACTGTAATCACGAAACTTTGTTAAGGGGCCATAAAATTGCTTGATGTAGTTAGGCTAAAAATCACTTTTTATTTTCTTAATGAATAAAAAAGCAGAAAACATCAACTTTGAAAAATATGACGTTTATTATAATAAGGAAAAAAATTGTGACTAAAAACTTTGTTTCTGTTGTGTAAAATATGTTAAAGTATTTTTGCAAAAGCTAATTTTTAGTTTTTTTAAAAGATACAAACAAAAAATAACTTTTGTTAATTTTTTATTTTTTTGATGTTGAAAAATATGATATTTAACATCATGAGAAAATAATTAAGGTTGTTAAAAAGTGCCTTTTTTCAATGAAAAATATTTTAACTTTGAAAAAAAAATCATAAAAAAATATTTCAAATTTCTTTTAAAATGCTATATAATTATTTTCAGCATTAGAGTAGCTAACTGCATAGAGTTGACTTTTTTTATAATGACACAAAAATTAAGAAAAGTGACTCAAAAATAAAGTTATAGACAATTTTGGCATACAAACAACCATCTGCAGAAACGTCATTTTCGTAAATTGAGTAAAATTTCAAAATGGTTCAATAATCGTAGTTTTGGTCCAAAATTTCTGAAATTGTTTTAGTCATTTTCTTTGTTATCAAAACCATGAAATACCTACAAAAAAATTCTTGAAAATCAGTGACATAACAGCAACAAGACTTTTTATTTATTTTGGCAAATTTCACTTTTCTAATAATGAACCAATTAAATTATCATGAAAAACAATTTTGCACTTAAATAACGCTAAAAAAGTGCTTACGTAAAAAATATCTATGTCACAAGTATGGGTAATTTTATGGAAACTTTCCAAATATTTTTTTTTAATAATGCTATCAAAAATAATTCCTATACATTAAAAAAATCACCAAAATAAAATTATGAATGATATAGTCTTGCTCAAATTAACTAAAAACGAAAACAAGAATGGTTTCATCTCAGCTTTCATTATTTTTAAAGCTTTACTTTTAATTAACTAAACAATAAGCTACATTAAAAATAAGCTAATATAACAAAACTCCTTTATGAAAAAGAAACATAAAATTACTTAAGAAAACAATGTGTGTTTCATTGATTAAAAAAAACATTTTATAAAATTTCCTCTGACACAAAAAATTATAATCTCAAGTCTTTTAAAGGTAAAGAATAAAAGACATTAAATTAAACTTTGTTCAGAAAATCAATAAACAGCAGATGGTACTTCTAAAATATTCCTTTCACGCCATTACCAATCTGGATAACAGCAAGAGTTTACCTTGTAAAATTTAATAAGTAATCTAAAAGTGAAACACAATCGTTATCGTCTGCAATTCATTCTTGTTTATCTCCTACATTATCAGTTTCCATATTTGTTTTATTTAGTTACATTAATATTTTCACTGTTTATTAGTTCGATTCGTTCATATTAGATTGTTTTCAAAATTATTATATACTAACTTTAATTTTTATATTTACACAATTGTAATTATTTAACTTCTATATATTTCATTCAAAAAGCTATATCAATGCATCAAAACAGAAATAGATACATTTAATTCTTCAGTGTTTCGCTATATCATAGCTGTCTTAAGTTGAAAAGTGCCACTCGTTTGCTTTGCATTTAGCAAGTCCAAATATGTATTGAATAATAACAATTAAACTTTAACAAAACTATTTATTTAAAGATTTTTTCGTGATTTAATGTTATAATGTCTGAACTATAATTATTAAAATATCATATATTCAATTTTAAAAATTTATTGTTCAATAACTTGATTTAGTTTCAGTTGATTGATAATAAATATTATTCTTTCTATTCAACACCCAATCTAAATACAATGCCTTTCTACTTTTTGTATTTTATTTTATTTAAAAAAAAGAAACAAGTTATTAGAAGTTGCGAATTACTAAATTATTGTATATCATAGATAAAATTCCTTTTTTTCCTATAGTCTAGTAAGCTATGAGGATATTTTTTATAATAAATATCTATTAGCTCTAAAACTAATACTTTATTCAGTTATTATTTGTTATTTTAAAAATAATTGTGTGTATTTAATGCATATTAATATAATTATATAGTAATATTAATCATATAATATTTAAAAATAACGTGTTTATTTTTATCAGAGAAGAAAAATGGATTATTCTTATATTTCGAATCAGTGTCGTATATATTAATGACATTAAAAAAATATTTGAAACTGAGATAAATTAAAAAAATAATTTCTTGTAAAAAAAACCAATAAATGCAATACTGCTTGATTAAAAAACTTCATTCGCTTCAAAAATGCACAGATTGGAAGCAATAGTCAACATGTTTTTAGTGCTCAAAAAGTAGGGGCCTATTTTCAAGGCTTGCAAGACATGTATGAGAAGTCATTTGATATATGAAACGTAAATGCTAGACAACATGAAATATTGAAATAAAATGAAAAATAAAACATTTAAAAAAAATAAAAAAAATAACTAATAATTAAAATAATTATTTTCTACAGAAAAAGAATAATGTGACTAACTTCATCTTTCGTTATAGTTAAAAAGAAATGTTATGAATAAAGAAAAAAAAATTTGTCTGCGCAGAATAAAAACCCCTGATATAACAGGAAATTTGATAATACTCTTTTATTCTATTCTTTTCTCGAAACTTCTGTATTTAGATCGGAATTTTCGTAATTTTAAGTGGAATTTTAATTTAAATTAATTCGGTTATTAGCTGCCTCGTTATTCCATTGGCAACAAAAACTAAAAGATTGCTTTACATGCATGAAAATCAATTCGTCTCCTTAGTAGATAATTACTTAATTTTGAAAAATAACAGTTGAAAAAGTTTTGCTTGCAATCTTTAAATACATTACTCAACATTTTATTAGTATTTGTAACACAGTGATAGCTTGGAAATAGGGCGTTTTGCCCATGTCAAAAAGGTCATGATCCCCACCGGGCAAAGAATTGTACCATATGGTAAATGGTGTTTGATGCTCGTTAACTCTGTCGGATTACAAAGTCATCCAAGTTCACATAACAAATCAATACCTATAGGGGTACTCAAATGAAGATTGATACTTCTCTGGTTCAGGTCAAAATTGCAATCTGTGAATGCATGAATTGATTCGCCCTATAGAATGGGCTGTGGCGTGTGTGTGTGACTGAAGTCGCATTCTTGACCATAGATAACCCCTCTGAAAAACAAAAAACGCATTATCTGGTTTAAATTCGCTTCATTTCACCAAGCAGGCTTGTTGGCATTGGCAAGCCACATTACAAACAACAATATTTGTTTCATATAGAAAAAACCGGGTATCACAAAACTGACAGAAGAGTTGAAAAATCAATAAAAAAATTGAAAGAGGTTGAAAAATGTGATTTGCTGTGTTCTGTTTGCTATAATTGCTTATAACAATAAAAAATCAGTTACAAAGGGATCTAAAAGATGACACTACTGAGTCAAACCATTTTAACTAAGGTATTTGCTAAAGAGTGTGTAAATTTCGTCTTCGAACTTTACCTCGTTGCAGCTGGAAATGATAGTTGTGGAATACAGTTGTGCAAAACGAAGCACTAATGTTGGAAATATTTCTTTTTCTTTACATTTTTAGCAGTATATATACTTTAATATCACTTTATTGTATTTCAAAAAGAAAAGCATAATTATAATTATTCCTTATTGTTTATGTTGTAATCAAGTGAATCAGTCCTCAATTCATGTTATTCGAATCACTTATTCGAATGACATGACTTAACGAATCAATTGCAAATTGCGAGATTCGAATCAAATGATTCAAAATTTATCGAATCATGTGATTCACTTTGAGCTTATGGGTTATAATATTTTTTCAAGATTGTTGAGTAGGAACAGGGAGTTGTTGTTGTGGTCGCATAAATTCCATTGGCGTTATTGATTAGTGTAATCAAGTACTCTGTAAAAAGGATTTACCTGTAACAAATTTAATTGCAATCGTAAAAATTTTAAATAAATATTAATTGTTATAGTAAGAATCACAAATCATTATTCATTGCAGTCGGATCAGATTTGTAATTACTTTGATTGCTTATCATAATTGATTATAATCAAAATTGAAATTGCAATTCTTAATTATGACTAAATATATTCTTACACTCTTACAAATTTGTTTAACACTCAAAGGTTTTACATAGAAAGATGCGATATGTAAGCATGAAATTTTTTTTATGGCATCATCCATATCAAAAGCTTCATCACTTTGAGTCAGTTGCATGTTAAGCGCATATCTCTGCCCAAAATTTCTACTTTCGAGGTTTAAGGTCATGACTGAAAAAAATTTTTAATCGAAAATCATTATTTTTTATAATTAACAAGAAGAAGTTAATATAAGTTATGAGTTAAGAGAAACTAAAATATGGCTGTCACATTGATGAATTACTTCGCACATTGAGAAAAAAAGTACGGTCAAAACTACCAGAATTTGATAAAATTAACCATGTTTCTGGCTCAATGGGAACACCAAAGACCTCTGTAATTTTTGTTAGAGCGCTTTCTTAATGATTTAGGTAAAATTAACAATAAAATATGGTTTCATAATATGTAGTAAAATTTAGTAAAATCGGTACATTTTGGTAATTTTATCATGATATAATAGAGCATGGAATAAATTCCATTTATTCGGTAAATTTACTCTTCAGTAATATTTAATTTCGCAAAATGTGTGGTAATATAAATTTCCGGTAAACTGTTACCCTAAGGCTGGGATAGCCTGGTTGGTGGGCACTGGGCCCGTGTCCAAGAGTTCGTGGATTCGATCCTCGTCTGCCGAAGACTCCCCGTGTAGTAAATGGTGACTGGTATGCACGTTAAATCTGTCGAGTCAAAGTCCACCATGTTCCCATATACCTTTTTGGGTACTGATCCAGGAGTTTCCTTGTGTTCTGGATTGGTTCAAAATTACAAGGTTACACAGTTAAACATTAGTAGTCGTAAATCCAAAATTGGGTCAGCTGTTCAACGACGGATGTAAAACTGTTACCCTACTGAACGGTAAAATTCAGAAATGAATGCTTCAAATACCGCATGTTTTGATTTTATTTACCAGAAACATCCTACAGTACGATAACCTTAACAGGATTTTAGAATATTCTGATCATTGCATACTGCCATTGCCTCTTGCGTATTGAGAAGCATTGATTAGAAAGCGGAATAATGTTTATGGTACATAAGAATATATTCTCACATCTGGGCTATATTCCAAGAATTAAATCCTCGAATTAGAAATTTTTTGTATCCGATTATAAATTTCTGTTTATCACAAAAATAATATTTTATAGAAAAACAACTTTTTACCTATTCTTATTATTTTATAAATCTGAATTTATTAACGCAAACAAACGCATCGAGATAACAAATAAAACTTGTCTTTTAAAGTATACAAATTCAAACTACTAATTTTTTACTGTTTAAATTGTAGTGACAAAATTTACAATAGACCCGTTAAATAGCTGATAAGAAATATGTTTTGTAAAGGAAAAACCCTTTATTGTGAAAATAAGCTTATCGAGTTAAAAATAAAATATTCAAATACGAAAATAATAATCCTTAAATTAAATTTTCAGACACAGTTTTTTTTATTATGGTTTACTTTCTCTGTGAATGCAACAGAGAATACAATTATTTAATACAAGCAAGAATAATTTAATAAATATCTAACTTAATAGTGTTCTTACTTAGTATAATTTTGTTAAATAATGTGAAGATTTTGGAGAAGCATTTGTAAAAAAGACGGCATGGTTATAGACTTCAAATTAAATTTCCTAAAATAAAGAGAAATGGGAAGAAAAAAAATTTTTTTCAAATTGTGTTGGCGAAGAAAACATTTCTTTAATCAACAAAAAATTAGATTATATTTAATGCCTGAGATGCATATGTTAGGTGAGTTAATAGATGTTAAGTATGTTACTGAAAATGTTGTCAATTTCTATCATAAAAGTGATCAAATAATTAATGTTCATTCACGTTATGTATCTTCTTTAAAACAATTTCCGGTAATATTCATGCAGATTCTAGGTAACTACATACATAGGTATAATTATACTAGTCGCCTTTAGCGACTAGCTCTGTCACTTTCTAAACTCTTTTATTTTGCGGAACATATAAACTTTAATGGTGACCAAGCCGAAAATACAGAGCAGGTGTATTTAATATTTTAATTCTTCTACACCTCCATTTTAAACACCTCAATTAAATTTCAAACAATATATTAACTAATTTTTTTCAACATCTAGCACACGCGGAAGTATTTTGATTTCAATTTAAACTAATTTTAAGAGATGTTAGTAAAATTTTAAAAGTTCTTTATGTATTGAATTTTAAAAGTAATTTAAAATCTGTTCGGCAGATTCATCGGCAGTTCGGCTGATTATCACCAAACAATGAGTTCGAAACAATTCGAGATAATAAGCAGTAGAAGTAGTAAAATTATTTTCATCTCGGTAGTAAGATAAGGTAAACTCGCCCGATTTCAAAATTGGTGAAAAACTCAGCCAATTACGCGCTGTACTACTTCCTCGCGCCCCTCTCGAGTCATAACTTGAGTATCGCATAATATATATGCTATTGCTCGAAAAGCAAGCTCCTTCATCAATAATAACAGCACGATAGCACCGTTTATGTTTAAAATTTCTTTATCCATTTTGGAAAGATTCAAAAATAAATCTAAATAATTACTTCATAACTTATTTTTTAAATCTATAAAAAAAAAAAAAATTCTAAATAAATAATTTACGTATAACTGATTTTTCAACACTACTTAAATTATTACTTAAAACAACCTAATAAAATGATTCTACGCAAATTCTTAACGCATAGGTTATGTTTCAGGTAGAATTAAATTATTACTTAAGACTACCTAACAAAAGAATAACTGTACTTTTGTCAATACATAGTAAAATACCTGAGTTCATGGTGCGACATAAGAGAAATTTATGTATACAGGTAATGAAAACATAATTTTACGAAATATTACTAATATTTTAAATTGTATTTCAAAATGCATTAGACATTGAACAAATAGCGTACTAATATCTACCGTATTTTCTCTTAAACACTAATATTTTGTGATTGCGTATTCTAACATAATGAATTAAAGCCAAATAATTAAAAGTAGTAACAAGTTGTCTTTTATTAATTGTTCAGGGAATTCGTTTCACGATCTCCCTCATTTTTGAGCTATATTAATTTTTATATTTCTGTTTTCTATGACATGTTTTTTTAAAACTTTAGAAAGAGGGGATTTATTTTATTTAAATCCTCAGTGATGCTTTTTAACGTGATAAGGTTAGTGACATTTGTCATAGAAATAAACATTTTCTGAAATGATTTGAAAATATTATTTAGAATTTATTTATTTCATTCATTCTCATTATATTTAGTTGAATTTAATGGAAAGAAACACGAAGATGTAGTGTTTGTACTAATTGCTGTTTTATGTATGCGACATAGCGTTAAGCGTTTTTATAAATATACATACTATTACCTGTAGCAAGACCTTTTTTAAGCACTTTGTATAACGTTATGCATTATAGAAATATGACATAAATTCATTAAAATATTGAGGATGATTAGGTTTGATAACAAATTTCTTAATTATCCTTGGCGTCAATAGTATCTAATATTTGGGTTTTTTATGATTATTCCTCAGTGAATTATAGTTCACCCAATAATTTTGCCTTTCAGTACAAAACTTTTTTATTTCATGTACGGTCGATTTTAAATTGTTTAGTTTTATAAAATGACCATTTAAAAGCATAATTATAAACAAAATAAACTCGTGGTTTCAGATAAACTTGGAAATAATAATTTGGTGATGTAATTTGCTTTTGCTATGCCATGATCAAGTTGATCATTCAGATAACCTTGTATAACAAATAAAATATAAATAAGTATAACAGGAAAAGCAATAAATAGTTTTTTTGATTAGAGATATAAGTTATCTTTCATTCAGCTTACTCACAGCCAGACGGACATTTAAAGAAATTCCTTATTTTATTACATACAGTATTATAAATTATTTATTGCCTTCTCGATGGATTTACTTGATTAGATTAATCAAAACACATTTGTAACATTTTTAGCAAAATAAAGGCTAACTGCATTATCTGCCATAGTGTTGTTTCTCTAGGCAACTCATATTGAAAATTTACCACAGTGAAGATACTTTCCCCTGTATTTAAATCTTCGAGGGGCAGTAAGAAATCTATTATAAAAGTATTGTTATGAGCAATATTATGGCGAATTTTTACGGTATCTTGTGGCATAACTACCATTACAAATATTAAATAAATCACTAGTATATTTATTGTATGTCTCCGACCAGCCCATCTATGGGCATACGGAAGAGGCATTAAAAACACAAAATTTACATCAAGTGGATAGATGGCAACGGGCCATCAGATACAAAATTTACAATACACAAAAATTTACATCTAGTGGATGGATGGCAACAGGCCATCAAATACAAAATTTGCAATACACAGGAAAGATAAAGAGCAATGCATAGCGATAAGGTAAGTAAAACCTAGTTGTGTTTTGAGCAAGAGACAGCCGAATCAAAAGATCATTATATTAGGTCTACAGACCCTTATTATGGCCTTGCCTCGCCGCTATAAGAAGCACCCAAAACATTCACCAGAAATAAAACATTGGCAATACACATCCACAAAGGGAAAGTTAAAAATATATAACAACGACATGTTAAAAGAGCAATAACAAGCCAAAAGGGGTACAAAGTGATCAAGGTAGTTAAAACCATGAATCAATAGGGACTTATGAAAATAAAACCAACCAGTGGTAATACAAAAAAGTTACATGCGCTCAAAAAATTTAAAAGTTAAAACCAGCAACAAGTCAAAGCCTGAGAGGTATACAAGTTAAGACTAGCAAGAAGTTAAAACACAAGAGGCGCACAAAGTAAAAGCAAGCGTGCCCGGATGCCGGCCGATGGCTCTACTGGGGGAACGAATGAAGATCTGGAGAGGAGGGCCAGTGAGACTAGACCTGATTAATTTTTAGTAGATCTTCTAGTGTGACCCTAATGATTTCCTTGACGATATTTTTGCAGTCATTACTTGAGAAGATCTGATGCTCAGTTTTATTAGTAAAGATATCCCCTCGGAGTGCCCGGAAGCGTGCACAATCAAAAAGTAGGTGGTGAATGGTTTGTTCTTCCGTGCAATATTGACAGATACCACTTTTGTTGAAAAACCTTTTTTGATACACTCCGAACACTCCGTGGCCAGTAATGAATTGATTTAGGTAAAAGTTTGTAAGTAACCTTTTAGTTGATGGTGTTTTAATGAGATCATAGATTTGCCTCCCTTTTGGACAGTTCCTCCACTCCTCAGCCCATCTAATAATGATACTATCCCTCAGTTTACTCTTAACCTGTTTCGGGGTCCTCAGCCCTTGGAGTTCCACCGTGTCTAACCCAATGGCCATCTTGGCTGCTTCGTCAGCTTCTTCGTTACCCTGGATGCCCACATGCTCCTTAACCCAGTTTAATTTCATATTTTGTTTCCAGAGCAGTTTTGTCGTTTCAATAATGTCTGATGTGGGCTGTGGGTCATCCAGGGCCTGTAGCGATGAAAGAGAGTCTGAATAAATTGTTGCCTCCGTAATGTTGTTGTTTTGAAGCCATTGCAGCGCCGATTTGATGGCCAGTTCAGCAATAAAGATGTTAGTGTTATCTTCGACCCTAGTGGAGACCTGATGTGTTTCTACTCTGTTAAAATAGACAACGAATGCAAAAGCAGTTCTGATGGTGTTATCGTTGCCAGTCTCCATCCTAGAGCCGTCGGTGACAATCTCCAAACCCTGATCTTTTGTGCAATCATACCCCCAGAGCAAGGAGCGATACTTAGATGGGTGCAGTGGGGCTGGAGTATCAAAATTAATATTCTGTGTGGAGCACTCTGGAAAAACATGAACCAAATCATCCGTCCTCCAACCCCATCTCATCTTTTTGATAATAATGTCCTCGAGGATCTTTAGGTGAATTGGGACAATGCCAGCTAGTATCTGTACAGCTTCAGAGCTAACTCTCGAGTACGCCTTGGTGATGGTAAGTAGAGGGATCCTTTGGATTGATTTAAGTTTTTCGTTCATCCTTGTGTTATTTCTGTACCAGACACTGGCTGCATACAAAATAATACGCTCGCTTGCCTGGAGGTAAATTCGTTTAAGTATAAATGGGCGCTAGTATATAACTAGTATATAAGACATGTCAACTTGAATCCATCTTGAGATACCTTTTGATAGATTAAGGTTGACATAGTCGATATTTAAATCTTCTCAATCTCGTAACGAAAAAGTTACTTTTCTCCATCAATTTGACTTTTTAGTATATAGCTTTATTTTTTTTTTTAATTTCAATTCGTACCTATTACCAATCATTATTAAATATCGTTTACATCAATATTAATTTATCGATTTTTAATGATCTCTTATACAAATTAGTACCATTTTTCGATTAGATTTCCTTTTTAATACTTGGCTTATTTTTTACGTAATAATAATATCGGCATTTTATTACTTTCTCTTCAACGAATTAGTACTATTTTTTCTTAATTTTGCTTTTCCGTTTAAAACGAATTTTTTTTAACTTAAACTACCGTTAATTTTAAATTATTTAGTTTTATAAAACCCCGTTTTAAAAGCATAACTATAAACAAAATAAACACGTGGTTTCAGATAACGTTGAAAATAATAATCACTTAACGTAATATGCTTATGCTAGCCCGATCACGTAGATCTTTCTGATTACCTGGCATGACGAATAAAAAATAACTAAGTAGTGCGAAACGCGCAATAAAATACTTTTTTGATTAAAACTATAAACTAACAAACACAACTGGTGTTGTCTTTAAAGTATTTGATATACTGAATCGTCTATGGCTTATTTTGAAACAGTGGCTTCCGCTAAGCCAATGAGAAAATTCCATTTCCTAAATGTCTCCGAATTTAAAACCCTGATAAAAAATCGAAAATCGGGCATCGTAAATTTTTCTCATTCAACTTCATGTTGAGTTTCGTATTCTTCTATCATTTAACCAGAATCAGGTATAGAGACACACACGCAAATTATTTAATGCATGCAAAGAAGGACATTTTGATTAATTATTTTTTAAATAAAATCACATAATTGCATTATTGATATTTTAAATTAACACAAAATGTTATTATGGTTAACAATATTTTCCTTATATTTTTTGTTGTGAATATTTTGGACCCTTATAAGGCATTTCTTAAAATTAAGTTTATCACTTCATTTTTTAAAATATTATTTTCATAATTTAATTTTAATAAGTAATTGGTTTGGCAATTTTAACTGAAACATCCAATTACCCGTCAGAATAGATAGCATACCAAATCAACATACGAAACACATAATTCTGTAAAACTTTTAATTTCAATAACTATCCATATATAACTTATTTGTAAATTTGTTTCTAAAGCTATTAAACAAAACTGAATTTTGTTGCATTTAGAAAAGTTTTAATAGATTAAGTTTCAATAAGAAAATTCGAAATTTTATAAAAATAAAACAAAACAAAAAATGACTTAAGTTAGTAAATATTTTTAAAGCATTAAATTTAAAATGACAAAACAATGCATTAAGTAAAGCTTTTATCTATAAAGAAAAGCAATTAATGAGATAAATTAGACGCTTTGAATTTCTCAATCATGTTTTCCAGACAGAAATCCCCGGATATCCAGACCAATTAAGATACGAATGAGACGCAATTAAAGTCACGGGAAAATAGACATTTGGATCAAGCAGTTCTCAAAAGTACATTTATCCTAAAACTTTAGTTTATGAGCATAAAAAGTAAGAAATAATGGCTCGGTAATTTCAACTTTTAGAATTATGTTATAAATGACTTGAACAATCCTTAAATTCCTATAAAAAGACAAATTCAAAAGCCAGAAGTAGAAAAATGAAACTAAATTAAGAATTAATTCGAACATTTTATTTAATTACTAATTAATTGTCCATTTTTCGTACGATTTTTAAAAAAAAAGTAAAGAATCAATAAATAGACATCTATATTATGAAATTTTAAGCAAGACTTAAAGGCATATAAACCGATACAATTAATTAAACTAAATTATATTTAATAGTTTTATTTATTTATTATTATTTTTTATAATTATTATTTATTATTTTTTATTATTATTTATTTATTATTATTTTTTACAATTATTATTTATTATTTTTTAATATTATTTATTTATTATTATTTTTTATATTTATTATTTATCATTTTTTATTATTATTTATTTATTATTGTTCATTTATTATTATTATTTTGTATTATTTATTTATTATTTATTTGTTATTATTTATTTATATTAATTTTCTGCCCTCCATGTGTCTATTATTATTATTATCTAAATAAAGCATCAAACTCGCATCAAAAAAAAAGATATGGTGAAATTTTCCATAATTAAATTAACATTAAGAAAATCCTAACTTTTTGACAGTTTTCCTGACCAAACTATTAGAACTATATTTCCCAGATTGCGGTTACCCCCTATATTTTGAGTGTCTGAAAGAAAGCTATGCTTATTCAGAGAAAGTACGTTTTCCTGTCTGATTTCATAGCTTAACCCCCTATTAGCCCGCTCCCGTAAAAATAACGGGGAGAGGTTTCGCCCTCTATTTCTCGCTCCCGTGAAATTTCCGGGCTGGAGTGATCAGTAATAACGCACCAATAAGAATAAAACTAATTCATTTTTTTGCCCGGAAAGCATTTTATTTCTCATTTTACACACCAGATGGCAGTACCAGGATATTTTTAAAGTAATTGTCGATAGTTAGTTTATTTTAAACTAGATGTCTGCCTTAATCAAATACGTGTATTCGGCAAAATAGGCACTTTTATGACCGTTTTCTTGAAAATTAACTGATCCTTAAGGGGTTAAACCATTGCTTGCGCTATTTAAAATATTTACGGTCATCCCTTCGAATTAATAAGATTGAATCCTAGCCGATCAATTAGATTAAAAGTTAATCAGGAAGTTTTGTTCACTATTTTACTTATAGTTTATCAAATTTGGAATGGATCAGTTAAGAATCACTGATTTGTATATAATATAAACAATATACATACGTTCGTACATCTAAACGTTTCGATTTATTTATATAGATAAAAAGGAAATTAAGAGTAAAACGGTGCCTCTAAAAATACGCAAATATTTGGTTATCCTTCTTCAGTCAAGACTAAAAATTGAATTGGAGACTAGATCGAAATAACACTTTAAAACTTCCTTTATATAAGCTTTTTAAAATAATAATTTAGATCAATAAGCTGACGAGCATTTCATCTATATGAGCTTTTTATTCTGTGTATAAAGTAAAAAAGTAACAGACGAAATCTTTTCCTTTTTGTTTTTCATTCGTACAAAAGCAAAATCTCTAATTAAAAGCTCAAAATAAAACAAAAAGTGAACCATCTTATATTCTATAAGTAATTCAGCGTCTTAAATTTCTAATTTTGGATGTTCACTTCAATGTATAATTGAAGAGCTTGTTAAAAACATTTTCGCAAAGAAACGCCAACTTCTTTAATTTGAATCCAGATTTAAAGAAAAAATACCCACTAATAGGATGTAGTTGTGGTAATTTTATATATTATCTAAAGAGATTTTAAATACAGGCAAGTTTAAATAATAAAACAGAATATTTATGCTTAATACTCAAACATAAAAACACGAAATATAATTTATTGAAACATACTTTTTTAGAAATAAATATTTCCCTTATCAGCATATTGAAATTGAATAAAATTTTATTATGCTGCAAGTCAATGCACTAAATTATTATTTTATTTTTCAAAGGAAATTCATTTTTAAAGATGTTTCTGCATTAAAATGTAAATGTCATGTTTCTATAAATAATATTTAGAAATTCCAAATGAAAAAAACATTTATATTCATATTTGAGTTCCGAGTTTTATTATTTACATACATATCCTAAAAATGGAAAACCTTTTTTTACAGCAAATACATTTTAAATTTCTATTTGCTCTTCCCGCAAATAAAACTATATAATTCCAATCTCATTTTTTTCCTTAAATATTTTTTTAAATCCTTCAAATACATTTAAAACATAACTTTTTTGTTAAATTCCTTATGTTCCTTTCGTATGCTTTGTTTTGTATTGATTCTTTATGAAATAAGGTTAAATATTTTTGGCAATTTTTACTTATTATAAAAAATTCATAACCGTCATTCTACAGTCGACCCAATATTTTTTTGTTTACGACTACTAATGTTCAACTCCGTAACCTTGTAATTTTGAACCCAATCCAAAAGACAAGGGAATTCTAATCAAGTATTGGGAGAAATTTGCCTTTGTGGAGTACTTTTTGCGCATTTGCACTAACCCGCTTTCGCGTTACATGGAGAAGTAGACCACGAGAACCTTTCAGGGTTACCTTGGCGCCAAGGGGACTTTATCCCATGATCCGTCTACCACAGAGGATATTCCACGTCAGCACTGTGGCCAGTGCAAGCTGAATGCGGAATTCGTATCGGCCAGCCATGTCTGGGATTCGAACCCGGTTCACCTCATTGGAAACCGAACGCTCTATACCCTGAGCCATGCATAACTCATATACAGAATATTTTCTTGTAATACGTTATAAAGTATTATAATTATATTATTTTTTATACATGAATATATGTTACGCCATGTTACGCTTGTTTGAAATATGTGTACATGCTAAAGCTTGGCATCCTATGGTGAAATATCAAAGGTTTTGAAATATTACAAAAATGTTTTTAAACCATTTTAAATCTTTCCCTCCTAATTTATTATGAGTACTATGTCTTAATATATATAT
>NC_092205.1:60598813-60647514 GCF_043381705.1 Parasteatoda tepidariorum
ATATATATATATATATATTCGAATAATTTTTAAACTCGATAACATCGTTATCATAATTGACATTGAAAAATTCCTAATCCGATAATGTCGTGTTTGCTATTAATAATGTTAATTAATGAATGTGATATTTTTAAGGTCATATAAATAACTATGAATATTGAATACGACAGTTCTGCATGGATTTAAAAACGGTAATTTATCGAACACGAATAATTGTGAGTGTTGATATAAATTCCACTTCTTAAATCAGGAATTTATCACGATATCGATATTATCCAACAATTTATCTAGACGATCATTTAAAGATTTTGATGTAATTTTAAAGTATACTTCTATAACCTGAAAGATATTGCGATATATTTTGATATATCAAAGATTATCAAAATTTTAAAATTTTAGTATCAACTACCATTAAAACATACTTCTATTACTTACTTAATACGATTTGATTTATGCTAAAACATTTTTGAAGACATTTTGTTTTATTGAACTTAATACACTAAAAAATTATAAAAAACACGTTTTGTTTTCAATTTAAGTTCTTATAGGAATTATTTTCTTTTAATGCACCTTTAGAATAAGAAGGAGTGTGTAAATGAATAATGTGATAAATCTTTTTGTTTTTTGTCTCTCTCGAAATTCTCAAAAAATTGATACATAGCATATAATTATAGCTATTGAACTGTTTGGTATATGTCACCTTGCTGAAGTAGAAAACAAAACAAGATTTATACCTTTATTGTGTCTTTTTGTCGAGAAGCATTGCATTGTTGCATGGTTTAAAATTCTATTTACGTTGGAAAAATATTATATATTGTTGATTTATTTCCATTATATTTATTTATTGTTACAGATACATATAGATGTGCAGACTTGTGTGTGTGAATGTTTTTACAAGTACGGCTTATAAGCCCTATTAAAGTTGAATAACAGATAGAACTAGTAATTTGTTGTTGTTGTAGCTAATTTACGTCACACTAGAGCTGCACAATGGGCTATTGGCTACTGTCTGGGAAACATCCCTGAGGATGATCCGAAGACAAGCCATCACAATTTTGATCCTCTGCAGAGGGGATGGCACCCCCGCTTCGGTAGCCCAACGACCTGCACGCGAAGTCGATAGAACTAGTAAGAGAAGGATATCAAAAGGACACATCCAGATTGCGGCAGGATTCGAACCCGTTACTTCCACGCTACAGAACGTTTGGTGTAACAGTGATAACATTCTGCCAGGGAGGCTTCGTTTATTTTTTGTTATGCGTACATGTAAAGGCTTGTGTGCTAATTACAGAGTGCGGCTCATAAGTATTAGTAAGGCTGAGAACAGATAGAGGGACAAGAGTAACAACACAGTGATACATCCAGGGTAGGACTCGAACCCACTACTTACATGCTTACTTACATTGGTCGAACGGTGTGACCGCTGGACCATGTAGGCCTTCGAATTATTTAGATATTAACATGACTAGTTATATATGAGCTTACATATATGCACAATATAAAAAATGAACTATAAACCAGTTTTAAATGAGAAATGTAGCACAAACAAGAGAAGGACGCTGCTGAAATGGAACAATAAGTTATGGCGATATTCGATACCGGCTACTTCTACACTCCAGGGTATTTTTCGGCACGGTTATTCCACTAAGCTATTAGGGAAGACCCTTCATTGTTAACATTGATTTAAAGTCAATTTACTGACTATTGTTGAAATTACAGTCTCCATACTGTCTTCTGGGCAGATGGTCTTCAAACCGTAGCAAAAAGCCAATATGACCAAAGACCAACTGATCTCCTGCCCAAATACTTTAAGTATAGAGATAATGGGTTCAAATCCCAAAGATCCTCGTGAAGAAGAAAATTCGCACACTCAATTTCTTGCTATCAGCACCACATATAAAGTCATAAATTTTAGAGTTTCTAAATTTTCTTCTAATCAGCATTTTAGTTGAGTGAAAAGGCAAAGACTTGAATGGCCTTGGCATAACTATCGTTCCTTTCTTTGCTAAAATTGGGGCCTCCCTGGCCGAGCGGTATCGCCGGTCCAAACGCTCTGTTAAGCGTGGAGGTAGCGGATTCGAATCCCGCCGTAACCCTGGATGTATTCTTTGTGATGTCTTTCTCTGAATTGTTCTATCTGTATTTTCTACTTGACAATGACTTATAAGCCTATATTGAGCACACAAGTCAGCAAATGTATGTAATTTCAATAAAATAAATATAAATACTTTGCTAAAATTCTCTCGGATTCTACAGTGGGAGGAAATTCACAGTAAAGTAATGAAACAGGCCAGTTTCTTTAAAATATTTCTACAGTTGAAGATGCGAGAATCATCAGAAATTATTCTATCATCTTTTATTTGCTACATATTGGGAAGCTGCAATTTTTTGTCCTTGTTATTTTGAACCTAGTCCAGAAGATAAGGAAATTCTTGAATCATGCATTAGGATATTAGTGGAGGATTTTTTGAGGGAACTAACCCACATTTGCGTTACATTGACATTAAAATCACGAAAACCTTCCACGATTAATCAGGTGGCGAGGTTACTCTAACACATGATCCATCTACCACTGAGAATATTTTGCGTCAGCACTGTGGTTGATGCGAGTAGGGTGTGTAATTTGTATCCACCAGCCATCACTAAAATTCGAACACGGGACACCTCATCGTAAAGAGAGTGCTCTATCCCCTGAGCCACCACGGCTCTACGAGATGATATAGATAACTTTAATCTCAATGTAAAAATGAGAGAAGTGAGCACAGTTAAACCAAGAAAACCTCCCACGTTTTACCTGTCGGCAAGGGGACACTGACCCATGATTCGTCTACATTTGAGGATACATATTGAAAATACATTGGTCGGTGAGAGTCGGACTCAGAATTTGAATCAACCAGCCGTAGCTGAGATTCGAACCCAGGGTACCTCATTGAGAGGCGAGAGTTCTCTATACTCTGAGCCACCTCTGTTCTGCAGGGCGATATAGATAGCCTTAATCTCACCATCAAAATGAGAAAAATGGGCACCAACAGGGGTGTAAAAAAAGATCACTGTAAGTTCTGACTCCTGCCCCTTCCCTGTTCATAAGAGAACCGTCAGTTTGCATGTGCGTCCAAACTCCAATAAATATCGGTTCTCAAAAGTCGATAAATCGATTGTCATAATCTAAAAGGAGCTCATATCAGTTTCATTGACAGTCAGGTAAAGGGGTAAATGGGTGTCGAAATCCAGCAATTCCAGGAGATTTGAACTGGACAAAAATATACACATATATTTTAGTTACTATTTAAAAAAAACATTAATTGTGTTAGATCGTCCCAAAAGTTTTGATTTTAACTTTTAAAATTTTCATTTCATTTTTAACTAAGCAAAATTTCAAGTCTATTATTAGCTCTCCATGTAGAGCTACAAATAGATAATTGACGTCGTTAAGAAATTTTGTTTACAAAAAAAAGTTAGAATAGAAAGAAAAGAAAAAAGAACTTCTCAAAATCTTTGCTCCTTACTGTATTGTTCAGCCTGTTTAAGCTCGTTGTTGCTTATGCGATAAAGGAACATTCAGAAATTCATAAACGTAGACTTAAGCTCTCAAACTCACTTGATATTTCAGTTTTCAGTTCCTAGTTGCCAGCACGAAAAATAAATTCCCATGCTTTGTTGACCATACCACTTAGCGTTTTATATAATTAGATAGATTATTTATTTATTTACCGTACAATCAATAAATATAACTACGCCCGCTTGAATCATATAATTTCATTCTTAACTTATATAAAAAAATGTCTTTACTTTTCTCTAAAAACAACACAGTTTCAGATTTCTTTATGTACTATTTTATTATTTTATATCACAAAATATAATCGAATAAACTTAAATACATATTTGCTAAAAATGTGTTTTTATAATACGCTTTAACATAAAACGTATCCTTAGGGTTTGGGACGTAGAAAGTCCAGACTCCATTTTCTAACGGCAGAATTTTAAACTAGCCTATTTGTTGTTTCTTTCGAGAGGAAATAGAGAACCGTCTAAACTTTAGTTTCTTATAGGCTAGAGGCTACGAGTTATAAATGTATTTTCTTTCAGCTGAAGATGGGGAAAATTTAAAGATATATACAAGTTTTTCTTTTTACTTATCAGGACAATCTTTGCAAAGAAGCGTTAGAAAAATGAAAGAATTTCGTTTGGAAGAAATTTCTGGAGAATTCCTTTAAAAGCATTTTCATATTTTTACTTGTCGTATAATGTGATTCTATCTACTGTAAGATGGATTACAATCCTAAATGTTGATGCCATTTTGAATAAATTTAAAGGAGATATATGCGAAAAGGCTTAATTTATTTTAGGGAGAATATTTGAGTTGATTTATTTCATATTTTGTATATGAACCGAAGAATAAAAGGGCACCCCTTTAAAAATAGTTTTACGTAAGAAAATTTGTCATTTTCAATGCCATTTTATGAAATATTGTTTTTTTTATCATTATCACTTATGTATTTGGACTGTATTTGCAGATATTGTTTATAAGTTAAAAATAAAATTTCAGTTTTGCTATTTTCTTTGAATTGTACTTGATAAAGGAATAAATTAAAAAGCAAATTTTTGTATTTTGCTATTAGAATAAAAATTATCATTACTTGATAATGACAACACTTCATGTGTCATAAAAGTGTAAATTAAGGTAGCAAATGAAGTGTTTACAGCATCAAGTATATATTTCCTTCATTATTTATTTCATGAAAAGTTTAGTTTCTTTTGTTTTAAACGTGTGTATTTTTTGTTTAACGTTTAAATTTTAATATTAATCGTTTCTCTAGTTAAGTCGAATATCGATGTCCAAAAAGGAGACACAGGTGAACGTCTATTTAATTAATTGTTCGCTATACAGGGAAGGACAAAAATATACCAACACTAGTTATAAAAATATACCAACTTGAATGTTTAGAAGCATTCTGATATTTTTTGGACATATACCAGCTGACTATTTGAATGTTGCCAATCATCGGAGAATATTGATATTTTCAAGACATTAATCTTTTACAGAAACAAATTTAACTAATGTACAGTATATAGAATAAAAAACAGAGCAAATGAATAGCATTTGATCTATTGATCGAATTTTCATGTACTAACATGCACTCTTAACGGTTGTGGGCATTGACATTAAATACATTAATTAATTTTTGATGATGATATTTTTGGTAACAAAAATTAAACTCGAAAACCTTCTTTCTCAGATTTTTTTTTATCCTTTCATCTTCTTTGCTCTTAAAATATGGGAGGAGGTTGGTCTTACTCTGAGAGCAGAGGTCATCGAAGCGAAACAGAACAGTGCTACTATAACTCCAATTTCGCACTCGTCACTGCTTAAGCAAGAGGAGTTGACTCTAAGAAGGGATGACTTAGCGATGATAATGACAACACTATCTCATCAAGGAGCAAAGGTGGCTAGTCAACTTTCTTTCCAGTGGCCACCTGGAGAATGACCTTTTATCATACAGGCATCTGAAGGGCAGATTTGTTGGCCACTTTTTCAGGGGCACTGTAATAGGTGGGCCAACATTGCTCACACCGTAAAGGCAGATAGTACAGAGAAGGAAAGAACATCCAGGCCTTTGCCCGGGATTCGAACCCAGAATCTTCCTAATGCTAGTCCCTACATAGGCCAGTCTGCGGCAAATGTACTTAGTCCTAGGGGAAACCTTGGAGAAGCACAGGTAGAAAAGCATCGGTCTGGACCAACACCTCCTAGAAAAGAGTAGGCCTCAGCACGGCTTACCATAAATATCCTTTAGTAGTCCAAACGTAATGACATATTTCGCATTTTCAACCACTGCGAAGCTTAGTACCCCGAACGTAATGACATCTTTCCTATTTTTCATCTACTGCGCAGTTAACTTCGTCACATCGGACTACTAAATTGATCCGTGCTGAGGCCTTCCAACTTCTAGGAGGTGTTGTCTGGACACCACGCTATTTGAGAACTTATTTCAAAGAGAAAAAAGAACATACATATATATATTTTTAACGGCAAGCTTTAGTTTCTGCAAATGAAAAAAAAAATTGACAGAGGCAGACATTTGCCAACTCGTTATGGATTATAAACTATTACAGACGAAACTAAAACGTGCCATCTATAAATTTTATCAAACGAAAATATTATTATGGTGTAACATTTTTGCATTTTTGAGTGTTTAGAGCAAAGCACGATTAGGTGTTGACATAAAAATAATGTTCCTTCACCCAACTCTTAGAGTTGTTCCACATCAGATTTGAGGAGATATTACCTCACAGTTTTTACAGTGAAGGTTTTTTCCTTTTTATCTTGTGAATTGTATATAAGGTCTAAAATAATTTCTTCCTTGCTTAGAATGTTTTTCTTTTTTAGTTCCGAATTACATATAAAGTCCAAAACATGGATCACCCTACTTATGTTTTATTCTATTGGGCCTATATTATTCTAAAGAAAGGAAGGATGAGAGATTGCGCATTGTATTTCAGTGTTTATAACAAAAGACTGCAAAGATAAGAGATTTAAGAATAGAAGCAATTCTTATCTTTCAATTTTTCATGCTCGGTTAGAGTGTTTTATAAGTAATCCTTGAACAAATTCCAGAGTATTTATTTTGTTCCTTTATTACTCGACTATTACTCACGCTCGATAAGTTCTCTCCGCTGCTATTTTTGGTAATTCGATTAAGTCGGGTAGCCGAATGTTCTACCAATACAAGTGTACACTGAGATTGGAGATTTGTAGATCTTTGTTTAGATATTCGATATTTTTATTCGATTTTTCTAACGTTTGTATTGAACTTGAAAGGAAGTAATTTTTGATAATTAAAACATGGACTTCCAAAAGAAAATTTACCAAAAAACTGATAATGGGATTAAAATGTATTTCTACTTGAAGTTTATTTGAAAGCTTAAAAATATCTGAACAAGGTTGAGAAATAAATTAAATTCCATTCTCTAGAGTCTGAGCAGTTGTATTGAAAAATAAAATTTGATTGAAATCAAATGAGAACAAAATTATTTTTCCGTGCATTAATTTGTTTTATGAAAGGTTAAAACAGACAAAAATTTATAGAAAAATACTGCGATGACATTAAATTGTAAATGCGTTTTTAACTACATCCTTTTTTCAAACTGATCAAAAGCTTAATGGCTATAAAATTATGCTACCTAAAATACGTTTCAATTTAGAATAATGTTTTGAATTGTAAAACTAAAGTAATAATATCTTGAGGCCTTTTTTTAGGTTCTGGTCAAAATTAAAAGCTTAAACTTTCCAATAGTTACAACAAAAAAAACTATTTACTTAATTTAACTTATTTTAGTACTTATGAACTTAGTATAAACAATAGTAAAAGAGCAAGTTTTTGCCACGATAAAGCAATCGCATATTTATTTGTCCATGCATCACATTTATAAGGCAACATGCCATTTGTCTTTTCTTCGACCGAAAAGTATTGTCCTGAAATTTTAACAGCTTGTGAGTATCCTGAAAAGTAACTTGAACTTTTGTATAACTTTCTGAAAAGTAACCTATGATTTTTTTTTAATTTTCCTTAAAATAAACCTTCTGAACATTTAAAACCTCCTGAGAAGCAACTTCTTGAACTCTTAAAAACTCCTGATCCTCAAGAAGAATAACCTATAAAATATCAAATAGATGGTATTGAATCCAAAACAAGATTGAAATAAGGTCCTACTTTTAAACAAAAAATAATGGGACAAATGGAATTGTCAAAGTATGGTATATAGCCATCTTGCTGCAGTTTCTAAGAAACACACTTAATGCTCCTACACCTTCACTGTATTCTAAATTGTTACTTGTTCATCAATTTAAAATTTCATTATTTCATAGAATTTCTCACTTTAATCATCTTCTCTAAAATAAAAAGATGAAAAAAGTAAAAACTATCAGGTAATTAAAAAACCATATAAGTTGTTCAGTAACGAAAAAAAATTTATATCAATCTCCGTTTTCGTTTAATTGACTTTTAAAATGCCTCATAATTTTTTGGATACCTTGTATGGTTCGCTAAATAAATATAAAGCAAAAATATAGTTCTCAATTTTTTTTTTAATTAAAATTTTTTAAAAGCTATGTTAAACTGCAGATATTTACTTTAATATATTTACTTTCCTAAATTCAGTATCTGTTCCCTAAAAGTCTTTGCTAAGCTTAACATGTCGGTGAAAAGCAACAAAATCAGACAGCAAAACGATGGTAACCTCTCTGGCAGATGTTTTTGAAGCAAAATGGCAAAGCTGATGGTCTTTTTTTTTATCGCCGAACTATGAAACGATACGAAATGATTTCTGAATAATTTTAATTTGAAAGAGTTATTTTTTAAAATTAAAGCCAGTGAAGAATTTTAGGTTGAAACATTCTAAGTAATATAATCTATCCGGTTCATGATTCATAGCTTAGTTGAGCCTGATGTCCTCATATTTTGCGTTTTTAATTCTTCAACAATCGATATATTTTTTTTGTTGTTGCTAATTTCAATAAAGTTTCGCCCGATAAGCAAATTTTTTTCTTATTGAAGATGTAGCTGATATTTATGTACGGTAGTTTTCTTAGTATTCTACAAAGTTCAGTTCTTCAGATAGAAAATAAAGTCAATTCATGTGTTAACTTAGGGAATCATGCAAATTATGTATTCTTTTTTCAGTTTCTGACTTTTGATTTAGGAGGAGAAACTACCATCTCATCTGATTATTTTTAAGTAAAACCAAGACTGAACTAGATCAGAAACTTAACTGTTGCGAATCAAGCTTAACTATTCGCGATCGCAACGAACTATAGGGGGCGTTGTTGTATGGAGACTAATACCTGCGATTTCTATATGAACAGTCATTCAGTTACTCTGGAAATGTCTTTAATGTAGCGTGTAGCATTGTAACGCTCCTTCTTTATTGTGGCTAATTAAATTTAAAAAAGAAAAATGTTTGATATCCCTTCTTATGCAACCGAAAACAAGACGGTATCTCTTTTTTTTAAAGAAGGAACATCCGAAACACATCTGAAAAATATTTGTAAATAAACTGAAAAAAATATGTATCTTCTTACTAGAGTTAAAACCTAATGCCTGAGAAATAATTTTACTAAAATTTAATGACATAACCTGAAAGACCTATTTAAACTTTACATTCCATAGTTTTAAGAATCATATTACTTCAAACATTAAAATAAGCAAAAAGTATACATAAACTTCACAATTCTATATAATTTAATTTTGTAAAAAAAGTTCTTTGACAACAATTTTTGTCAAAAAATTTTAAGTTTTAATAAAAATCATTATTTAGAAACTAAAAAACGTAAAATAAAGAATGCTTACGATACNTAAACTTTACATTCCATAGTTTTAAGAATCATATTACTTCAAACATTAAAATAAGCAAAAAGTATACATAAACTTCACAATTCTATATAATTTAATTTTGTAAAAAAAGTTCTTTGACAACAATTTTTGTCAATAAAAATCATTATTTAGAAACTAAAAAACGTAAAATAAAGAATGCTTACGATACAAAAAAAAATTCTAAAAATTCCTTACATTAAAATAAACAACTTTCATGTTTTTTCTTTTTTGATTCATAATCGGACGCAGAAAACCATTCTATAGAAAACTACCATGAAATAAGAAAAAAATTACTTAAAAGTAAAAATTTTTATTTTATAAAAATTGACACTTACCTGCTTTATAAATCAGAAGAATTCCAAAATGATTTGTTCTTCGATTTTTGTTACCATTTTTTAGTGCTACGAAAATACGCCTTTGGAATTTGCCAAAAATAGAACAAGATGCAATTTTATTTTTTCAGGAGCGAAATATTTTGCCCATTGTCCACCGAAATCCGACAAACTACTCTGATTTTAAATAAAGTGTTTTATTTCATGATTTGTCGCAAAAATTTTGGTGTAGATTGTTGGCACTTAAAAACCGCCAAATCTGTAGTTGCGGTGGCGTTATTACGTAAGTACCGAATTGGTACTTGCGTATTAACGCAACCAGTCCAAAATTCGCATAAATCACCAAATTTGGCGTAAGTAGAAAAAATTTAAATAAATTGTTTTTTATAAAGCGAAGTATTTTATAAACAAAATTATAAGCATATATTTTAACAACCTTTTAGATTACATATTATTTCGAAATCACATAGTGCATTATTTCTCATAACAAATACAGTTTTTTATATTATTTTGTTTTAAAATATAAAATAGCAATTAAACCCTTCCGGTTTCGAATTTGAATAAGTTGCAGAATTATTTTTTCGGCGGAAATCTTTCGGCAAAGTACGTTCGTTCGGTATAATTCCATATCCCTGTAACAATTCAACAGCATCTTTTTCACTCGCAGGCAGATCCCAAATACCCATAGTTAAAGTATTTCACGGCATTCAATCCAACCAGTAAGCAAAATAATTTGTTTACGAAAAACCACGTATAACACGTAGGGTTGCCGTAAGTAGGGTCGCCAAATTTGGCGACTTATGCGAATTTTGGCCCGGTTGCGTTAATATGTAAGTACGCAATTAAGTCCAGCATTGATAAAAGTAAATTAATTATAGTAGAAAAACAATATTAGCTTGAAAAAACTTATATATAACCTTCCCTAATATTAAAACAAGCCCTTTTCTCTAAATTTGCAAAATATTGATCATATAATTCCCAAAATAGAAGTTAACCATAATTATTCCTATCATATTTCTAAATTACAATGTAATGTCTAATGTTAATACCATAATTTCTAAAATGAATATATTTTTAGTAATATTTTTAACTTCAGTGATCTTACGTAATCATTTCCCCGTATGTGAACTCGTTTGTATAAAATTAAAAATTTATATCAAATAAATGAGTATTAGAAACAAATACGTCGCTATAAAAAGATAAGAATCCAATCATAACTATTCCCATTCTTTACTAAACCATTTATTTTTGTCCAACCCTTTTACAACTAAACAAAAGAATATTATTACCGCCATGAATTTCTGTATTTTATCGATTCGGAAATCATAAAAGGAACGGGAGGAGCATTATCCCAGACCAACTGCTTTCAGTTTCCTTCTTTTTTCTTTCAAATAATTGCATCAATTTTTCTTCTGCATCATATATTTTCATCAGCAGCTTTGGAAATCAATGGTACAAGCGTCATATCGGATAAAAGAAAACGATAGACATGGATATGCTAGTTTTAGGAAAGATTCAAGAAAAATGATTCCAGAAATAGATTTTATTCGTTGCTATGTACCATGAATTAGTTATTATAACAATAATAGCTTTTAAAAGGAAGAAATAATCATTAAGATTTTCTGAGGACTGAATTGTTTTATTTTGTTATGAGTTTAACACTACTGGATTTAATATTGATTAACTAATTTTATTTAATGTTTTTACAAACTATTTTCTCTAGCGACGTATATCAGGTTTACTATATTATATAACCGATAGTGAACAGCTTATCTATTTGTGGATTTTGAAAGAAGAAACCCTAATTTGCTATTAGCTCAGAGTAGTGAAAGTTAATTTTATAATTTTATAGCCGGTGTATAACAGCCGATTTAATTTTAAGTTTTCGACTATAACTGTTCAAATCTATGGCTTTGTAATTTTTAACCCAATCCAGAAGACAAGAAGAGGCCTGGATAAGAAATTGGGACAGATTAGGACTTTCGTGGAAGACTATTTGAGGGAACTAACCCGTATATCCGCAACAGAGACAGTGAAATAGCAAACAACTCCCACGGTTAGTCTGACGGCAAGAGATTCTATACCATCATCCGTCTACCACTGAGAATATTTTGCGTTAACACTGTGGCCAGTGTTTCGTATCTACCTGCCATCGCTAGGATTCGAATGTGGGGAACCTCATCTGAAGCGAGTGCTTTATTCCCTGATCCCCTGTGACTCGTTCAATTGCGCATCACTTTAAAAAAAAAATGAAAGGAAAACGGAAAATGATAAAAAAATTTTGCTTGTCTCCTTAGGAAACCAATATTTTTCTTGTCATGAATAAGGTTTTAATCCTAGTGATGGTTGATCGATACGAATTCCGCATCCGGCTGGCGCCGACCATGCTGTCGTAAAATATCCTCAGACGGATCATGGATTAGAGTCCCCTTGAAGTCAGACAAAGCATGGGAGGTTTTCATGATTTTCTTCTGTATGCAACGCAAATGCGGATTATTTCCATCAAAAAGTCCTCCACGAAAGCAAATTTCTCCCAATTCTTGATCCAGGAGTTCCCTTGTCTTCTGGATTAGGTTGAAAATGACAAGGCTATGATGGTGAAACATTAGTCTAATTGTTGGTTATTTTAAGAATATAGTTTTATATTTTGCTCTGTTGACTACACAATCTGCTGACGAATTATGTAACCATATTTTTCTTTGCTTGTAGAGATTAAAATCTCGTTACCGAAGCAGAACGATCTCCTTCAACTTTTCTGTAACTGATATTTCAGATTATCGCTATTTTAGGTAAACCCGAAATTTTTGCTTTAAACATATGTAAATCTCGTAATAATTGTATTTTGCAATGATTCAATGCACATATTTTTTTAAAATAATTTTAAATTACTATAACTGACAAAATTACTTTAAAGTGATATCCAAAATTTCGCAAAAGTACGAATATAAGAAGTATTTTTTTCATCATATGTCTTTATAGTATTCTTGTAATTTGACAATGCAACATCTGAAATTCAAATTTATTTTATTAAATTTATTATTACATCTGAAAAAAGTATATATTTAGATCTTAAATTAGTGCAAAAATTTATATTTAGATCTTAAATTCGAGCAAAAAATTTATATTTAGATTAGAATTCGAAGTCTTACGTTTATGCCTCCAAAATTAATTTAGCTGCATTGAAATAAAAATATAACATCTTGGTTGTAAACTTATTTTTTCTGATAATTTATCTTTCAAACAAACTATTTTAATTGATAGTTTTTTTCAAACGTCCTTTTTTTCAATTCGTTAGCGTTTCTCAGTCTCTTCCATTTTAATCAGTGATCCTTAATGTGCGTATAACTTTTAATTAATATTTTAGGAGAATTTTAATTATAAATATATCACGGACAATATTTTCGGAACATATTGTATTAGTTCTTTGTAGAATATATTGTAAAGAAAAGTTTTTAATTATATTTTCAGAATACAAGAAGCAACAATTCTTCGACACTATGTTTTCTACTTTCAATTTTTTTTCATACGCTCTAATTATAATCAAAAATATATTTTAATATGTTTTAATTAGAAAAAAATATTTAATACTCACTAAAAATTTTTGCTAGAATATCGGATGTATATTTGCACTAAAATATTAAATCCAAAAAAAAAGAAGCATGAAAAAAAAATTGCATCGATATTCAAACACTTATGCACATATCTATTCACAAAAATGGATACACAATAGATTTTGTAAATTAAAGGAATAACTGTTTCTGTTAGATCTAAATAAATGCAAATAAATGGAAATTTGAAAAATTATTGTTTGTGAGTGAGCCATGTTTGGAAGATTTAACCTTTAGCGCAGAAAAAGTTTCCTTTCTTTCATACTGTTTTTAGTAACCATAAATTATTAAATGATAAATATTATATTTCTCTCTTATTTTATCCAAAATAAATATAAAATAACGAAAAATATGTTTTATAAAAATTTTGCGTCAAGGGGTTATTGTTACAAAATAAAAAGGATACTAGAGATCTTCAAAATAGAAAAAGATCGATTTTGAAACCGAAATATAGGTGTAAGTATAAAATGCAGATAAAACTTCCGAAACATTTTGCCCAAAACCGGTCTAATAACATTTTTTTTTTTCATTTTTAAACTGTCATAAAAAAAAATTATATTACTGCACAAAACATGCCCTCTACATTATTTGGATATAAATTGAATCTCTATTGAAGTAGACAAGGAAGATGAATTTTTAATAATCCCTTGAGAATCCTTTCGTAAGCTTGTTAGCGTTTTCATCGATATTTCATGATATTCCAACCCTTACATCAAGCCCTTTTTTCTCTTAAAGGCAGATTGAGCATGCGCCTAACCACCTGTGACGTTAATGGAAAGAACTCGCTCTTACGACTGATGCCAAACGCAATGATAAAAACTTGGGCCTTGGAAAGTTGAGAAAGAGTTTTTAAGCTCTTTATACATGAATAAATGATTGCTTCAGTCCTGTTTCAATTACCTTTTAATAGAACATCTGCAAGGTTCTCTTTTCTTTTATCTTTGTTATTCAGACAGTATGTTATAGATTTTATTTAGTTAGTATGAATAGTTGAAATGAAAAATACGTACGAATCTACTTTGATAAAAATGGACATGCGTCAGTGTCTATAAAATGATTAGTGGTTTAAAGTTATTTTACTTAATTAGTATTTTAATATTTAATATTAGCAATTTGCTATACATGATTGCATGATGTCATTTTTTTCGTGACATATTATCATATTTGAATAAAAGTCTCCGTCCATAAATCTCAGTAATTCCTTAAATTACTAATTAACAATTCTCTAATCTTTTCGTAAATCCTGAATATTAACATTTTATTTGAAGAATTTCTCACGAAAATACTGTTAGATATTGCGAACAATATTTTCTTAACAAACATGCTATTGATTGTTTGTGTTGTATGAAAAACAACTTTTAATTTAAACAATTTCAGTTATAAATTTTGTTGATTCAGAAACTTCAATTTTGAACATTCTACAGTATGAAAACCGTTTTAATTTCAATCATTATTGAAAGTTAATAAAATCTTTGAGAACGAAATATATGTATAAATCATTATCCAACTCCACCTGGAATGTAATAAAAACATCGCATAAGTAAAAACAAAAGTGTCCCATGGAAATAAAGAAGATATACCGTTCTATGTAGCATCGAATTACAAAGATATCCGCCCTATATATGTATGATTTCAAATGAGCAATTTCGCGAGCCATTTATCGTTTCTAGCATTACAATTTTGTCAAGTTTTAATGATGGAAGTCTTAAATTCTGCCATTGACTTAAACTGATTCTTTTTTTGGTTAAACAGACTTAATTTTACCCTTTAACGTTTTGTTTCTCTCGGGGGAGCCTGTAACCCCTAGAGAGCGCATCCCCAGGTGGCGGATCGGGGAATGCCTCCTTTGGTTTACCATAGGGTGGTAGGAGTAAAATAAAATAGCTCCCGCGGACCAACAGGCACAAGTCCAACCTTTCCGGAGGCAATGGCACCCCTTTTCTATGAATAGTGCAATAAATAGTGCAATCGGGCTCCAGATCTTGCAAACCTTGTTATCAAGACTTTAGGAGGACTCTAATCTTTGCACTAGCACAGACACGACAACAACAACAACAACGTTTTGTTGGCCTATAAAGGTCATGAGAAAAAGCAAGCCAATCATGAGATGCTCTCTATTTTCTAAAAACCACCTCTGGGATTATTTTGCTTTGTAAATGCATTGCCTTGCTAAAAAAAAATCGAAAAATCATGTCCAATTCTCTTTTCAAATAGCAGTAAAATTGTTTCTAGAATTTTCTAGTAATTGGTGTCTTTCATGCGGCCTGGGGGAATAGCCACGTTAAATTTACCACCATATCCGACTCTCCATACAATTTATGAGCTTCCACCATGCCGTTCATGGGACAATATTACCTCTTTTTCCTGGTCTACTTATAAGCAATTGGTGATGTAAGAAAATTAAGCAGGAACGCGTGTAAGGAGCTATGCAAAAAACAAAAGATAGTGAAAAAAAGGCCTTGATGCTTAAACAGATTTGTGGGTCATTACAATAGCTGAAACAAATTAAAGGATTTCTTCCCTATTATGCAGCAAAAGAGAGGCTCATTAATTGAGGGATACTATTGCGGGATAGAGATCATATTATTATGGGATGGAACTCATCAATTGTGGGACAGAGCGTTCGCCTTCCAATGAGGTCAATCGGCTTCGATACGAATTCCTCTCCCGGCAACCGACCACAGTGCGGTCATAAAATATCCTCAGATGGATCATGGATTAGAGTCCCCTTGACGTATGGCTAACCATGGCAGGTTTTTGTGGTTTTTCTCCCCATGTAACGCAAATGCGGGTTAGTTTCATCAAAAAGTCTTCCACGAAGGCAAATTTCGCCCAATATTTGTTTCGGGAATTTCCTTGTCTTCTGGATTGGGTTCAAGATTAAAAGACTATGGAGTTGAACATTAGTTGTCATAGACCCAAAATTAGGACGGCTGTTCAATGACTGTAACATAAAACTGTTGGGGTTAACTTAACCTCTTCAGTACTAAAATGTAAAGGAATATAGCAAAAATGACAAACGAGGATAAGATTTAAATATATTTAGAGAAACTTTATTTAAATGAAATGCCTGTTTTCAAACTAACTCCACAAGACGTTCTCAGTAATATTTATCTTGAAGCTTTTTGAAACACTACTTAAAATAGGATAAATTATAACAGGTTATGAAAACCTTTCAGCAAAATTGCTTATCAAGTAGCAGCTTTCGATACATTTTCTGAATAATGAAACAATCCAACACACACGATAAAATAGAGGAGTAAAAATTGTCTGGATATTTGTGTAAAAATGCCCGTTTACTTCACACAAATATTCTGAGTACTGGCTCATCTGCCGTAGTGCTTGAATGAATTATTACATTAATGTAGTTAATTTTATTACAAGACAGGAATTAATTTAAAAATGCGTAATTTGAATCAACCTTGTGCAAAACTTTCCACTACGCAAACATTCTGAATCATTTTTATTTTCCTGTAGTTTTTTTCGTGAATTGAAACAAGAACGGAAAACGAACAATAGAGTAAACTTAACGTATAAACGTTTCAGTTTTAAAGCAGACATTAAAATAAAGTGTAACAAATGAGCAAAATACAATCAATTTTAATTCCGCAAAACTTTCAAACCTCCCAAAATTTTCAAACCCAAAATTTTCAAACGCCTAATGTACCTGATATTTTTTTTTTCTTGAACCAAAATTCAGACTGTTTTTTTTCATAGCTAAATATAGAATCACCTTAAAGTAAATAGAGCTATTTTTATCACAAACATTAGGTGCGATACATTTTCATTCCATCTAAAATATTGCTGATGCAAAAGTCACTTAAGATTATTTATTTCAATCGTTGGTATTGCCTATTAAAAGGAAAAAGCAGAATTCGTGTATATATTTAATTAGGCAAGAGTATTAAACTATCTGCGACAAGGTTACAAATAAGTTTTCGAGACCTTTGGCTGCCCGATTTTCTACCCACCACCCAAGAGATCCGCCATTTTAGATCGATTGGCCTTGACATTCTCCTTCTGCTATAGCAGCGACAACTAGCGGTAGAAAAGAGCGATACAATGAGGGATATAAATATCTTGTTACCATGGCAACCGATAGGCCGGAGTTCTAATTTTTGCTTTGTCGGAAACTTGAATCCTGAAGAGGTTTTGTAAAATACAATTTGGTAGATGAAAATGTTTCACGGGGAAAAGCTAGAAATAGTTAGCTTGATAATAGTCTTAACTATTAAAATGGGATATATTCTTTTTTTAATGTTACTTCGTTTTAAAGAGGGGGACAGCATTTATCTATTAAATAAAGATTTTTTTAAGTATTAAGTAATGAAAGGAATTCTTCAATGAAAGGAAAAATACTAGTTAAGCATTAAAAACCATTTCGATATTTTTTTATGTAATGTAAGAATTAAAAAGTGTGATAAATTCACCATTTCTCAACATAGGCGAGAAATATTCTTTAAAAAATCCCTTCGATATTTTGGTTACCTTTAATACATTACTAAAGATTGTTTAAGACTGAAAAATTATTGATAATAAAAACTTCAAATTGCTTAAAATTTATTAACACAGTAACAGAATTTATTATTACAGTTTTTTTATATATATATCTTAAACATGGAAGAATTATTATATTTTATTAAATCACATATAGCGATGTATACTGTAATTTTGCCATAAATAGTAATTACTGTCACATAATATGACAAAATTACCATGTATGACACAAAAGCCATTATTGATACAATTTAAAACATAGAAAATTAATTAAATTGTCAATAATTAACCCCACGATAGTTACTCAGTCATTATCATTGTAAACATTATATGCGAGTATTGTCAATGTAAGCAATACCTAAATGTAAGCATTTCCTCCAGCTTATAGACTAAACAAGTAAAACTTTCTTTATTTATATCATATGAACTGAAAAAGCATGATTAGTGTTAGATAGCCATAATAAAAATTATTTGATACTTAGCCGTGTATATCAACCTAACAAAAAGCTTATATGTCAAATGCAGAAAATTCATTATATTGCCCATAAATCATAATTGTAGAATTCAAAATCACGCAGGATTCATTCAATTTCTTTTTTTATCTGACCGTATATAAATATTACAGTGATACGTAGATTCCAAACAAGCATTTTTTTTCTTATATAAAGATCGTAAATAGAAAAATAACTTACATTTTCAACTGTCATAAATATAATCTACCGTTACTTGTTATATATATATANCCTCGATATATATATATATATACATAAACAAAGAAAAACTACTATTGTTATTATCTCAAATACAGAAAATAAGCTATATTATCTTGTTATTTGTTACCTGTTTAAGTTTTAGTTTCATCACACCATACTCAGTAAAAACTTTGGTGTATTTCAACACATCAAAAATGTTCCTTTTCACTTTTTTGGTACAGCTAGAGCTGGATTAGGGGATACAGTCCCAGACTTAAGATTACTGATGGACATCACCAGGGGGTCAAAATGATATGTGATGGTGGCTCAAAGCGATTAGTAAAAAAAAGGATTACGTAAATTTTATTAAAGCATTTAACTGACACTTATTGATTGCAAATCCTTAATCTGATAAAAAAAAATTATATAAATCCTTTTCATGATAAAAATTTGAAAATTTCATTGTTCAATATACTGATGTTTCCTTAGAAAGTTTTGTTAAACGTAAAAGGGTAATAGAAGAGAATATTTATACAGCGATGTTCAATCAATTCTTGTCTGAGCAAGAAAGATTGCTGGCACAAACTCCGAGTGAAGTAATTTGTATTTCATTGCAGTTATAGTGTTATGATAGATGGGTCGAAATGTTTATTATACAGTAACATTATTTGCTTATAAAATTGCTTGGTACTAAGGTCTTAATTGCGGTTTCAAATTTTTTCAGATGGAAAGTTAAGGAAACGATATTTTGATTACTCTTCCCTTGCAAAAACTTATTGATTGCAAAACCTTATAGATTGCAAAAACTTATTTTGATTGCTCTTAACTATATGGATAAGAAATATATTTCTAGCGATCAGACCAAATACAAAGCAGGCAAGGGAGAAAAAACTAAAGGTAATAATATCTACCGAAAATTATTTTATGACAGATAACGGAGAGAGAGAGAGAGAGGGAGAGAATGAGAGAGAGAGAGAGTTAATGTATTCTTGAAAATGACTCCTAGTATTCAAATAACTGTGTCTTCACATTCAAGTAAATTCAATATATATAACACTTCATTATAGATAATTTTTAATAAGTCATTTATTATTATTGCAATATTTCAAAACAATGAAGTAGCGTTGTAGTAACAATGTAACATTAATGAAAGTAATGCTGTAACGTCACAAATTATTGAGTCACGTGGGGAACTGAAAATTATAGTGGTGATTGTGGAGTTTTGAGGAGAAAAAAGGACTTGTTTCTCGTGGTGAAAACGAGATCTGGTGCTCAAATTTTAGAGTTGATACTGAAATTCGATTCATTTATAAAAGAACGTCTTATTAATCTCAGAAATAAAGGCAAATGATAGAATTTTCACTTACACTACAACTTAATAATTCTAGGACCTAACCCTATTTAAAGTTACGAAATCAGACACGAAAACGTACTTTTTCTGAAGAAACATACTTTTTTTTCGATGGATTTGGATTGCTGGCACCTCAAATAATGAGGGGTAGACGCTATTTGGAAAATATGGTCCTAATAGTTTAGGCAAATAGTTAGAGCTGTCAAAAGATTGGATCCCTTAATGTTATTTTTAGTTTCTGTGTAGTTTTGTATTAGAGTGAAGACTTTTTTAAGCGAATCAAGATGTTTTAGATGAATTATAAAATCCGTTTATAATTCCAAAATAATTTTGAATAATTATTTATAATTTTTTAACATTGTCTGCTTAATAACAGTCATAAAATTTTGGAATATGATAAATAAGTTTTTACTTAATTTTAAATAATGCAATTTTAAATAGCAAACACGAAATTGAGGCGCAATCGGTTTGATAGTTTCTGAGATTTAAAAAAAAATTCGCATTTTTGAAATTTGGTTTCTAGATAACTCTTTGACCGATTTCGTTCACATTTTGCGTTTTGATATTTCAATATTTTATTATTTTATACTTTTTCAAATGTTTCAATACAGCCGTTCCCAATTTTATTCGGCTATGGAATTCTAAATGATCACCTTTATTTAAATGATATCCTGATTTTATTAATTAAGTTCATTCACAGTTATGAATATATTAACCTCAATTATAAATATATTAATTATTTTGAAAATGTCTCATCTGAGGAAAGACGGTTTTTCATCGTTTTATCAATGACAGTTTTAAAATTTGAATCAACGTCATACAGTTGAATTTGAGGGATTCTGAATTGTAGTTTAGTTATTTTTAATAGCTTAGTTTAGTTTAGATATTTAAAATATTTTTACGAGCATGCATAAACGAAAAACAAATAAAACGAGCTGAAATGTGGTTTTTGTTGAAATAAAAGCGAAAAAAAAGAACTATTATAAGCGTGAAATTAGAAACCTTTCAAAACAAATGTTTAAGATTTATTTTTAAAATTTTCTGGCCTTACAAAGTATCAAGTCAAAATCTATAAAAGAAAGGTAAAATAAAAACAATAGAAGATGAAATTAAAAAACGAAGATGGAGCTGGCTAGGTCATATCCTTAGAATGCCCAAAGAAAAAATTACATCTGTTGCGCTTACATGGGCCCCTGATGGTAAAAGAACAGGAGGAAGACCCAGACTTACCATCCAGCGCATGTTTTGGGGCGAATTAAAAGAATGTAGAATATCTGGCTGGGAGGAAGCAAAGATCTATTGCTAGAGACAGGAGGCGTTGGAGGGATATGCTAGAGGCCTTAAGTGCCCAAAGGCACGTAGAGTATAAGTAAGTAAGTATAAGCGTTGAAAATGGTTAATTAAAAAATATATTTCTTTATTGATTTATTTAATTCATTTATTTCGAATTGAGGACTTAGATGGGAAATATTTTTAAGAAACGGGTAGCTTTTCATTACTTAGTCGATTTATTGTTATTAGGATTACTTTATGAATTTTTAAATTTTGCTATTTTTTCTTCTGGCATATTGAAATATTAAATCTAAAATATTGCATATAAAATACCTGAAATAGTAAATAAATAATGATTATGGTTCGAATATTATAAATACAAGTATGAACTGGTTAAAATAAGTCTAAACACTCGGATCTGTGAGCCATCCACGGAACCTAAAGGGTCGTCGAAATACCTTATGGGAAACTTTGTTTTAAAAATTTCCTGTAACCTTATGATTCATTAGTTTTTAACATTAGGTATTACACTATTTATTGTGCCTAATTTTGAATTTTTAGGTTTATATAGTATACAGAGATTCTTTGTAATATAAATTCTGCTTTTGCTGTTATATCATGAATAGCAAAAATATATTTTTAAAAGAAAAACAGTTATTGTTTTATTTCTTTATTGTTATAAAATGTCAACAATTTTGATAGAGTGTATATTAATCATTAATACCTTCATACAGTCTAAGCTGTTTAGTATGATCAGGGCCGGAGTACCCATTAGGCCAGACTAGGCCATGGCCTGGGGCCCCCAATGATTAGGGGCCCCATTAAAATGGATTTTTTGGAAATAAATTAAGAAAAATTCAGAAAACCAATGATTTTTCAAAATTTTATGATTATTTTTTAGTTCTAATTTAATAAAAAAATTAAAATTTAATTTATTATTAGTTATTTTAATTTTAAATATGCTTTCTTAAATAAAAAGCTAGATTAATACTTTTATACTTGAATATATAAAAAATATACGAGAAAAAAATTTAATCTAAAAGCGCCAAAAATTTTAATGGCCTAGGGCCCCGCGTACGCTTAAGCCGCCTCTGAGTATGATCTTCATTACTACCATCATCCTCTAGACTACTTTCATTAATGAAAAATTGTTCCCCTAATTTTTGCTATTCAGTAACATTAATATTTATAATAACAATTAGATCATATAATAGATATAAAAGTCTTTAATATATCTTCAAGGCACAATTAAGAATAAGAACATTAAGTTTAGGATAGCTACACTCACTAATTCTTAAATTAAAATTACTTTATAAATGAAATATAGAATTATAAAATATCAAGAAGAATTTGAATTAGGCTTTATAGAAAAGAAACGGATTATAATAAAATATTCTGAACTTACTTAATAATGTTGAGAGCAGATATTTAAAAATTAAGGCCTAATAATTCTAATTTCGCATCTAAAAACATACATACGTTTTAAAACGATGAACTTAACTTTTGTCTTATTGTTGTCTAGCAAGTATAGCGGCGTGCAAGACAGCAACAAACAACAACAAATTCCCCGCCATTTTGTTCTAAATTGTAAGCCATCTACTAGCAATATCTAAAGTACGCCAAAATTTGTGAGTTTGGAAGCGAAAATTGTTCACAAATGGTGCTAATGGCTTGGCATCAGCATTTTATATTATTTGTTTTATCTATACACTTTAAAGTACATATAAGAGCTAGATTCAGTATTGAGATAAAATGACTCCTATAAATCTTTGGGGTTTCCGTTCTCAAATCAGGAGAAATCTGTTTATACAGTGCATATGGCATCGCGAAGCAGAAATTCGATTGTCGACAAGATTGCATTCATTTTAAGTATTTGGATCTAGAAAAAAAGTTTTTAATTATCATTTTGAAAATTAAAATTTCTATCTAAATAAATAAATGAATTATTAATGAATATTAATAATTTTTCGTAGATACACTTGCACAAAGAATTAATTTTGTGAAGTCATATTAAGATATCTTTTTTGTGATTCCTTTTTAGAGATTTTTATCATAAAAACACCAGAGATAGGCATGAAACGTATTTTAAATTAACACCTAACTCTTCATGCACTTTTTGGACAATTTCATACACTATAAGATCCAAAGTCAGTAAACCTATACTCAATGCAGTAAATTTATTTGGTAAGTGAAATTACTAAACTACTGTTGTAAACACACCAAATTTTATATAGAAAAACTAATTTAGTTTTAAATATTATTTTAAAAGTGTGATAATTAAGTAAACGTTTATCAAATAATCTTAATCGAATTCTAAAGCAAACATTTGAGCTTAAACTACCAAATTATCTTTTTTATACACAATTTTTTTTATGAATATTTTCATCATTTTAAAAAAAAAACAGCAATTGTGCCCAAGAACGGGAATTATTTTTAAACAATTGCGGAGTTAGGTGAGTTACATGTTCTTGTGGCTTGGATACCTAGTGCTACACGAAATCCTAGAGTTCAATGAAGGAATTACAGTGGTTCCTAGAATTAGGATTTCTCAAAACATGTAACGGTTAATTATTTTTAATCAGTAACGTTGTGGAACAATGTTTTTAATTTTCTATTGCATGAAATTTTTTCGAATTTTGAATATTTTGGTATCGCTGATTTCAAATTTGCAATTTCTCTCAGCCAAAAATTTTTTTAAAAAAAACCAAAAACATTATTAGTCTTTTTTTTGGTCGTAATATACAAAGTTTAAAATTATTATATATAAAAATTGCAGAGGAACTCATGTCCGGAAATGTTGTCATACGCCACCAGGAGCTCTTCCCAGTTACGAATTATTTTTTCGCATGCTTCTTAACAGGTCATCAGAGGGGAATGTATCTAGAAAGGTTCGATGATATTTTCTGGCATGAGTTTCTATGCAATTTTACTCCTAATGATGTACCCTAACTTCTCTGAAATGTTTGTGGCAACGTTTACGCGACCCCTGTTATGCATAATGTTAAATACGCGACCCCTGTTATGTATAAAATAAGAATAAAAAAGGGAAATTATAAAGGTCAAACAAGAAATAGCTGTTTTCTGTCAGAATCTTCCAATGTTAGAAAAGAGCCACAAGCTTGAGAAACATTAACTATGAAAAATGGCTAATTTTTTTTTATACCAAACTCTTCACAAATTCTATATTTAATTAGATCAATTATTATGATAAAGCTTATTTGATTCGTCTGCCCGAAATATCTGAATCTGCATTTATCATGCAATTCGCCATTTTTCTTAGTTAAGGAAGCAATATGAGTAGCTAAATGTCCGAATCTTTTATTTTAGGAAGAGTTCGATTTATCCTCAATGGTTAAAAGCACACGCCTATGATTTAAAATAAATAAAAGAAGAAATGTAATCAATGTCAATTATGCTATAGCGATTTGGCAGCAGCGCTTCGTTGGTTTCAAGTTCAAGGTCGTCTGAAACAGTCTGATGCTTTGCCAAGTATGGCAGTTACTTCGATTGATTGCTGGCTTATACTGTCAAGGAAACGTCTCAAGGGAATAGAGGGCGTACTTCTGACTCTGTTTTCGTTCGAATACTGGCCTTGGAATGGATAAAAAAAAAACTAGTAACGTTTTTTATAAATGAAGTTTAGTTAAGCAGATCTTTTTTTTTTCTTTTTAACATCTAAACCAAAGGAAATGTGCACAATTGTAGTTCTTTTTTTAGGTAGTAAACGTAAAATAAGCCCTAACGGATTTGAGACATTTTTTTTGCTTGTGATTTTTATTTTTATTAGTAACAGATTTTGAGAGAGGAGTCTTTGCATTTGTTTTCATATAACATATTACATGTGTACGATATGGTTATCTGAGAGATATGGTTATTATTCTTATTCACCAATTCTTTCATGAACTTGTTAAAAACAGTGATTTAAAATAACGATGTCTGGAATTTTCAAACATCGTTCTACAAAAATCATTCTGAAATAATTCTGTACATAGTTGTTTTTAAATCGCAAGTTACATCTGTCTTGATTTGGTTATTATTCGTATTTATCAGTTCTTTTATCCAACTGTTAAAAACTAAAATGTTAAATTGTTGTAAAACATTTATTTCCAGATTTTTCAGATATCGTTCTCCGAAAATCACTCTGAAATATTTAGTTACATACTTGTTTTTTTAATAGCATTTTACTTCTGTCTTGATATAGTCATTATTCTTTTTCATCAGTTATGTCATCTAATTGTTAAAACAACTGCTTAAGATAATGATTTCCAGTTTTTTCAGGAATTGTTCCCCAAGTAATAGTTTTTTAATTACCTGTTACATCTGTACTAATGCGGTTATTATTCCCATTCACCAGTTCTGTTATCAAATTGTTAAAAAGCAGCTATTTAAAATAATGATTTCTATATTTTTTAAACATCGTTCGACAAAAATTGCTGTAATTAATTGTTTTTTAATTAACTATTACATCTGTCCTGGTACGGTTATTATTCCCATTCACCAGTTCTGTTATCAAATTGTTAAAAACAGCAATTTAAAATAATGATTTTTAGACTTTTCAGGCATCATCCCTCAAATATCCCTGTAAATAATTGTTTTTTAATAATCTGTTACTTCTGTCCTAATATGGTTATTATTCCTATTCCCCAGTTTAGTCACCAAATTGTAAAAAACAGCTATTTAAAAGAATGATTTCTATATTTTCAGACTTCGTTTAGCGAAAATCACTCTGAAATAATTCCTAACTTTGCAGATTCTAATATTAAGACTAAAAATCAGTTTCGAAAGTTTCTGTTTATCTTAAACTTATTCTACTTTTGGATTACATATTACGTATTCAATACGCAATATCACATATTACGTATTTGAATTACTTATTACGTATTTGAATTGCATATTAAGTATTAGTTACAATACAAATTTATTATCTATCAAATTTACAATTTCTCGCTTGACTAGTTTAACATAAGAGAGATATCACAAAATTTCAGACTAACATATTAAAAACTCTAATTCAATCTTTTAGTTTTCAGTCCCATCGGTGGAAATTTATCTTTTTTATGCATCAGTCTTATAGGCATGGTTTTTTAATAAAAATGAAAACAATTATAAATGTAACAATTAGATACAAATATTAAGTAGTATAAGACATAAAACAAGGATGCAGCGAACATGGATTAAATTCAAAAGTAAATATCTTATGAAGTAGTTTGTAAAAAAATCCTCACATTTTCAAGACAAATGTGAAACAATGAGAAAAAAACAAAGCTAACATAGTAAAAAAACTGTTTTCCTTTTTTCATATTTTGCCTTGTTGTAGACATTAAAATAGAATCTTTTTACAATTCACGTATCGTAGTCTAACGCATATTTTTAGTTGTACTAAATTATTGCAGTTCTATTTCTTGTAATTACATTCGTTCCCTATCCACTCGTCTCTATGCTAAGATATGTAGAAATAAAGAATGAAATAGGAAAATAAGATTAGGTATTTAGCATTCCAAGCATTTAAGGTAAAGGGATTTCAATGATTTCATTACGCTCATGATATTTGTTTAAAAAAAATATTTTGTGAATATATGACTTTACTGTAAAAAATTCCTAATCAAATTACGGTAGAAAGTACGATATCAGTACTTTTACCGTACAGTACATTTGTTTGATTAGAAGAGTCTTCCTAAGTTTGGTTACCTTACTGTTTTTTTTTTTTACCGTTTTGCGTATTTCGCTTTATCTCAACTTCTTAAGCGAATCAAAAAAAATTTGCTCCTATTTTATAAAATTTGTTTATCCAAAGAAAATCCCATGAAAAAAACTAAGTTTTAGGCAAGTATTTATTTTTTTATTATTTTATTTAACAGTGGTACAAAACATTTTGAATTGTAAGGTTAAGGTAATATTTGCATCATTTTAAAGAATGTACTATTACATGGCAAAATACAAAATTTGAGCGAAATCGGTCGAATAGTTCCTGAGAAATTGATTTTCAAAAAGGACTTTTCAGGAATTATTGGATAAATTTTGTTTAAATTATTTATTTTGCCATATAAAATGACATTTTTTAGAATTGGGTGAAAAATTGTATACCTTACAATTCAAAATTTTTTGACGATTCATAAATAAAGTAATAAGTTTATTTAAGAATGGTCATGGAAGAATGGAATGGAAATAAAATAATAACAATTATTTATTATTTTATTTAATAATTGTAAAAAAAGAATTTATTTCTAATAAAGTGCACAAATTTTTACATCATTTTAAAGAATGTAGTTTGTAAGGCAAAATTTAAAATTTGAATAAAATCGGTCAGAAAGTTCTAAGAAATCGTATTTTAAATGTTCGATTTTTTTAAATCCGTCGAGAAAAAGATTTATGTTTATAAATAAAAATTAAGTTACTGAGTCTGCTTTTATAACTTAAAATATCATCTACACTATTTATTTAGTATAGTTGAGGTAAATGTTTTTTAAATCATTTAGATAGAATCCTAGTACGTGAAAATTCAATCATTAGATCAAAAATTATTCAAAATGATCTTTTTTTTCTGCACTATACATTTATTTGAAAGGTAAAATCGCTAAAAATGAACTTCTAATGATCTGTGAAGAAATTAAAATTGCATTTGTCTCAAATGTTCTAAAGTTGTTGTAATTACAGAAATTGCAAATTATAATTGGGTACTTGCAACCAATTACATGGTTGTGTCACGTGGTCGTGCATGTCATTTTAACATTACAGTTTTGATGCATGGATGAAAAAATTTTATAACTGCATAAATTTTAAATTAATAAATTCTACAAAGGATTTGAAAAATATGGCTTCAATTCCATGTATTAAAAATTACTTTTTATATGGTCACTAAAAAAATATGTTTACGTATGGGCTTTTATATTTACCACACATAAAATACATGTGAGTTGAAAGAAATAACTGAACATTCCTTTACTGCACAAAAAGAAGGAAAAAACGAAAAAGTCTTTTCTGCCCGAATGGTCGATTACATGAAATGGCAAAAGTTGAAGATTCAATTCCCGTTTCTGATATTGCCAGCTTAAATTCTAAATGACCGCTGCTATTGTAACTTTTTGCTGAACATCTACGTAGTTTCTGAAAGGCGTAAATAGGAAATTCTTTAAGGAATTTGCTTCAGTTGAATTTCGTTTTAAAAAAAATAAAGTATATAGGCAAAAATATATTTTATAGGTGTGTTTTAACGTTTTGTCCCTTCCGAATTCAGATCATGAAAGGGAAATTTTGAATTATTTTATGTTTTGAGTCTAAATGAAATTGTATATGGGTAGCGTCAAATTGTATAAACTTGTAGTTGATCTGAAATAATTTAAATTGGACAAATAACAGTTTAAAGGATTTATTTTTAATGGTTTAGAAGTCTACATAAGCAAAATAATGTGCCCTAATTATATAATTTACTGTTCATATTAATTACTGATAAAGATTATGCGTATACAAAACTTCAAATTCGGTGTTAAAGATTTATTAAATATATTTTCTTCCTATGTTTAAGAAATTAAATGATACCTTAAACTATATCTAACCTAAAATGAAAAGAAATGTAAACGATTATGCCATGCTATGATAGATCTAGCATATTTTCTAGTTAATTCTTTTATTTCTTAAATATTCCAATTTTGATCTTACTATTTCTGAATAATATAACAGCTAACTTTTTTTAATGCAACACGCGCCAACTACTCAAACTCAAATCAACTACTCAGACTCATCTTCTGTAACTGCTTACACATTACCTTATGCATACGACGCTTAGCATCTTAAAGTCAGAAGCCTATCATTCTGGTGCACTTGATAAACTGTAAGTCAAGAGTTAACATACAATGTATAGTGCTCAAAAAAAAAAAAGACTGACCATCCTGAATAACTTTTGATCTCAATATCGGATTTTTGTGTTCTAGGACTCAATCTTAATAGCTCGAGACGGTGACCTCAAATAAGCTAATTAATAAGTGCAGACGATATTTTAAGTTATGAAATCAAGCGTTAAAACACACTTTCTCTGAATGAACATACATTTTGTTCGACTGATTTGCACTTCTGACCGCAAATATATAGGGGATAGCCGCAATCTAAGAAATATGGTCCCTATAGTTTGGTCAGGAGAACGTTATAAAGTTTGGAAAATTGAATGTTAAATTTACTTTTTAATTTTCAACTGATTAAATACTCAGACAAGTATTTGAGCTTCGTGTCTGACGATAAGTCAAATTTTAATTGCTTCCAAACTGCTGTGAGCAAAAGTTATTGTCATAGTGCAAACGAAATAGTGTCTTCAATCAAAATTTTAACGAATTTTTCGACTTTTGAGCTTGTATGTGATGCTAGCAGTCGATACATGTTTCAATCGCCATCTGGCGGCTACAATTAGAATTTATCGACATTTTGTCTATAAGAATTTATTGCATCTAAATTTCCCCCTCTTTTTTTGTAAGTAGTGTGCTCAAATTTAAAATCAACTCTCTACTTCTTGAAAATAAAAGTTTCAATCGTTCAAACAGAATTTACACACACACACACACACACACACACACACACACGCACACACACACACACACACACACACACACACACACACACACACACACACACACACACNTATATATATATATAGCAGGCACTGAACTATCTCTCTTCACTTCGGAAGATGCCGGAAGTGTTGCTCATTTAACGCTACCCACTAGGCACCTTTGAACCTCAGTCACGGAGACGAGCAACATTACCCACGCCACACCAACACAGATGCCCGTTCATAGGGTAGGCCACATTCACACATCACACAACAGAGAACAACACACAGAGTGGGAAACACCCATGCCCTGAGCGGGATCCGAACCCTCAGCCACTGGCTTCACAGTCAGGCACGCCAACCGCTTGTCCACCTGGCCGGCACAGAATTTATATCGCGAAGTAAATTCCACGTCAAAAAAAAATTTAACCCTTTTCTGAATAGTAAGAGTGCTGAAATTTCAGTTGAAGCGTTTTGGTGCTAGTGTAAGTCTCATTCGGTATCTAAGTGTCATTATAAGCAATATTTTCATCACTAACCGACTGTGCGATTATTTTTGACGTAAACAAACCTAAAAATAAAATATTTAAATTTAAAAAGAACTAAAACTACGTTTTTTAAATGGATGAAAAAGGAGAAAATATATTTTAATTTTGTCTAGCCTAAACGAAAAACCAAAGATTTTTTTTACCAATTAAAAGCAGCCCACACCTCGCCTTGTGAAAATGAAGTCCCCAACGGTTTTCATTTAAAGTTTGACAAACATAACTTACTTTCCCCTTATTAATTCACTTTAACAATGCAGTTTTATATTTATCTTATTTTTCATAGATAAAAAGTGAATTACTACTTTCGCAATTAAAGATCAAAGAAAAAGCTTTTTGTCAAAATTAGCTAGAGGTTTGTAGTAACACCTACTGCATGCCTGAATTTTGTGCGTAATGGCTTTAAATGCACTAAATGGTTTCTCTAAAAGCACTTTTACTAGTTTAATTTTTTCCCAAGGTTAGTTAGAAAATGCAAATATTTGTACTTAGAGAATAGCATACGTTTTAATGAATAGAATAGTATTTGGTTACAGATCTATATTCCAAAAAGTAATTTAAATATTTATAGAAACTCAAAATTCATTAGTTTCCGTTCCTTTTATTACTTTAACAGAAAACGGAAACTATAGTTAAATTAAATTACTGAACCTTACAAATGCTGTAAAATGTCTAAAAGGGAAAATTTAAAATGCAGAGCTTTTTACATTTTAAATGAACTTCTTTCGCAAACATTTCAATTTGAAATTATATACGTCTAATAATTTCGTTTTAAAAAGATGAATTTTTTAATTTAACGTTACTTCATATTTATTTCATGACATACTTACAAATAATATAAGTTCGAAAAAAAGTATGACAGAAAAAATATCAAATAAGTGCTTCTGCATCTAAGAGAATTTTAAAAGAATTTCAAAATGTTATATATTTTGAATAAAATTGTAAATTACTAAAGGCATTTTTCTAATGCGTTCTCTAAAAATGCTAAAAAAAAATCGGTTTAAAGGAAAATAAGCTAATTTTAACTAAACTGTTTAATCCATCAGTTTTTATGGCAATTATTATCAATTAGTTATGATTTTATTTTCATCATACATTAGTATTTATTTTTTTTTAAAAATTAAATATATCGTGTGCTTTTTTTGGAAATTTAGTTTATTTTATAGAAAAATGCTGCAAATAAAGTAAGGTATTGAAAATATATTTAAAAGCGGTAATATATCAATATATAGGATTAAGTTATTCAGGTCGATTTATGGCCCTATTGTGTAAAATTTTAAACGTATACCTAAATAAAATACACTAAAAGTGTTAAATAGATCATAAATATTTATTCACATTTCAGTGAGAGATTTTCATTGCTTTCGGTTCATGGTTTCATGATTTTGAATTTTAATTTTTCTTAGATAAGTGTTCTGGAGAAACTGAGTTGTTAATCTCGGGAATTACATTAAAAAAATTACCTAAAAATTAAGCAATTTGATAGAAAATTAATTTAAAAATCTAGGGTGCGGAAAGTCAGAACCGAAACTCAACCGTGAAGAAAGTATAAAGTGAAAAAGATTTCATCAATAACACTTGAATCATTATACACTAGTTGTCAAGTTAACTATACACAAGTTCAATAACACAAGTTTCAAGAATAAAAATACTCGTTATTTCTGCCTCAACTCACATCTGAACTTTGTAACAGTAACTCGTCTTATTGCAGTTTATCGAAACGACTAGATTTTATCGACTGTTATTATTATTTTGCAGTTACAGTTTATAAAAAAAATGAATTTTTGTCACACAATTATAAAAATCCTTATTCAAAGATTTTTTATCATTCAGTCATATTACATTTTTCATAATTGTTTTTAATACTGAACGAAACAATTGGATTTTAAGGTTTAAAATCATTGTGTAATTTATGCAAAGTTCGAAGACAAAATGTAAATTTTGACCAGAATTTATCAAATAGTTTCAGAGTAGTACATTAAAAAATTCATATTTTTAAAAATTTTTCAGATAAGTAGATTATGCTCAAATATTAGATTTTGAAATACATATTTTGAAATAAACATATTATATACTTACATATACACATACTTACATATTTTGAAATAATGCAAAAGTTAGCATATCTAGAATTTAAAATTTTTGATACTTGTAATTTAAAAAAAATTATAAATATATAAATCAATATAATAATATGTTTAAAGAAATAAATTTTATAATTGTATACCATGTGACCATAGTTTCTAAATTACAACACATCCGATTTTATGAGTTTCTAGATTCTGTGGGCATCGGGAGAAGGAATGTTGATGTGCTCATTCAAATAAAGTAAGTTTTTCTTCTGATTTAGTACTTTACAATGTCGTTCAATATATTAAATATCATTATTATTTTTAAAGTTAAGCCCCTTTATCAATAAGGTTGTATCTTAGTATAAAATCTTATTTCGAGTTATTTCTATTTTTTTCAAACAAGTTTTTTAAATCTATTTCATTTTTAATGCATTCTTTGTCATTTCAAATAAAAACATATTAAACAAATCAAATTTATAATCAGGGCTTTCATAACAATCGACTAAACCGTTTCAAAAATTGTTTGTCAAGTAAGTAAGGAGGCTGCTGAAATAATTATGTGAGATCTATTTTTTCCCCCATTTATTTCACAATAATAATATATCGATTCATGATTATTAATACTCTCAATTTCCAAACAATTAGTATATCTGATGCCACTTGAGACAATAGTTTTTCCACAATATTAGGTTTGTGCTTTGAAAACAATAATTTTCACTATATATCCAATTTTCACTAATTTCCACAATATTTTCACTATAACCATGAAACATTTGGGAATTTTCTATTGTGTTCTGAAATTACTAAAAAATAAAATTTTAATAACAAAAAAAAACACCTTTTATAATTTTTTTTTTAAATTCAGGGAAAGGTACTTCTCCTAATTTTTTGATTCCACATTACATATAAAGAATACTTAAAATATTAAAATAAGTTTTTACGAAATTTCAAGCACTATTCTATAATTAGATTTTTCAAACTTATTTAAAAGTTGAATTTTCAAAAAAAAAAAGGAAGGAAATATCAGAATTTGATAAAAAAAAATTAAAATAAAAGGAGAATATATGATAATAAATTTTTGGTTGTTGAAATTGCTCAACAACTAAACTAAAGCTATTTCAGTATTCCTTCTATTGCATTTCAGTAATCATTATTTGGTTGAAGCATTAATGAGATTTTTCAGATTTCTTCATTAAAAAAAGTTTTCCTCGTTAGTATTGGAATTGCTTCAATTATGATACTCTTCAGGTACAAATAACGCTAGATTTAATCGGTTGTTCTTTTTCGAATAAAAGAGTTAGAAAACAATGCATTTCCTCTTATCATCTAATATCGGTTTGTGTTGATGTTGCTAGGCTATTATTTCTTTATTAATTAATACGATAAATGTTTTAAAATATATGTAAACACAATTGTTTAGAGAAACAATATTAATTAAGTGTAGTGTCCCTCTGGCTTAAAGTAAAAATATGCTCTGGTAATTTTTTCAATTATAAAAAAGAGTTTTAATAGTTACTAAAAAGTTATCTAGATTATCGGAATTATGGCACTGTTTGTTAAAATTGCTTTGAAACTTCTAAATACTACTTGTTTCGCTCCATGTTGAATTAATGTGACTTATATATGCTTATAAATGTTTATAATGCTTATGCCTATAAACGTACTTTAGCTATTTGACGCAGATATGAAACTGGTGTCCTTTTTGTATATTTTTTCGGATGCTCCAATCACAAGCAAAAATATGTAATGGTATTTTTTATTTATAAGAAACAGTAAAATTAATGGTTACTAGAAAAATATGTTATACTATCGGAATTGTGCTAAAATACAAAATCCAAGAAAAGTAGTAAGATATTTTTTTTTAAAATTCATATTCAAAAATTTATCCATAATTGATTTCGTAGAGTAAAGAAATTTCAATAATGAATTACACTTTCTCTTAGATCTAAACAACTGTAAATAAATGCAAATCTAGAAACTAAAGAATTAATGATTGGAAGCGAGTCGCCGTCAGTCCATATTTGCCAAGAAACACAATCTACGCCTATTTATCCTTATTACATAACCCTAAATTATTAAAATTCTAAATACAATATACTTCACTTATTTTGACCTAAATTAAAACATTTTAATGAAAAAGTAAGAAAAATATGTTTAATGCGTCAAAGGGTCAACCAAGCTACAATACTCAAATTATTTTTCAAACTTTTCAGCATAATTTTTATGATCAGTATGGAATCAGTTTCAGTCGTACTAATCAAAACGACTAACTAAGCACTATGCATTACAATACAAAATTATCCTTCTTTCCATAATTGTTGTTTAAAAAAATTATTAAATTTTAGTTGTGGGAAAAAAAACAAAGAAATATTTTTCGCATTTCATTTACGCATTTTGAATACAATATTATTCTTTAGAACTGTAAAATATATCAAAAAACAATTTATACCGTAGAACAATTTCATATTTATCATAAAATACTAAAACGCGTCGAAACCAAAAGAAGTTTGAATTTTTAGCCTCAAATAAAAAAATATTATGTGGGTTTTCAGCGGACAAAATCGAAACCTGAAAACAATAAATTTAATAATCGGATTAAAAAAATCATATTTTTAATTTTTCCTTTCTTGACAATGTTTTAGTTTTGCATTTTCCTATTTAAAGTCATTTAGTTTAGGAAGTTATAAATTTTTTTTAATTAAAGCATATTTCCGTCATCATTAAATTAAATAACTAAAGATATAAATGATTATTTAAAATTATTATTTACAGGGATTTTTCTTTGAAAAAATAAGTTTTATAATAGAAAACTAAAACTTTGATTCGTTTTAATACATTGATCAAAACAATTAAAAGATATTGAGGTTGCGGGTTAATCTAGCACCTGGACAGATGTCGTAAGCAATATAAGATAAAAATTAAATTTGTTTGGGAGGGAAAAAAATGCGTTTTATTGAGCATTAGGGTACAAAAGGAAGGGGAAAAACACAATTTGTGCATATGAGAAAAAACAAATGAAAAGGCGTTTCCTTAAAACAAAATCGTTTTTAGTTGGGTTTTTTGGTTTCCCGGACGGCCAGCACAGCTGAACACCTTTGAGGCATCGAGTCAATGAGGTTATTGATGAGGGGCTGGGGTATTCTGTCCCAGCCCTCCAGAAGAGCTCTTTCCAGCTCTCGGAGAGTTCGTGGGGGTGGTAGGCGTCCTCCAATTCGTCTGCCTAGAATGTTTCAAACATGATCGATTAGTTTCATGTCCAGAGAACACGCTGGCCAATCTAGTTTTATGATTCCTCCCCTCCCAAAAGGAAATTATTCACCAAGTTAGTACGATGTGGCCTGCAATTGTCGTCCATTAACATGAAGTCATCTCCAATTGCTGCAGAGTAAGAGACTGCAAGTCTCAGAATCTCATCCTTAAATCGGCAACTGGTCAGAACTCCATTTCGAAAGATATGAATATCGGTGCGCCCATCAATGGAAATGCCGTCATAGACCATCACTCCCCCACCTCCAAATCTTACACTTTCGTGCATCAAGGCAGGATTTTTTCTAGTACTACGTTTTTCCAAATGAAAATACGCTTATTATCAGGATGAACAGAAAAACGGGACTCGTCAGAGAAAAGAATATTGCGCCATTCATTTCTCCTCCATTTCATATGTTCTCTTGCCCATTCCCTGCAGGAGTGACGATTTCTTGCTGTTAACGTGACACAACATTGATGGGCGAGCATGCAGACCTACAGAGTGAAGGCGGTTTCGGACAGTTTGTGTCGAAACTGTGGTGCCAGTATCCAAGCGAAGGTGTTGCTTAAGAAGAGTGGCATTCATATTTCGGTGTATCCGTGCCTTTAGCGTTAAACACCGCTCTTCACTGAGCGTTGTTGCACGTCTACGCCCTGATCTTCGCCCTGATCTTCGGCCAGCATTTCCAGTCTCCAAAAGACTTTCCAGATCCTGGAAATCGCACTTTGTGAAACTCCAATGGCTTCTGCTACTTCGGCTTGTGTTTGGCCTACCTCTAATTGGCCAGCAACTCTCCAAGCTTCAGATTCGGTTAAATGACTTCATTGAGACTCATCGAAACAATGCGCTTAATGAATGGCGATCATTCTTTTCCGCTTTGTCTAACAATAAGTTGATGGTCAAATCAAATTCGCCACCATTGAAGCTTTGCCTTCGACGTCAAACTCAAAATTTGCATACTGTGAAGTTTAAAAATAAAATGAATTTGCATTTGTGACTCTCTTCTTCTATTTTATTCACAAAAAAATTGCTTATACTACGAGTATTATTTCATAAAAGACTTACAATATGCTTTAATTGCTTTGAGTAGTGTAGTTTCATGAAGAGGGTAAAATACACGAAAAGTTTAATCAACATTAAAAAGCTAACACTTTCTAATATTCAAATGTTCTCTTAAATAAACAAGCAGAATCGTATGACATGGATATTCTCAAAAAACTGAAACTCAACAATATATCTAATGAGAAAACTTCATTAGCTTCACCAATTAATGAGTTAGAAAAAGTCGTAAAGCTGCGAGCTCTCGGAACAAGGTGGTTATTCTCGAGAACTGACAGAAAAGCGAATTTAAAAACTTCTCTTCCTCTTTAATTTTCTTACATGTGCTAATCTTGAAATATATACTAATTGGGTATAATATGAAAAAAAACACAACTACTTCGATTTAGTAGGAACAACATATGACGCAATGCTAAACGAATGGAATTTAGTTGCTGTTTATTTAGTTATTGTAATTAGTAGTTGTTGTTATTTGTTTTATTTGTTGTTGTCTATTTAGTTGTATTTAGTTTCAATAACTTTTCTTTATAATGCAATAAAATCTGGCGAGCAGCTATTTAAACGATCTAACACTTCGTTTGTTTATTTGTGGCTTGAAGTTAGGCTCGCAGAAAATGCCGTTCATGGGTTAAATTTAGTAGGAACAACACAACCTGTGACGTAGGCTATATTATACCCAATTACGAAGATTTTACGTGAGGTAACCTTGAAAGTCTTAGCCTGCATTCAAACAGGTTTATTGCTCATCCATTAGCACTCGTCATAAGTGATGTCATAATTCAATAGCAATTTTTTTTTCTTCGTTTATATATTAATTTTCTACCAAAAATGTGTTTACTCTGATAGCTTCATTTTTGTGAAGGAATCTAAAAATAAGAACACTGAACATTCTGCGTAAATTCCACAAAAAAGCAACAAAAGGTATTACTTTAAAACTCCTCTTCACAAAACTTCTTTTGTGAACAATCGAAAAATATTCCCCCTGTTTTTTCGCAAAGAATATTTTATAAAAATCATAAGTAATAAGAGAAATAATTTTTACGAATAAATATTTTGGCTTTTAGATCAATTCCTGAAATTCTGTACCTATGAGAAAAAGGAAACTAATAATTTAAAAGGAAAAAGCTTTCTAAAAGCTTTCATGATAATTACACCAAACATATAAAACAATTCCGAAAATATAAACTTACAATTGCAAATATTCTGTATTTGTTCATTACTACGAAAATAAACTAATGTATTATATGACGATATATAATCAATTTTTCATCTGCTAATCCCTGAAAACACTAAAGAAAAATCTTACTCATTAAAATACAAAAATGAGAGCCGATTTGGAGCACAGAATTCTAGAGAACATTTATATATAAGGAGTAACTAATCAAATTCAGAGTAATAAGTATATAAATATAGTCTACAAATATGCAAAATAAAGTATCAGAAAAAAATTTTTCTGTACTCTAAGTATGAGTCAACAACTTTTAAAGAAATTTATAATTGATAGATGCATATGAAAACTTAGGGTGTAAAAAGTGATTACTGACATATTTGTAGTTTAGGGGTAAATAAATTTTCTTGAGACCATTAGAGAAATTTACATTTGATCAATGCGTGTGATAGCCTTAGGAAACAATTAGTACCCACGTTTTTCTAATCGAGATAAAAAAGATCATCCTGTGTTAAAAATACTTAATTTAACAATTAAAACAAAAGAAATACAATTGATAGATGCATACAAAAATTTTGGGTAACTAATAAATTGGGGTAAAAAGTGAAAACTAATATTTTTATAGTTTTCGTAAAATACATTTTCCTGAAACCATTAGAGAAATATACATTCGATCGACACGTGTGATAACCTTAGGGAAAAATTATCACCCACATTTTTCTAATCGAGATAAACAAGATCTTCCTGTGTTAAAAATACTTAACTTAACAATTAAAAGAAGAGAAATGCAATTGATAGATGCATACAAAAATTTGGGGTAACTAATAAATTGGGGTAAAAAGTGATAAGTAATATTTCTTTAGTTCTCGGATAAACAAATTTTCTTGAGACCATTAGAGAAATTTACATTCGATAGATACGTGTGATAACATTTGGAAAAAATGCATTACCCACATCTTTCTAATTGAAATAAAGAGATCTTCCTGGTTTAACAATCCTTTTAACAATTAAAAAAAATTAGAATTGATAGATGCATATGAAGAATTTAAGGGTAAGAAGAGATTACTCACATTTTTTTAGTTCAAGGATAAACAAATTTTCTTCTGACCATTAAAGAAATTTATATCCGATCGATACGCGTGATAATCTTGGGGGAAACAGTTATTACCCACATTTTTCTTATTGAGATAAAGAGATAATTTCAATTTAACAATCCTTAACTTAACTAAAACAAAGAAATTTACATTTGATTTATGAATCTGAAAAACTTGTGGTAAAACTGGTACCATTATTCAATGTTGCACATGATAACTTAATTTACTTTTGCTAGATATATTTCGGACGCTGATTTAAGAAAATGTTTCAATGTTCAAATGTTAATTTTCAAACCATAAGTTACTTGTTTTGAATTATAAGGTATACGAGTTTTTACATTTTTTTAATGAATGTTATCAGAAATGGCAAAACATATTTGAACTCAATCGGTCGAACAGAGTCTGAATTATTTTTTTTAAAGTCGTATATTTAAAATTTGTTTTCTCGAGAACTATCGTTCGATTTCTTTCTAATTTCGTATTTAATAATATAAAATTGCACTTAGCAATTAAGTAATATTTCATTGCATAAAGTGATTTGAAAAATTTATGCCTTAAAATTCAATGTTTTTTTTACCATCTTTGAAAAATATAAAAAAAATAATAAACTATTTTTTAAATAATGTTTTGCATGGAATTATATTTAGATAACCAAATTTTATTATTGTATGGAAAAGGTTTTTGGTTTGCTTGAAACAATTTTTGAAATACATTGAAATGTGCAAAAAGTAAAGTTTACATTAAGGTATTCAAGCTATCAACCTTTTGCTTGACCAAACTATGAGGACTAAATTTTTCAAATTTCTGCTACTTCCAGTTTTTGAGGTTTACGGATCCGATTTCACTGTTTATACTCACTGTACGATTTTGTGTCTAATTTTGAAACTTAAAATATCGTCTGCAGTAATTATTTAGAGTTAGGCTCTCGAACTATTGAGATTGAGTCTTTGTACCTAATATTTATATCTAACGTTATTCAGGGTGTTTATTTCTTTACGTTCTGTACATAACACTAAATTTTAGAGCACTGCACCATAATAATTTATTTTTTAAAAGTTAATTTGTATGGGAATGTCTCTAATCATTTATAGCTTGCTTAAAATTCCTTACATAACCAAGATACACTACCTTTTTTCCAATTTTGTTTTAAAAAATAAAAATATTTCCAAAGACAATATGAAAATTTTACAATACTTTAGAATTACAAGCTCTCCGACTTTCTAATGAAAAAAATGACCTTGCATATTTTCCACAAATTCCAACCCAATTTTCATATAAACATAATTTTACATCATTTCAAGAGTGCAATTTTTAATGGTAAAATGTAAAATTTGATCACAATCGGTCGAATAGTTTCTGAAATTTCAAACTTTAAAACTTGACTTGAAAACTTGACAAACAGTATAATTTTAAAACTCGATTTCTCAAGAACCTATCTACTAATTTAAATTACGTTAAAATTCTGTATTTTGCCATTGAAAATTACACACTTTAAAATAAGTAAAATATGTAATTTTACAATCAAATAAACCTTAGAATCAAAATGTATTAGAATATTATTAATTAAAAAATAATAATTAGTTATAAACAATTTTTTCATAGAATCAATTTCGGATAACCTTTTTTTTTTTTTTGCTTCCAATGCCTACCTTTTAGAATGACCCACTTGGGCATCATACAAGCATCTAAGGGCAAATTTACTGACCACTCTTTCAGGGGCATATTAGGTGGGCCAACGTTGCTCCCACAGTAAGGACAGATAGTCCCCCCCCCCTCCTCCGAGTACAAATCTAAAGTTAAAGTAATAATAATAGTATAAATAAAGTATTTGTTCTTATATGCATATTAGATGAAGTCTTGAAACATATTAAAAGGAAAAACAAATTAATTTTCAAGTTTGAAATCTATAACAATAACTATAAATCTGTTTGAAACATAAAAGTTATGTTTACCCTTCGACAGTTTAAAAACTAGAATTATATATCAATACATAAATCACGTAAATAAAATACAGTCAAACAGTGTAGTTAATTTTTTCTTACATAGCGAAGAATACGAAAACTACACAGCTAAATAAACAGATATAAAAAGCAAATAGAATAGTATTTCGAAAATCTAATTCTCAACTTTCAATCAATTCGTCAAGGCTATCTTCAAGTGTGCAAATGATCGCAGAAGTAAAAACAGTGCTTTGTTGCGCATGACGTAAGCATCTGTTTTCAAGACAATATTTTCAGAATAATGTACTTAATGACATTCAAAGAAGAATTTGAGGGTAATATTAGAAAGTAGTTAGAAAACAAATTAAAACCAAGATTTTCAAATCGTTTTTTCTACTTTCCATAGAATAAGGACTTTGTATAAGATTTTATTTTTATTTATTATTATTTTTGAGGATAAAGTTGGCATTCGTGTTATTTTGTTTTCTTGGATTATTGTTTTCGTTTTATATTTCTGTGTACCTTACCACAACAACCAACAAAATATTAAAAAAACTAGGTTTATCATTTGCTTATTTTTTTTAAACCTAAGTAACAAGATTCTTCAAGAAAGCTTTAAAAAATTACTTTTCATGTTAGGATTAAAAGGTTTGAAATTGGAAAACTTTTTATTTTTGTTTTATTGAAAAAAGTAATAAAAATACCTTAAACTTTTCGTGATAATTAAAAGAAAATTCAGCCCCAAGGTTGCCGTAAATGCCTTCTGGGGAGGGTTGTGGGAAGATGATAAGTTCCTTGCAAAATATACCCGTGGTAAGAGCAAAACCCATTATAGTACAAGGGTCTTTATAATTAAAGTTCCACTTTGAAATGGCTATAAAAATATAACTACCCGACCAAATGTCATCAAANAGTTAAAACAAGTTTGAAATTATTTTGTGGTCCCAAAAAAAAAAAAAAAAAAAATCGTTCAATAATTCACCACTAGCGGAGAATGGCGCTGTATGCAATAGTGTTAAACAGATGTGAAATATGCAAATTTGTTTTACACGTCATGTGACTTTGCAGATATAAAAGTGAGGCGCCTTGTCTGAACTGTCAGTGTTCTGAGTCGACAATTTCTGTTACCATGCAAGACCGTGCTTTACTCGTGAAATGTTACTATGAATGCGACAGCAATGAACGGAGGGCTTTACAAAAGTTCCGTACTGTAAGAGGAAAACGCCGAGGTCCAATGACACAGCAAGGTTTACGGAAAATGATGGCAAAATTTCAAGCCACAGGTTTGTTATCTGTTGCACCTGTTATTTCGTTTAACCTTATTGCATACAGCGCCATTCACCGCTAGTGGTGAATTTTTGAACTTTTTTTTTCTTTGTTGCGGGAACTAAAATCCCATGACCTCTTATAGACATTTACCAAGTTTGATGACATTTGGTCGGGTAGTTTTATTTTTATAGCCATTTCAAAGTGGAACTTTAATTATAAAGACCCTGTTTATTGGCCTTGCCATTATAACGGCATGATAATATTATAACAGCATTATAACAGCAGCACGAAACTGAAATGGGTAATATGAACACTAATACCCATTTCAGTTTCACTCTGCTATCTATTGTTCAATCAATTGAATAGAATTATCATATTCGTTTTAAAAGTGTGAGAGGATTGTTCTGCTATGGCACCTGTTTTAATGTATCCTTTGTATTTTTATTTTGATGAGACATTGGATGAGTATTTTCAATTTAATGTGGCATCATCTTTTCACGGCAAACAATCACCATTTAATTTACTTTTCCTTATTTCTGTAAATGAACCATTTACTGTTAGAAGTACTGTTGCTGGGGAAGTATTAGCCCCCACACTGAAACTTAAATGTAAAAATTAAATTCGGCAAAATAAAATGCATTACTTTAAATGTTATTGTTGAATCGTAAATAAATCATCAAAACTAGAAGAAATTCTAAAAGAGAAAAATAAATAAATAATTAAATGACGTACGAAAAGGCTGAAGTATCTAGGTTATCAGTTTTAGGAAATAACCGAACTAACTTTAAACCGAAAAGTACAAATTTTACCGTCTCAAGGAATTCTATAGAATTATTGATATTGAAAACATGATATTTTTCCAATTTTATTAATTTGCATTATTTTCATATTGATGATTAATTTCATTATCCTAATAAAATTTATCAATGATCACATTGGTAGAGTTATGCATGATAATCATAATACTTTATTTTTGTTATCGATAATGACCGAGATATTATCATATTAGATAATTATATTTATCAATAATGATCAAATTTTTATCGAATTCGATGTGTAGTGTTTTGGTAAATAATCACGATATCGTTGTATTTGATACAACTATGTGTACTGATAGTGGGTCGATGACCTGTTCGATATATATATATATATATATATATATATATATACATATATATATATATATATATATATATATATATATATATATATATATATATATATATATATATATATATATATATATATATATATATATATATATATATATATATATATATATATATATATATATATATATATATATATATATATATATATATATATATATATATATATATATATATATATATATATATATATATATATATATATATATATATATATATATATATATATATATATATATATATATATATATATATATATATATATATATATATATATATATATATATATATATATATATATATATATATATATATATATATATATATATATATATATATATATATATATATATATATATATATATATATATATATATATATATATATATATATATATATATATATATATATATATATATATATATATATATATATATATATATATATATATATATATATATATATATATATATNATGAAAACGAAAGAGTTTTAATTCTTTCATTAATACGAAAGTATATAATTTTTGTATTTTATATATATATATATATATATATATATATAAATTAATCTATTAAACCTAATATATATGTATATATATTAGATTTAATGTAATGAAATAGTCAATAAAATGCATTTTATTGATAAGTGCATTTAAGATCGGGGGTAATGATAACAAGGTAACAATAAATATATATTTTTTTTTACAATGTAAGCTCTCATAATTTTATATCAAGTAATAATTAAAATGAAGTTTTTTAAATAACTTAGAGACCATTTACTAGGAAATTAATAATATTAAGATGTAATTTTAAAAAATATATAGATCTTTATGATGAACATCCAGGGAAATAAAACAGTGTAATACATATAAGGATTCACGGGAGAGAATTTGAATTCAGGGGGCCAGTTTGCTATCAATTTGATATCAATATTAATCAATTAATGTAGTAGATAACTCATTTTAAATCAATTGAACCTCCAAGGGGGTCAATATTGAAAGTCTTTCAGAGGCACCCTCTGCGCTTTCTGTGAAAAGAATGGCATAATTTAGGAGGTCCTTTCAACGAAAGAAGGATTTTGAAGAAATTTTTTTTTTTCAGTTGCATGAAACAGTCTTATCACATGAACACCATAAAAAAAGGAACATCGCTTTTAGTTGTAAGCTTTTAATTCAGAATAGTTCTCAGAATCAAACAAAAAATAATCGCATAGAGTATTACTGAAAAAGTCCAAATAAATATTATAGGAAATTCCGCAAAAAAAAAAAAAAAAAAANTCAAATTTACAAAAAAAAAAAAAAAAGAAAATTAGTAATTTGCAGGTAAAGTATACCCTTATAAATTTGTTAATTTTATGCGAAAGTAATCATCTTATCTAATCATAATGCAAATCTATTCATGATGTGAATCTTATCGAATCATCTTAATCAGTTTGAAAATCATACCATATGATTTACTGGCCAATAAAAATGCACTGAGAAGGATAAACGGTTTTAGAAAATTGTGTTTTTAATGTTAAATAGAGATATTAGTTAATAGATTATATTAGAGGTATTAGATATATTTTAGTTAATAGAATTAATTTCCGAAAGAAAAAAACAATTATTCAGTAAAAATGCTGACTAATTTGAATTTTGTCAAGCGATTTGAATTAAGAAGGAAACATTTTAAAAATCTCCATCTTTAAATTTTATTTTCATAATTATGTTATTTTATTTGAGCAGTAGTAAATACTACATAGCATCTGAATCTAACTACCACAAAAAAAAACACTTTAAATGTCATTATTTTACACTTAAGAAAAATGAAAGAAAAAAAACTGATGTTTTAAACTATAATTTTTTTTAAAATTTTATTTTATTTCTTTTTTTATTTATTTATTCATTTTTTCAATTTTTTAATTTTTATTAATTTATTAATAAAAGCAGAATTAGTCATTTTTCTTCTCAGCTCTGACTTGAGGATGCTCAAAATTTCTTGAGCCTTTTCAGTAACTAGAATTGCCTAATAATGATGCATATAAATAAATAAAAGTAAATTTCTAAAAAAAAACTATTTTCTCTTGCTTTTGAATGGTTCGTGATATGTTACTAACTTTTAAATCAACAGAAAGTTCTTTTCTCATCATTTATTTCTTATATTGATTGCAGTAAATTATTTTTATTAGTTGAAATATTTAATTAATTAAAAGTATTGTTATGAAGAAACTGTGTTATAATCCAGTTATATTAAATTACAAAATTAAGGAATGAAAAAAAAGACATAGGAAAAATAAATGAAATAACATGTGAATAAATTTGACTATGTAATATTTAATTCCATGCAAGTTAAGAATTGTCGCAGTTAAATGAGAGAATAAAAAAAATGCCCGATTTCAAAAACTTTTCTTTCAATATTTTGATGCTGCCATCTAGTATCAGCAAATGTTACTCTTTAATATAAATCTGTTTTCTTTTTAAAATTAAATTGAATATATTCATTAAAAAAACAATTTCCAGGTCCTAAATATATCATACAATTTTAAGTTTTTAAGTTTTTCCATAATTTGAGTTAAAGCGAATATAAAGAAGAATTAACAAAATACTTCATTTGTTATGATATTAAATCATAAATTTTAAATTTTAGATATAAAATGCCTTAAAATGAAAGTAATTTTTCTTAATTCTAAAATTTATCTTTTATACCATTTTGAATAAATCAAGAAGAATACTACAATTCATAGGAAAATTTATGATACTTATTGAAGTTTTGTGAAATATTGCAGAAATTATTTTCTATCAGCTCGCAAATGTGTTGCAAAAATATTACTATTATTCATTTTTCCAAATACTATAGAATTGAAATCGAATACTAATAAAACTAATTTAAGATTATTGAGTTTCGTAATTTTGAAGTTGAATTATTCTTAAATTTCTATGATAAAATTATTTTTTTAAATTAAAATACACACGTTTATTGTCATAAACAATCAATAGATGGCAACACGATATCTCAAAAATAATATGAAATAAAATATATATTTGTTTCTATTATCCTATCAATAGCACTTTTGAATGCCTTATATCATAAATATATTTAAAGAAAGAGGCTACAATAAAAAAAAACCAAAGAATGAAAGAAAAACTAAAACTCTGTAAAGACATGTGTTATATTCTAATTACAAAAATGCAAAATTCTGATTGCAAAATTTTGATTAATTAATTAATCAAATTTAAATTTAAAAAAAATATTTTAAATTAATGTATTTTTTTTCAAGAAAAAAAAAAACAAGAAATGAAACTATATAATCATCACAAAACTAGAGAAGATTCACAATCTTCTTAAATATTTACTAAAAGGTGGAAACATAAAAAAAAAAGGAAATGCCGTTACCGGTATCCCAATTCCTTCAATTAACGACTATTCATTAAACTATTTATAACGACTATTTACGTTACGCCATATGGCAACTCCCATTATGACACCCGTTCAAAAGTTAAAAATATGGACAAAACATGGAAAATAATACAGTAAAGATTCATGAAAAGAGAAGAAAAACTATTAAAATATTTTTAAAGATATTTAAATATTTTTTTTTTCAGTTAAAAAAAAATTAAAAGCCGGAATAGAAACTCATGAAGAGATTTAATCTCGTCATCACCTCACACGATTTTATCCGCAAACAGGAGTACTTCTTAATAATGTATAAATATAGCCAAAACAAAATATATCAATACAATAGTGTGAGGAGCATTGAAAAAATTGATCATATTACGTAAAAAATGTTTGAAATAAGACATATTAAGCACCAAAAAAAAAAATGCAAACAAAATATACAGAATTAAATACCAAACGTAATCTATAATGTGAGTTAAGAATTTAAATGAACTTACACGTTCTGGAATCCTTCAAATATGATTTAACATATTTTCGTACTAAGTCAGCCAGATTACAAAATATGAAAATAGAAGCGTAAATAGGGGTTAAAAGCTTAAATAGAGGGATCTTTTTATGGCGCGTTCTTACATCAGGTCGTTTGAGTTACCTTGGATTAGCCCGAAAATGTATAGGCGTAAGGTAATAATATTATACTGGATAATTTAAAGTTTATAATTAATAAGGTTGGTGTTTAATAATACGATTTCAATGATTTTAGAAAATTATTAACATTCATTTAAAAAAGAAAAAAAAAAACATAATTTTCCCAGTTGGTACAGATATTTAGTCACGTATTTGCTCTAATTGGATTTGCACATGATAAAAATATAAATTAAATATAATTAAAACATCAATAAATCTAAAAACAAATTTAACATTAAGAGTATAATTTTTCTATAACAGTGTAAAAAATAAGTTATCTGAGAGAGATGGAAAAATTAGATCCTTGTGATATTCTATCAATTTGAATAAGAAATACGTTTTCTATTGTAAATATAATTATTAAAAAGACAAGTATTATTTAGAATTTCCCAATAATCAAAATCGCCATTAATGGTATTTTTATGATCATAGTAATAACTCTTAGGGGGAATGCTATTGAAGAGATTCTGGTAATCAAAAGTTGCAATAGAATTAATTTTATTTTGTTTAATAAATTCTAAAATCGGTTTATTATTACTGACAATCCAAGAAAAATCTTCTTTAATTATATTGTTAATAATTTTATTTAAGTAGTTAGAGAAAATGGTGCCAGTATGCCAAAGATTTTCAAAATATATTTTTATTTGTCTTACCAAATTATTTTCATTTACGGGATAGGGACGGATCAGTAAATTGGCTATTCAATGAAAAGGGGAATTAAGAAAATATCTAGTCATTAAAAAAACGAATTAGTGAATGGACGACTCATTGAAATGAGAACCTGTGAATCAGTTAATCATTATTTTTGTAGCTTTTTACATCTGACGAATCATTTAATATTTAATTTATCTTCATCAGCTACAAAATTTTAAGTATTTTTTTGCTGATAGATGAGGAAGAAGAGATGATAGTGTAAAAATAATGTTGTACAGCGATACCTGCATTAGGTAAATCGTGGCATTTCATTTTCGATTCATTTGTCGATTCAGAAGCCATTAACCAGGTTCGACTTCTTTGGTTCGACACACACGCGTGAAGTCGTTAACAAGTATCCAATCAAAATCTGATTCAAATCACGTGGTTATTCATATTCACTTCATTTCTTCTCCAGTTGCAAGTACCCACCCAATTGGGTGGGTACTTGCACAGGTTGTGCACAGCTTGCACAGGCTACACAGGCTACTACACAGGCTACACAGGCTACACAGGCTACACAGGCTGTGCACAGGCTTGCACAGGCTACGTCACAGGTTGTGTTGTTCCTACTAAATTTAACCCATGAACGGCATTTTCTGCGAGCCTAACTTCAAGCCACAAATAAACAAACGAAGTGTTCGATCGTTTAAATAGCTGCTCGCCAGATTTTATTGCATTATAAAGAAAAGTTATTGAAACTAAATACAACTAAATAAACAACAA
>NC_092205.1:60651424-60730511 GCF_043381705.1 Parasteatoda tepidariorum
TGTCGCGGACGCCACAAAATGTCGTTAATAAGTGAAAATAAATAATGCGGACGCCTTTTAAATAAAATCAATCAAATGAACTACAAGTTCTACAGATGAATGACAACAATTATAAAACTTTAATCTTTTAATAACAAATAATTTAGCATCAAAAACGGATTCTAAAAATTATAATTCTAAATTACAACAAAAAAGAACAACAACAAAAACTATCTCTGGTTGCCACGCAACCTAAAGTGAAATATTAAAACAAATAAATCTGATGAAAATTAAAGGTGGCGCTTCGGTCAAATATACATACGCTAATGACTTAAAATCTTAAACATACCCAATTATATAATTTTCAAAGAGTGATTGATTTTAAGGTCTAGTCCACCTGAATATTTGGTTTTCAAAACTTGCATAAGCATGTTTGGTGTTGAACTTTTTCTCATTGTTTACAAATGATTTCAAACATTCGCAGAATTAATTTTTTGATAAACTGAAAAGGATTTAACAAAATAAAGAGCAAGGTTTTAAAAAATGATGGTAAGTAAAATGTATCCAGTTAGTACAATTGCGTAAATTTTATCCAAAAAAAAATAACTCTAACCACTTATCTACATGAAGAAGTAATTGAGTCAGTTATTTATTACAGTCGTGGATTAAATGCATTAATGTAAGAAATTGACATGCATTTCAACCTTATATGCACATTTTTTGTTTCGTTCATTAAATATGTCATTAAAAATTATTATAATTGTTTTGCAAAAAAAAGTCTATAAGTTCGAAATTAAAGCTTAAGATTTTTGTGATAGAGCCTTGCGTTACAAAGGTAAGGAAAGTTTATCAGGAATTAGGTGTTGCAACTCTGGTGCAAATTTTGGTACAATAATTTCTTTTTCTTTAAAATTTGAGAGTGTCTATATTTAGTGAACCCCTTAAAATATCGCCAATATGGGCATCGTGATTAGCGATGTTGCATCATATGTGGTAACCAGAGAATTATGTTTTTAATGCACATTTTTGCTATGTTATGTTGCGGTAAAAGTTTAGAATAGATTTGTCTCCTTATTTAAGCAACTTTCTTATGTAAATAGGAAAAATAAACTAAAAATGAGAAAAACTTAAAGATTTGAAATTGTTATAAAAATAATCGGAAAATTGAATATTGCATTTATATTATATGCTTCATGCTAAAGTGACCAATCCAAAGGCACCTTATTCTACACTCTAACCTATGTTTTTATATTATCCATATATTTGTTATGCTTGGTTATGTTTTTATGTCATGTCTTATTTTTGTTATGTTTTCATATTAAATCATGATTTTTTATGCTTTAGTTATTTGTATTGTATTACGTTTTTGGCACCATTTTACTTAATGCACCTAAATACTAATGCTATCTATTCGCCAAGGGACGTTTTGAAACAGTATATTTCTCCCAAAATTTTTTATAAAAAACACACTAAGAAAGAATGCAAGTGAATTTAAAGTTGTTTAGTGAAAGCAAACGATAATTAAATTTACCAAGATCGCTATACAACAGTTAAATTTTGCCAATTAGAATACGCATGTGGGGTCAGATCTCAAAAATATTTTTTTTAATTAAATTAAGGCTTACAGAAGACTGTAACAATGAGGATTTCTGGCTAGAAAATAAAAAAAAAGTATAGGCGAAAAATAAAATATATTTTTATTTTGGCGCTTTGTAGAATGAAAAGTATTAGAATAAAATTGACTCACCGAGCCTGCTTCTTACATTTTCAAATCAACTTAGTCGCTAACCGATATCAGATCCAAAATTGAAATTCCAGAATGACTTTTCTTTGTCTTAGAATTTTAGGAAGTTGGAATTCTTCAGTAGTTTTTACCTAGAAAGATTGATATGGTTGCATTTTATTCCATAAAATTTAACGTATAATTAATATTTTATTTTAAAAATATTTAGTTAGCCATCACAAAGCTGGATAAAAATGATTTATAACAAATTTGTTCGAGAAAATTTCGATAAGAAATTTTCTAGTTGAAAATTGCGATTTTTAATAATAATTCCTAACTTCTTAATAATTCTTAACTTGTGTACGGTTGAGGCAAAAACAGTATTGCGCCAAAAATTAATAAATAAATAAAACAAAAATTAAAGCTGCACTTGAAACGGAAATTTCTTCTACGATTGCTTATTAATAACTATACCTTTGACTTGACTTGATTCCGAGTTCATATTCACCGTAAAATCATGGTATGTGTATTCAAATCTGTTGCAGTCAGAACTTGCATTATTTTTTCAGTAGAAATTCATAAAAATCTTTATAGTTAGTGAGACAAGTATTTTTTTTCTATCATTTGAGGGGTAACACTACATATATACATTTATTTCATTTTATCATAAAGTTCTGTTTATTTTAAACTCCGATTAAATTATATTTTGCGAATTTTTTATTTAATAAAATGGATGTTTTGTTTTAATTTTAAGTGCTTACATTTGAAAAATATTGTATAACATTTTCAAATTTTTAGAAACTAATGAACTGGTTTTCTGAAATTTAGAATGGATAAATTGACTGATGATTTAATGAAATATTTGATTCTTTCTACAATCATAATTTGTTTTATGAAATAATACGGTCTAGATTTTATCAAAAATTGTATTCCTTTCCTATATAACTTTTGCAAAAAAAAAAGTCAAATTTAAATTTTTTTAAAATTTTTTTGTTTTATCACGAGCTATATTTACCTATTACTAGAATTCAGGATTCTTTCCTTGTTTGTGGTAAGCTCACCCAGCTTCTGATCGTTCTACCGATGCGAATGCGTTCTTACTGATCGAAACCGATGTGCAACACTGACAGCTTTCCCACTGCATTTGGTCTCAGTGTTCTGTTTATTTAACCAACATATAGTTTGTTTAAAATAAGAACTCCCCTAGCCATTCGTCTGAACCCATGGTGGTGACTATAGTAACAAGGTATAACTATTTCAAGTAGGGGTGTAGGGACTTTGTTTGGGACTGATTTTAGCTCGGGCTACGAGAAAAGCGGAATCTATATTCTCTGTCTATTGTGTTAGCCCTAGAATGAAGAAAAACTACCTTCCCTGAAATGCGCTATTCTTGTTTCCATAGCAACAGACAGCCTCAGACTTTGTGGCGGGGGGACTTCTTACCGTAGACAAACTACATACACATTCTTCTTCACTCCGAATTGGAGCATAAGGCTTCTATCATAGCTTTTTATCTCACTCTATTTGAGGCCACATTTAACATTAATGACCCATTATTCTAAAAACTGTAGGAATGCTAATTTAATAATAACAGTCAAGAGCTATCTGTTCAATGGATTTTTTCGTTGGAATCTCAAAAAACCTTGTCTCAACATATGTAATTTCAAAATATTTCGATTAAAATTCATAAAAGGAAACGTATTTTTCAAATGCCGTTCTTACATGAGCTTGAAATGTCATTTTTTTTTTGCTTGAAAAAATTATTAGATAAAGTCAATATCCAAAGGCAGTATAACCTATTAAAAGACATTGAATAGCGCTATATTAGAAATTTAAAATATCATACATTAATCTAACGTATGCATTTTTTACTTTCAGCTTACAAAGGTATCAAGGCTCAAATGAAACAGCTATTAAAAAGAATGGCGTTCTCTTATATGCTCTTTTTAATTGTTTGTGCGTTCTCTAAGTCTTTTGCATATTCGGAAAAAAATAGTTATAATTATGATTATGATGAAATTTATAAAGATTATCCAGGTATTTTTTTACCTCAGTTTATTCTTTTCATTTAAGTTTCATGTGTATATCATATTTCTACTCTTTGAATGTGGTGACTTGTGTTTTTCTTAGTGAGGTAATCTCAAAAGCTCTCACTCTTAATTTTAAGACAAAATTTTATATTGTGATATTTAGTTAGCAATTTTCCATAATCATTAAAGTATTTAACTGGAATCGAACAGTTTTTTTTTAAAACAGCCTAAATTTTAATTTTATAGGCTCAAAAATTAATAAAAATGTAAAAAATAATTGTTTAAGATAAAACCAAATTTGAGCATAAAATCTAGTTGTTGTTTTCTTACGTTATGTTAGCATCTCTACATAAATAGCAAAATATTTTTTTTCTGGATCAAAAATAGGATTGCCTGCTGTTTGAAATGAAATATATAAAATACATTTTGAATATACAATGAAATAAAACTAAATAGATTGTTCAATATTAATTTTTTAAAAGAAAAATTCTGAACATTCTTACTTAGCGTGATAAAAATAATAAATTTACATTTGACCTTAGATTTCAGTTCAAACTATTGCTGACGTTATACAAAATCTTTATACGAAGTTTCAAAGAGTTCTACAATAAACTTTTTGTTTAATGAGTGTTAGCCTTAAGATATATTATTAAAATTACAGTTTTTTTCAGAAAATGGATCTAAAATATGTAAATATAAAGCACTATTTTACATGAATAAAATAATTAATTATTGATTATAACACTCAGTTTCGAATTAAAGAGATTTAGAAAGATAACTGATCGTAATTTCAATTATAGAGTATTTAAAAAAAATATTCCTTCGAAATTACCGATTTTCCCCAAGTCGGACACCTTAATATGCAAACTATTACAATTTTTTTTAAAAATTTTAATAATTTTTTAGTAACATTTGTTTAATCTTCAAACAGGTTTAACTTTGATTTTGTTAAATCCAAGGATTGCAAGCGGTTAATTATGATTATGCTTGAGTCAACACTTGATTTTAGTCCCTAAATAACATACAGTGCGCAGAAAAACAATATATAAATATATAAAATGCTTTAATAACTTTTGATCTAATTATATTGCATTTCATGTTTTAAAATGCTATCTTGATGATTAAAGTGAAACTTTTTCATCTATTTAATAATTTATATTAAATATGCATTTAGAAAATAAAATTCTGATTGATGTATTTTAAGCAGAATGATCAAACTAGATACAGTAAGATAGTTCAGTAAGTAGTATTTGCAATTCATGAATTGAATATTATTATCTTCTGCAACGTTTTGATCCTTTCTGTTGAAGTTTGTTTATTTAAGAGGAAAAAGAAAAATAGAATTATGATATCACTTGTTAACTATGAGCGTGATTGTTTGAAAAGACGGTGAAAAGATCGTTGACGTTTCAAAACTTGGACTAATTTGTTGTGGAACTCATTGAATAAAGCATTCTCGCTCTAATTTCCATGAATACTTTTTTCTGAAGTTTATACTGCTAAATGCATTTTAATGTTCCTTTAAATAAGCTACTATTTCTTAAATTATGCCATTGTAGAAAAAAAAATTCTTCGTATTTTTCTTGCTTTTTGGTTTATCCGTCGACTAATTCTAAAATAAAATCATACTTACACGAAGTACTGATGTGCGCGCTGTTTTTAAGCAAAAATATAGTACAGAAATACAGTATCAAAAATTCCTCCAAGGAGACGAGTTTGTCCCGAGGATTGACCAATAGTACCCTTGTCTTTTGGGTATGGTCCAAAATTACAAGGCTTCGGATTTGGACATTGGCAGTCATAAACTCAAACATGGATCAGTTGTTCAACTCCGGTTATAAAATAAATATTGTAAAATAAAATAAAACAATAATATAGTAAATTGTAAATAAGACATTTATACACGTGGTTATTGCTAGACGATATCCATGTGAGATTGTGGTCAATGATATGTTTTCTGCTAAAGATTAGTAACTTGTGGTTTTTTATCCATGAGACATTCTGTTTCATGGTATTCTACAACATAATATTCTGTTTTACCGTATTTTTGTTGGGGTGATATTAAGACAATCGATATTTTGAGATGCGTTTTGTTTTTTTCCATCTTTTTTATGTTTTTGTTTTAGCATTATAAGTTTGGCTATAAGTTTTACTAATATACTCTTAAAAATTAGAAATAATTAAATGCTTTTTGATTATCTATTTGCCATTGTTGCTCAATCGAATTCCTGAAGTAATAGGAAATTTACTATACCAAACCACTGATAATTAATAAACTGAGATTTAAAAGATACTTTTATTTTTTAGAATTAAATAATGAATTGATATTAAAGAGAGGTTTGTCAAGGTACCCAAACGTTAATAAGAAATTTGCAATCCAAAGGAGCATAGATAGATTTGGACCACCATTCCAAGAATATCCTCCAACTAAGTACGGTAATGATCAGAGGATCAATAATTTCCAAAATCAAAGAACTTTTCCCAATAAAAAATACTATAATAATCGTATGCCAAATCCTGCGTATCGTGATCAAATATACGGTAATCAATTTCGAATGCGTGATCAAACTGAAAATTTCCCACCCGGTAAAGGAGATTTTCCGTCTGAAAAGGAAAATTTTCCTCCTGAAAATGAAAATTTTTCACCTGAAAATGAAAGTTTTCCACCCGGTAAAAGAAATTTTCCTCCAGAAAACGAAAATTTCCCACCTGAAAATGAAAATTTTCCTCGCGAAAACGAAAGCTTTCTTCCTGAAAATGTTCCTCCTGAAAATGATAATTTCCCTCGTGAAAACGAAAATTACCTTCCTGAAATTGAAAATTTCCCTCCCAAAAACGAAAACTTCTCTCTGGAGGATGAAAACTTCTCTCCTGAAAACCAAACTGAAACAGATCCAGCCCTGCCTGAAACTGAAGTGCTAATTAAAACTTCTGCTGCAACGACAGCATCTTCTGTTACTACTAAGTCAGCTAAAAGAGCTGCAGATAATTCAAAACTTTCTAAACGTCAACGTTCCACGAACGTCAGAAATATCGAATTCAAAAGACCAGATAGTTTGGGTAAGTGGTTCGATAAGGAGATGTCCGATGTTGAGCCCGAACGATACGGGAATACCGATAAACCTAAAGCTGTGGAAAGCCGCGAAACAAAGTCGGTGAAAAAATCATCACGTAATAGTAAAAAAAAATCACAAGAAACAGATGATCAAAGCCAGGATGATCCCATAAAAATGTGGGAAAACACACGCAGATATTCACACCTGAAAAGATTCGCTCCACATCCTAATTCTGAAATTTCACCGATGAATACATATAGGCAGAAAAATATGAATGATATAGGTTACAAAAGAAATGTTGATATAGGAGCCGATAATGTACCAATGGATTATCCAGATTTAAATGAAATCCCGGGAGCTTTAGACTCGCTTGGGTCAAATGAGGATGACTATGGTTTATTGCCGAATTCTCAACAAGAGTCTGTCCCTCAGAATACATTTGGTAATGAAAGACAATTCCGTAATAACCATCAGAATTCCAGACCTGCACTCAGAGAGGCTCCAGCAAACCAATTTCAAACTTTGTCTAATGTAGCGGACACCGCTCCGAAAAATATAGTAGTCACAGTAGTAGCACCGTTGCAAGAAAGCAACAAAGAGAAATCTAACCTGATAGATAAAACTAATGAAGTGCTCTCAAAAGAAGTTTTAAGATCACCAAACGTGGAAGAGAAAATGCAGAGAGTGGTGGAAAATTTCAGAACTAAGAAAACTCTTGTTAACGATAAGAGGTTGCAGCAAGAGACTAGCGTTATCGAAAACGAACAGCAGAAAGTCAACGATAATGTCCATGTTAAAACTGAAGATAAATCTCAAAATAAAACTGAAACTGCAACCGAAACGACTACAACTTACACCACTTTGCCACAAGATCAGTATGACAAACATTTCTTACCACCCGATCATGAGTTGCATAACAAAAACTTCTTGCCTGATGAAAATTTCTTACCACCTGGTCAAGAGCTGCCAAATCCAGACTATGATACACCACCAGGAAACATTGCCCCTCATGAATCTCCATATGGTAGAATGAGACATATTCAAATAGATGAAGGAATACCACAGACAGATGATGAGAACACAGACACACAGAGTAAGTATGACCCGAAACCGATTAGTTTTAAAGATGGAGAAATGGTCGTAATAACAACTGCCTCACCAAATGCAGCGCCAGTGATCCAAAGCTCTGAAGTGGATGATCAGTCTGCAACTGTGAGTGATGGCACTGGAATCGGTGGAAGTAACGAGTCCACAACTGACCTATTCAACGTAAGTATGCCAGACATATACCTCAAAGAAGAGAAGGTGGAGAAACAATCGAAAACGTTACTCAGGAGCAAAGAGGCTTACAGAAATAAGACGGCTGTCGTTAAGGGGCAGCGAAAATCGGAAATTAAGAACAACAAAGAAAGCTTCCATGAGGTTTTCGTTGAAGAGAAGGGAGAGGACAAGTATCCAAGCCGCGTTGAGGACGTTGGAAAAGACGAGAAAAAATCGGCTGGTTTTCAAAACAGAAAAACATTTTCTGATCACATGCAAAGTCAAAACGGCAAAACACGAGATCAGTACCCAGATAGTGGACCTCGAGGATCTCCGAGAGAAAGGCAAAATAATCCCGATGATTACAGCAGCGATTACCAAGGAGGAGAAAATACGAATAGAGATAAAGTTTCTGACTACAGTTACCAAGATGATCCAAGTTATGGAGATGTGAAGAGAGGAGACAGGTTCATAGATAATACTGCTCGAAAAAGTGATCCTAGGTTGCAGAGAGAATCAATAAATGAGAACATGGTGAATTCTGGTAAGTTAATTATATATATTTATTGAGTAAGAAAGGTGGACCCTAAAAAGGTACGGGTTTTGTCCAAAGACGCAGGAAATTTTAGAGCTGTGTTTATACAAACATAGTAATTGGTTATATTAGGGCATCATAGTAGCTCAATTTAAGGAAATCGGCATCACAAAAACCAAAAAATGATTTCAAAGCGTATGAGCACCAAAAATCATATTGACTGGGGAGATGCAACTTTAGAAATTCATACGCAGGAATTCAAATAACATTATTATATATCCGTTATGTTCTTATCAATAATTAGAACTCATACCGTTCCATGAAAGTCACGATTTATTAACATAATCCTATAATCAAAAAAATACAAGAATCTTGACACGCATCTCGAAGCAAGATGAGAGATTTAGCTAACAGCTTACTTGGAGAGATCAGATTAAGGGATTAAAATGGAAGTTAAAGTAAAAGTGCTTAACCTTTCGCTTATGGCTGGTACAATAAGTTTACCAGAATGAATTCATCATAATAACCGCCGAGATAGGGGGAAAGAATGTGTGATCATTCACACTTTATAAGATAATTTTTAGTTCTTTTTTTTTTCTTTAACATCAGCTGATAGGAATTAATCTTTCATTTCGTTATAAAGATTTAGCTGTGGAATAGCAAGTAGGATTTTATGTAAGTTTCAGACTAAAAGTTTATTAAAATGCAGACGTTTTCAAATGCTAGTATCTCATATTTCTATGCATGATACACGTGTAACTTTATTTTCAAATGTTTTGACGTCCTGCCAAAAGTTTCTGGTGTGGTCATATACTTACCATTCCTGGTTTAGATTTATCTTTTTTTCATTAAAAATCGTAAGACCAGCCGCCGCTGTTTCATATGTTCAACTTAACGTTGAATTTTGTTTTACTGCGCAAAAAACTATAAGACTAGGAAATTTGAAATTGCAAAGGTGTGAAGAAAAATGTATGAGGGGTACAATGCAATAAAAAAATAACATTCGATAATTAGTTCGAGAACTCTTAGCTGTTAAGCTTGTGGAAAAAAATACAAGAGGGATTGTTCCACAGGCCACAGAAATGCAACCATAGACTTGCAATTTAAAATGCTAAAATGGCCATATTTAATCATGAATTTAATTTTTTCCTCGAAATTCCAATTTATTTGAAAGTTATTATAATTTTAGGTGCTTTTTGTGAGTTTTTTCTCTTCCTCTTTCGTTACGTTATATTTTGCTTTCCTGTACAAAATCTACCATGCCTAGAAACTTAGAACTACGAAGAATCGTATTAAAAAAGCACAGAGTAGGGTGAAATAAAAATTTAAGATTTTTCAATCAGTAAGATTTAAAACCTGTTAAATTTGTAGGGAAAAAATACCATGTTTGGTCTATCTGTAGTTCGCTGAATTGCAACTAACATGTTGAACGAGCTATTTTAATTTGTGAACTTAACAAAAATTTTGTTTCGAAATTCCGATGCGTTCAAAAGTTATTGCAAATTTAAGAGCTTTTTCGTGATTTTCTGCCTTCTTTGCTTTAAATAATGACTTTTGTATCCATAGTAGAAAAAAAAAATTCCCCTCGTTATTTTGTAAGCTCGCGCTTGGGTAGATGTCAATCAAAAGTATTAAAAAAAACGAGAGATTTCATATTAATGGATATAAATCTAAATATTTATCATAAAATGTTTAAAAAAAATGAAGAAAAAAGCAACTTAACATACAACGATAAAAACTATTCCCAATTTGAATTGGTATGCCTCGTCAACGATTCAAATTACTTCTCATTTATTTCTTCTATTTGAGTTTTTTAACGAAATAAAATCACATAAAATAGTTTTTTATTTGCATTTTAATGTGTTAGTAATGAAAAGCAAATACCACCAAAAATAAAGGAACACGTATGATGTTTGTACAGACACAGTGCGGGTAAACTAATCATGTTTACTAATTAGTAAACATGTTGCAACCAATCATGTTTACTGCGAGATGAATGACGCGAAAGAAAATATGATAGTAAAAATAAAATAAAGCCGTTTATTTCCGATAGTTTGAGAAAAGGTTTTAGTTTTAATGAGATGTTCAAGTTTTAGAAATGTTAGTTATGATCCCTGGTTATGACATATTAGTTGTTTGATGTTAGAAGTTTATTTTGCTCTAAACAAAAAGTTATTTTCGTTCTCACAAGTAAAACATAGCTCTTATAAAAATGACGTTCAGTAGAAATCATTTAAATTATAATAAATCTTTATAATAAATTTGTATATTGAAATATATCTTTAAATTCAAACAGATAAATGTGAAAGATTTAAAATCCTAATTATGGAATTTGTTTCAAAAAGTAATATAAGTAATATTTTTATTTTGATATTCATGCTGATAATTTTTTTAAAATTCCAATGAAATCTTCAACAAATGCCTTAGAGCTAAAATGGTTTAGAGATTTTTTTAATGTGTAAATTTTAAAATATCTAAGGATTCAATTTAGAATTGGATTTTCTTTCCAAAAAATTTAGTGTTTTTTAAAATTTGTAAAATGTTTTATTTTAAGAAAAAATGCATTGATATACGAATTTAAAATCTCATAGCCTTGTAAATTTTTACTGGAAGTTGAGCTTTCAAAACAACTATTTGAAAAAGACAGGCTGGAAGTATAGTGCGGCTTTCAGGAGAACTCCTTCAGACACCCGTCTCCGTCGTTGCGGATACTATGGTTACGAGGAAAGGTCACTTCGAATAGGGGTGTGGGGTGAATGGTTTTGTCTTAATCTTAGCGTAAGTCGTCGTGAGTAAACCAATCGACACCTTCCTTCCTCCATTTCACCCCCATTAGAAATGTGCTCGCGATTGTTACCATAGCGGCAGACAGCCCCAGACTTTCAGTCTGGAAGAGTTTTCCTTAAAGCAGCACTAAAACTTCTTTTGTCTCACAAAAGAAATTTTTTTTGTTGCACATAAATACATTACCGGCTTCCTAAACAACATTATAATACTCAATAAGCACAAGTATATTTCAATGGAAATTTAGTAAAACATAAGTCTTTATCGTTTTCAGAAAGATAAAAAAAATCAATCCATTTTTCAGATGAAGATGATTCAAATGAAATTAATGTCCAAAGTAATATTCAAAGTCGTGCTGCTGGCAACGTCGTATATTTTCCACCCACAACAACTACCCCTCAGTATAATGGTAGGCTTTCTCATTTTAATTTATTTTTTGGTGAGATTTATAGCATATGATCTACATGTAAGTAATTATGTAAGGAGATATTTCGTAAAGATATATTATTTACAGGGTAAACTGAATCAAGTTAAAAGTTTTTAAAATGTAGGTTTCAATAGTCTGATACGTTCCTGTAAAAAAAAATTATTGATCAAACATTTGTCAACTAATTAAAGAAGTCATTGTCTCTTCGCGATTTGCTGCATGATCTTGTAAGAGTACTAATTATAAAAAAAATGACAAAATTGTACATTTTATTATGTTTTCTTTTCCGACATGAAAATTAAATAGGCAGTTTTTGTAACAAAAGAGTTACAAAAGAATTATAGAAGAGTTAGTAACAAAATTACAATAAGGCATTTAGTAGGGAAGTTTTGACAATTAGGTTAAGTAATGTTAGTTTGCTTAATTAATTAAGTTAGAAGACAAAATTATTAAACATGCAGTATAAATATCTATTATGCACTGTATTTATAAATGTTTTAATTCCTTTTGACTGACTTTATTCAAAGAGTTTATTTACTATAACTTATTTATATTTAAAGAGTGAACACTCACTTTTTAAATTAAAATAAGTTATGTTTATTATGTTATGTAAGTTATGTTAAAATACACATAATAACTTCGATTCAGAACAGTAACTTAGGAATAATAAATTTTATTTTGTATAAGAACTTCAGAATGATTACTTCTATTTAGAATAGTAACTTCTGAATGATAATTTTAATTCTGAGCAGATACTATTTCAGAATAGTGATAAGCCAGTGGGAGAAATCCTCCAGCATGACAGCAGGCTCTGCGGATTATCAGAGAATCTGCAGATTATTTTTTTATCTCCGAATTTAAAAAACAATTGTAGCATTTGAAGATTATTTTCCTCCCCTTACCGAGATTCAAAAAACAAACCTGAAAATTAGAGAGAGGAAAAACAGAAAAATCATTTTTAATTCCTAAATTTACTGAATTATTATTTACTAGGAGGCTTTACCCCCTGCTCGCTGGAGCTCGCCAACCCCCGGAACTGCTTTCACAGTTCATTTCCGATTGCTTCGCAATCCAGTGCTCGCTTTGCTCGCTCATTGGATACGTTCTTAACGTCTAGCTTTTGTATACTTTTTTGAATACTGAAGTTCCGAAAACTTTTCACTGTAGAAAATTCTAAACCTGTACATTTCAATATTAATTTGAAATTGCAAACAGTTCACATATTTTTCTTAATCACACTATTCTAAATTTCAGTTGTTGAGAAAAGTAACTGTTGTAAGTTTTGTTTTAAAGTCTTTCCCACCAGAGGGCTAAAGCCATGTGTTGTAAAACAATATGAAATAGTAGTCTGCCACTGAACGCCGGATGTAAAGCATCGGCTTTGATGAAGATAATTTTGTATTTTTAATTCTCTGAAGGGCGCCACCTTAATAATATGGAATTTGTAAAATAAATGTATATATTTTTGATTGTTGATGAAGCCCATCATTTTGTGTTTTCATCAGTGTTCAGAAGCAGAACAACTATAAGTTTTTTATTTTATCACAAAAAAATAAAATGTATAAAAAACAAAGAAAAGAGTAAGAAAATGAGTATAGTCATAGAAAAAGTTAAAATTATAATATAGTATTTGTCAGTTAAAATAAAACTTTTTGTTTAAGTCATTGCTAACAATTCAAATTTCTCCGAGGCAATTCTAAAGTATAAATTAAGGTAGTATTGTTAAGTTGAAACACAATATTTTTAGTTTTGATGTCAACAATACAATTCAATTTTTCACAAAAACGATTGTTTCCATTGTTAAGTTCAATGTCAACAATTCAAATTTTTCTGAGGCAACTCTTAACCTCTAAATATTATTTTTTTTATGTACACATTTCTAAATGTCAGTATTCAACCACAAAACAACTTAAAGTCCTCAAATTTAGCATGAAGTTGTAAAATGTAATGAAAGAGGGTCATAGCAATAATGAAAGTAGAAGTAAAGTTAGTACTGTAAAATTAAAACAATATTTTTAATCAATGAGCCAAGTTCTTCAAGAAGCAGTTGTAGAAGTAGGTTGTTTATTTAAAACTTTTTATAGAATTTCTTTAAGAACACAATTGTTAATTTGGGCATTTGGCGATACAACACTTTTAGAATTGAAGGATTTGTTACGTCAAGCGCTCAGGTATCATAATTTTGATCTAGTTGCGCTTCTATGTCATTTTGATTTATGTTGCTAAGTTAACTTTCAAAAAATTCTATGGCTGGCAACAGCATTTTTATTTTTTAAGTTGTTTATTTTTATTTCTTTTAGAATTCGTTATTTTTTTAGCGAAATGTTTTTTAACCTAACAGAATTCTTTGCCGACTGTTTTCTCTATGAATGAAGAAAATAAAGTAAATATTTAACTGTTGTGAAAAGAATCTTATTTAGTTGTACAAAGTACTTCAGCCAAAATTTGGGAGCCACGTAAGAGAATTATATATATTAGATCAGAAACACATCATTAAAAGGCAGAATACTTTGGTGTTTTCAAAACGTAAACAAAACAAAGCGAACGTTGCCACCGGCGGAAAAGAAATACAGCCAAAATTTGGGAGCCACGTAAGAGAATTATATATAATAGATTTTAGCTAATTTAGCCAAACTTGTTTGCCAATCTGCAGATACACAACCAAACGAAAAGTGCTGCCGTTTCAAAATTTTAAAAATAAGTTACTATTATCAATTGGAATTTTTGAAAAATAAAAAATTTTAATGACAAAAAAGAATTAAAAAATTAATTCTTAGTACCAGAAAACTAGTTGTTTTTTTACGACTGTATTTGAACTAAATTTATTTTTTAACTTTAAATTTTACCATATAATTAAAATCACAAATTTTTTTTTAATTAAAATAACAAGTTTTTAATGACATTCTTGTGTATATATAATATTTCCATAACTTATATGCACTAATTTTGATGTACGCCTACCACATTGACCTAATTTTTGCTATAATTAGGCCTAATTTTAATGCCTAATTAGGCCTAATTTTAATTTTAGGCCTAATTGGCCTAATTTTGCAATAATTTGAAATTATGACGACTGTGCTGCAGATTGACTCTGGAAATTCTGCTACCAGGATGATAAGTAAATATTTGTGAATTAGTAATTCATCAGTTTGCCACTCTGTTAGAATATTTGCGGCATATTAAGTCACAATATCATTTAAAGTTTCAACAACCATATTAATGTGTCAAGTTACTGTGGTTCAATAGACTACAGGTCATTTGCTATCATTAACTATGGAACCTGTTTCTACGGTTCACCTTGAACGGAAGCACGGTTCTATTGAAGAGCTTATTAAGGTTGCAGCAAATTTTCTTTGTTATTATGGTTCAGTGTTAAAACAATTTTTCTGCGAGTTCATCATAAAACATATTTTTAAGAAATGATATTATTTTTTCTTGAAATTAAAGACATTAAAATTGTTTTAGATTTTCTGCACGTAAGGGAAGTGAAAAGTTCTTCAGTTCGGCGGCGACATCTTCATAACGAACGGCCTTGAACTGCTTTCGAATTCAAGAGATCGTTACATTTCCATTAAAAGCAAGAAAAAGAATGAGTTTCATTTTCTTCATACAAGAGCAATGAAAGAATCTGCAATATTTAGACTAGATAAGAATTTGTAGATGACTGATATTTCCTAAATAAGAACACTTATATAAGAGAAAATATTTGGCGCTGATTACCCTAGTAGAATCTATTTCAACCATTTTGTTTATCCCAGTTAATTATTTACTTTTCTCTTTCTGTAATTATTTGTGAATAAATCAACTTTGCAATTCTGCGATTATATACTTTATTTATTTTTAGATAATGTGATCTGTGAAAAAATTTACAACTCATTTAATATTTCTGTGTTCAATAAAACTAAAAGTTTTTTTAATGTAAAACAGAATAGATTTTTGTAGTCTTATTAAAACATCATGCTATATCATTTATTTTATTGAAATATTATGAAAAAATAAGCTGTTCTTTTAGTAAAACTTTCTGTTTATGTTGTCTATTAAGATTATCCATTGCTTTACTTTACCATTTGAATCTATGAACAGCTATAATAAAAATATCTTTTGCACTCATTCATAAGACAATAATCTGCACTCATTTATGAGCCTATACATTGCACCCATTATACAATTTATATTACACTGTAAAAAAATCTGTTAAATTTTTTAAAAGCGGAAGTTTGTTTTTTGAGCTAATAAGTACTGTCATTTTAAGAAACAAAAACAAATCTTGTTATTTTAACAACAAACTCTGTTATTTTAACAAAAATATCCCTCTTGAAACTAACAAAAAGAAAACTATGTCAACATTGCAGTCGGTACTAGCCGAGAATAGGATTCGCGTGGCCAGTTAACGCCGATATTCGAACGCGAGTCATCTTGGAGGTGAGTGCTCTGTACACTGAGCAACAGCAGCTCAAGTGTTTGGTTTTCAAGAAAAATCTTTAATTTTCTTTAAAATTCCTACTGATAGAAATCATATTTAAATGTAAAAATGTTTAAAACTCACTCTTATGAAAATGTCTCGCAATATGACTTGCCAAAAAATTGCATCAAAGCACAGATAATAATTAGGTAGAGTAGCAATTCGACAATGAAACTGAATCTTAATTCCTTAACGATCGGTTCATTTTAAAGAAAACGGTCATAAAAGTGACTATTTTTTCTATACACGTATTTGATTAGTGCTGACATCTAGTTTAAAAGAAACTGTCTATCTAGAATAACCTTAAAAATATCTTGGCACTGCCATCTGGTGTGTAAAATAAGAAATAAAATGATTTCCGGCAAAGGAAATTAATTAGTTTTATTCTTATTGGCGCGATACTACTCAACACTCTAGCCCGGGAATATCACGGGAGCGAGAAATAGAGGGCGACACCACACCCTGTCATTTCCACGGGAGCGAGAAAGAAATATTAATTTTACGATGTTCAAAACTATAAAATAATCTCTGAAAAGTAAAAGTACGTATAGAGAATAGTCGTAAAATGATTTGAAAAAATATAAAGTTATCTTAATGTAAGCAAAACTGCAGTGCAAAAACTAGAAATTGAATTGATAATTTTAATCTGTTAATGATTAGGGTGAAGAGCAGAATAAAAAGTGCTTTGCGAGAAACAGCTTTAAATCGCCAAATAAACGGATTAAAGTCAGAAAAAAACGAGAACTTTTTGCATTGTGCGGTTAATGAATAAAAAGAGAAAAAAAATCTGTATTTATCTTTAAACAGTTTTTTTTCTGTAGAATTTACAGTTACTTTTTTACAGCGTATTGTTTTCGATCTAAAAGTAGGCATTTTTAGAAAGCATTTAAATAACTGTTAAAATGTAATAATTTTAAGCTGTATAATTTTAAATAAATTATCAGAAATTGATTTTCTTAAACCAACACAGGTAATAAGAAATAAGTAATAGTTTGTGACCATGAAAAAATAATATATGGTATTATCATAAATTTATGGTATAATAATTATCTATATATAATTATATTTCTTAATAAATATGAAGCTTTGTTACTACCGAATATACCGGTGTAAGTTAACTTTTCAAGCTCCTAAATTATTACGAAAATCAGGGGGTAGACTTATAAACTGATAATAAAGTAAGTCGGACATTCGTTGATCATGAAATGTCGCTGTGTTATAAACGATGAGATGATACAATAGCTCTGTATCAATTAATCTATTTCAAAAACTGTTTTAAATTTGTTATAAATTAATTTTACATTTTGTGTCATCAGATTTTTAATTTACGTATAAAGTTTTTCCAGAGAAACAATACCTTAAATTATTTTCAGGTAAAAGAACATAGAATAAGAAATATTAAGAGGATTTATTCAAGAGTATTTCAAAAAACAAAACACAATGAATTTTTTTAAAAAAATGCCATAAAGCTACAAATTGAAATGTTCCAGATCAGCTGTGTTGGATTCAATAACGTTAGCAGTGTCGTCATACAGATCCCACTGTGCAATGGGTTCTACATCATATTCATCTGCTGCGTCCAACAAAATATCGTCTCCATCCTCATCCGAAAAATTCAAAAAATCCCACTTTTTTTTTAAAAAAATTACAGCAACATTTTAGTCCATATTTTGCAACGCTTCTAGTATAATTTGAAACATGGAATAAAAACAGCGCTGAAATTTCCTGTTGTTGTAAGCATAATTGATACGAAATATCTTAACTTCAGACAATTAAGTAGACTTTTTTATGTCTTATAATTGTTGAAATTATCATAAAAAAATTTTGACATTTGAAATATCATTTGGTTTCTTTTCAGCGGTTGACTTATACACTTGACCTACCAGAAATTCGTTTTCTTGTAATCAAAAATAGCGACTCATATAACTAGTCGGCTTATTCGACTTATAGTATTATATAATTTCTAAATTTTGGTAAATGGAGGAAACATTCACAACCTCAGGTTAGCGGAAGTTCAATCTGAACAGAAATATGGTTTATTTAAGTCTTTTAAAGTGTCAGATAATATCATTTGAAGTACTGATATTAGGATTCAACTTCAAATTTTTTTTTCTAAAATTATTAAGAAGTATGGAAATTTAATTATCCTTAAAAGCAATTTTTCTAAGCTTTTACTAGGTCTTTCGATAGGTTTTTTCAGGATAATAATATATTTTTACATTGCACACTGTTTAAACTTTCACTTAGAAATTACGGTAGAATGACAAGCAGCAATCTGTTTATCCGATTGACCACACAACTTATGGTTAGGAACATTTTTTTACCTTTACGGTTTTGAAGCCGTTAACAACTGGTGCAGTTAAAAAATTTTGCACGGCAACTAGCATAATTTCTAAATCATAAAAATAAAATTTAAACGGGCATAGGAGCTCTATGGGTGCCAAACCATTTATGCGTGAACGATAGTTTCGTATTCTGATAGTTAAGGGTCACTGATTGAAGAGTGCAGGAAGCTAGAAACTTTTCTTATACTGAAGGAATAGAAGAAACATTGTGGTATCTACGACGGGATTCGAACCCCCGTTCTGCCGAGCATGACATTGACCAATCAGCCCTCTCAGCTGCAGTAAGTACCGAACTGCGCGTAACAAAATGGCCTTATAAGGTTGGCCTTGTTGCAGCGGATAGAATTCTAGTTGTTAAATCGTATGAACAATCAATTAATCAATAAACATTAAAAAACGATCAATAAACAATCAATACAATTTTTTTCGCGCATTTAAAAGCTTATATATAATTTTTTTATGGTTATTTGACTGTTTTGGTTGAAAATGATAAAATAACAATTAAATAAATTGCTATTTAACAATTTTTACCAAGAAATTTTTAGAAGTGAAAAAATAACATTTATTTTGTAGGACTTCACAGACATTTTAGATTCTCTTTCGATTTGAGAAGTAGTTCACACCTAACTCGTAATCAAAAGATTTCTGTGAGTCAGGCATTAATCAAGAAAGAGTTTTCTTGTGTTTTGAAGAAAAACAATTTGAAGTTAGAGAGTAATATTTCCTTACACTGACAAAAGAACACTCGTATATTGAATCTGCAAATATTTTTTGTCGGTGTTGTTGTGTAGATTTATTCCTTACTGCTTTAAACTATTTCATGAAGAATTTTTTTCAATTTTAAATTTTTTCAATTGTGATGTGCTAAAACTTTTTATTCCTATAATAATTAAATATATTATAATTTAATTAGTGCCAGGTCAGTGCCAGAAAAAAAACTTTACATTTGTGGTTGTCTATGATCTTACCAAGATGACAACTCTCTGCATGTGTACCGTGCGCAAAAGGAGAAGAAAAAAAAACGAATTACTGAATAGTTAATTGATGTACTGATCGGATTTTATCTCGCTAGGGTCCAAACTAAATGGTTTGAGAGTCTAACATTAAATATAGAATTTAATTGTGCAGTCATTATGAAAAAGAAATTATAAAAAGTTTACGTAATTAGACACACAATTAAGTTAAAGAAACATTATGAAATTAAACAGAAAAGCACAATTTCATTAAAAAAAAATCTTAAATTTTTTTCAATGGATTTGGAATTTTGACCCTTACGAAATGGAGGGTATCCGCAATGTAAAACACATGATCCTAATTGTTTAGGCAGTAGAATGTTCACCGTCAAATTTTAGAATAAGTTCTAATAATTATTCCTTAATTTTTATTATTATTAAAAAGAATTAATAAAAAAATTTGAGTGGTAAAGCATCCAAATGTTGAAGTATGTAATTTGAAATTATAAAATACAAATTTTGTATGAAATCGATTGAGCAGCTTTCGAGATATCGAATATCAACTCAGAAACCATTCGCCTGATTTCAATTAAATTTTGTACTTTGTCATTTAAAATTAAATACTTTAAACTGGAATAAAAATGTGTGTACGTTACTCATCAAAATTTATAAGAATATTATTTTAAAAAAATAATAAATAATTACTAGCTGTTTATTCATATAATAATTTTTGGGAAAACAAATTTCATAATTGTATGGAAAAATTTGCAAAAAGTACAATTGAGACTAACGAAGTCTTAACTTCGGACTGCCCTAGAACAAATTATTAAGGCTACTTTTCAGGATTGCAGGAACAACATATTTTAATGGTCAAAAATTTAAATCCACCGAAAAAAAGGCATGTTCCTTTCGTTCGCAAAAGTTCGTTTTTGTACTTAAATTTGTAACATAAAATGTCGCATTTTTCGATTCAAATGGTTAAATTATTAGCATATTTAAGGTAAGATTTTTAGTCCATTAAGATTGAGTTTTAAGTTCGTCAAAATCCGATCATTCGATCAAAAGTTGTTCATATAGTGCTCGTTTTTTTGTTTAACACACTGCATGCATACAAATGTTAAGTATCACTTACCAATCAAATCGAAATTTTATTAATTAATTTGTTTAATAGCTTATTAAAGTTTGAAAGGGTGAAGTATTGTTCTAGATATTATTTATAATAATAGAATGCACGGCCTCCTGCACGCTCCACTCGCCATCCTTCGTAATTTATTCTCACTCGTCCAAATCTTCCACGAAAACACAGATCATTTTGGCTTCCAAATATATAATTATTTTATAAGAGCATTTTGTTAACGTGTTCATCATAACGAAATTAACAACAATCTGTATCCAAAAAAAAAATAATAATAATCTGAATTTGGAAAAGAAAACCTAAGGAACACAGCACGATTGTTTTCATGCTTGCTTGTTTCGTTTTAAATTTATAGACTCTTCCTCCTGTTCAAAGAGGGTTACAAAAATATATATTGGCTAATTAAGTTGTCAGCAAATCAATAAAATAGTCCATCACTGAGAGAATAAATTTGCGTAAATTCATTAACCCACAATGGATAACTATTGGTAGATTCACTAAGGAGATTTTTTCCCATGATCTGTTTACCACTAATGATATTTTACGTCAGCATCGTGATTACTCACAATAGCAAATGAGATATCTGCCAATTCGTAGACCATTAAATCAGGTATTGACGAATTAGTTAATCAGTAAATTCAGATATAAATAAAGAAATCAGTTTCTAAATAACTTAAAAAGTTTCCTAACTTATAATAGGAGGTACGATAGTCATTTAGCGCAATTTTTCTTTCTTCTTAAAAGTTATAAACTAGATAAATTTTCAGAACTTTGCTTACAAAAAAAAACTTATTTCGAGTCGCAGTTTTAAATTACTTTGACTGGCTCGAATTTAAAGTAATTTGCTTCGTATTTCCCGTCAAGGAGTCGCAGAACTATTTTTAACCTACGAGAACTTCTCCAGTTTTCTGAACTTAAGGTGATAAGAAAGTGCATTCTGATATCTAATTTATTTCTTATTTAACTGTTGCCAGAGTCACAAGAAAGTAGAAGAGATTTCTGACTAAACGTTTTCAAAAAACGATAAGAAATATATTACGGCGTTGGTTGTAATATCTGTTTCCAAGGATGCTAAATAACAAGCAAAACTATTTTAATTTCAGCTGCTTTATAAAAATTTAATCCCCGAAGTAATTTTTAATAAAGTAAGCCATAAAGACTACAATATTTCTTATTTAGTGTATTATAAAAAAGCCTTTTTTTACTTTAGTTGTTGTTTGTGGCCTTGATTAAATATAGAATTGCTTGTTTTTAAATTAATATTTCGTGTTAACAATAAAAAATAACAAGTGGGTCGAAAAATTTTTTCAAACTTGCAAGCTTCGCCCGTGGTGGCTCAGAGAAAAGAGCGTTCAGCTCCCACTGAGGCGACCTCGGTTCGAATCCCAATGGTGGCTGGTTAGTAAGCATTTTACTCCCGGCTCTCACCGATCTCAGTTCTGACTTAAAATATCCTCAGTGGTAAGCGGATCATGGGCTTGAATCGTCTTGCCATCTGGATAACCATGAGTGGTCTTCGTTTTTTTCCTCTCCATGTAAAACAAAGGCGGATTAGTTCCATCAAAAATTTCTCTACGAAAGCTAGCTTGTCCCAATACTTGATACAGGAATTTCCTTGTCTTCTGTGTTAAATTCAAATTATACTGCGGAGGAGGCAATGGCCATTGATAGTCATGAACTCAAAATAGAGCCAGTTATAAAATGAAATAAACTTAATAATAATTATATAATACATAAAGTTCGCATGAATATATTCATAATGCTCACTGTCGGTTCCCACTTTCCTTTTACTAAGGTCACTCTTTGGAAAAAATGAACCTTTTTTTTTTAGACGTATTAACGTTTTTGATACTCAAAATGTGAGGCCAAGATGAAATGTGGAAAATATGGTTCAGTCAGTTCAATTGAGAGATTGGTCAAAGAAGTTGAGCATTTTAAAGTTTATATATCTATTAGGTTAGATGTTCTGTCTTTTATTTTGTATACTCTACGAATAAAACTAACACTTTTTGCAAAAAAATAAGTTTCAACAGAAAAGGCCGCACGAAAATATGAATTCTGATAAAATTGCTATACGGCATGGCAATAGCAATTCTGATAAAAAAAAACAATAATTCTGGTAATAGAAACCAAATTATATGGTATTTAAATTACTAATTTGGTAATGTTTCCGTTCATAATTTTTCCATTTACCCGAAATTCTAGTTTTCAAAATTATAGTTCTTATTATCACGTACTTTTTAAAAAAATACAAAATTGAGAGGTAAATTTAACCGAATATATCATTTTTATGCCATCCCCTAATGTATTAATTACCAAATTTTAAAACATTTACCAAATTTTATCACTCGTTGAAAAAACCGTACCTTATAGTTAAGTTTATCAAAATCTAAACAAAAATATTTCGGCAAAAATTACCGAGCCGAGCATTTTGTCGTTTCCATACAGCCAGAAGCATGGTAAATTTTACCGTATTCTTTGAGTTTTTACCATTCTTTTTATACTCAGTTCAGGGAGGTGTCTATTTTATAGAGGATATGAGGTAAGTACCTCAACTCCATTGCAATTTTTATATTCTTAATGGAAGCAGTTTTTTATGCCAAAGGTGAAAATTTTAAGCAAATATGTTAAATAGTTCTTGAGAAATAACACATTATTTTCAAAATGCGGTGGAATTTTCAGCAAGTTTAACAACGAAAATTATTAACTTATTAAGACAGGAATGGTTCTGCATTCATTTGTAATCACAATTCAAAACGAACAATTACATTATGTATCAATTTCAGATAAATTTTTCTAAGTTCTTAAGTTCATTTGTAATTATGTAAATATTGCTTAACAAATTGAGCGCCAATTTTTTTTATTTAGAACAACATTGAGTAAGTAACATGCTGTTTTAAATTGAACCTAAATATTTTTTTTATATTCTTAATGGAAGCAGTCTTTTTTATTCTTTCTAAACTTTTATTTTTAGCCACTTTCAGTAATAATCAACGAAAAAGTTATTTTACACGTTTCATTTAGTTCAATTAATTTTTTTTTTAATATTTTAAAACTGAAGTGAATATAAACATTTAAAGAATATTACCAAATTTTTTTGTACTTCCTTTTATTTTTATTTTAATTTAAAAAAGAATTGAAAGCATATAATGCATGGACTTTGAGAAACAAAGTTTAATCACGCAACAAGGTAACAGTAAATTGCTTTTGTTAAGCAAAACCATCTGAAAGTGGCTATTGAACATCAATATAAACAATCTTTTACTTAAAAATAATTTTTTAAATTTATCTAAAAAGAGCCTTTTTCAAATTAAATTCCCTGTTCATTGACACTCCACAAACACTGAAGATTTCTGCTCAATCTTATAGGGTTTGGTTAGCAAACCAAGCCCTCTAACTCGCTACTAAGTTAAGCCCTTTTGAATGAGTAGTAACATAAAATCGCGAGAATTAAAATCAACTATTAAAATCTTTAAAAGTAATTCCTCCTTAAAAAAGTGAAATTTTTAGTCAATAAATATTAATAATTATACTTTAAAAAATAATTTCTATTAAAAATTCACTATTTCGTTGAAAACAACATTATAAGTTTCAAGAAATTTAGCGACTACTGTTGTAGCGTATCTACCACGACAAAAATATAATTCCAATTCAATGGTATATAAGACACAATAATGATGGGGTACCTCTTCATAGATGAAGGTTGACATTGTCTATAACTTAATTGGTGACCTTAACAGGATCTCCCACTTCAATACGAACACGACTAACTTGACAATAACTCCCACTTCGATCTGAACACGCCTACTTCGATGGATGGTTCACATTAAGCAGTTGACTTGCTACTTGTGACTGCAACATTATCCACCTCCTCGCGCTGTTGCTACTCAGTTTCGATCGCACATAGCGTACAACGTATACACTCGACTGCTAATGACAACACAGGAGCAGAAACAACCGTGATTTTAGTACAGCTCTCACAATCAGCACACAAAAAGTACGGTGATCTTAATACAGCTCTCCCGGCTTCTCACAAAACCGCAATGAATCAACTAGTGGTAACCGTTCATCGAATTTTATCACAGATATAATTCTGGTGGAGGAGTACTGTAGCGTATCTACCACTACAAAAAATATAATTCCTATTCACTAGTATATAAGACACATTAACTGGATTCTATGGTGGGGTTCCTTTTCATAGATGAAGTTTGGCATTGTCGATAACGCCTGTTTCCACACTGTAAAGCAGTTAAATGACCCAACTATTATGTATTCAAATTAAAATAAATGACATGTAATAAATAGAAGAACTTGCAGAAACTAAGCATCAATTTAATTATTTTTCAATAAATAACAATAGCAATGAATAAAATCATTATTTTTGAATCTGTATTAATGTAGTTAAAGCAGAATATGGAACGCTTTGTTTGCTGATATGAACTATTCATTTTTAACATTTCAACGTAGCTCAGTTTTTTTCAATTTTTCGTTGTCCACGCCGGAGTAGAAAGGAATTTTCATTCCGAAATTGTAACAATGCATATTTACGCTTTCATGCTTATTACAGATAAACGTTTGATATTTCAATTCCTTGATATATTGTAGGGAATTTAATTATAGACTATGTCAGCCTTCATCTATCAAAAGGTACCGCAAGGCAGAATCAAGTTAACATGTCTTATGTACTAGTGAATTGGTATTCAAAATTTATAGTGGTAGTTACTCTACAATATTAATTATTTTATTTGTAATATCAATTCTTTTATTCTTTGTTATATCAATACTTGATATTTCAATTCTTTGTTGCTAAAGTAAAAAAAAAAAAGGTGAGAACTTTCTTTGCCGGGTAAGAAAAATACAACATAAATATGTATATGGGTCATTCTCACAAAAACTGTCATTTTTCGGTTCATAAAATCCCAAAAAAATAAAATGAATAAAAAGCTCTGAAACTTTTTTTATTAATAGAAATATGTAATGGCATCATAAAGAAAATATATATCCTTTAAATTATACTTAATATTTAAATTAATTAATTAATTTCACTATTTGAAAAGTGAGGGAATGACATTGATAGTGAGGGAATGATATTTTATTTCAATACATGTTTTTCTCTCAGTTACAGCTACCTCAAGTTTGAAAATGATAACATATTAAGTATATCTATTATTTATTATAATTTAGTTTTATATATTTAATAGTTTTTACAGGTTTGGGAAATAAAATTGGCTGGCACGATTGAACAAAAAAAAATTTAATAATATACTCATCTTGAATCATTCCCTCACTTCAGCGTCATTCCCTCACTTTATACACTAGTGAGGGAATGACGAATTCAATAAAATTTAAAAATAACAGTTAGGCCTAATTAATTTCTGAAGTCAATCACATACAATTATATTCATACAAGAAAGCAACATATAATTATCCACTTTCTCGATGAAGTTGTATTTTATTTTACTCTAAAAAATGACATGAGGGAATGACAAATGTAAAAAATTTTACCTGGTTTGATTCATTCAAATTTATTCCACAGCAAAGCTTCTTTAAGTTGAAGATGGAAACATACTGCAATTTTGTTCTATGATGCCAGTTGTTAACTTCTGAAGTTTTTATTAAAATATTTTTATTCTAAGAAGATTGCAGGTGATAAGAACATTGTTGTGAGGGAATGACGCGAAACACTGGGGACAAAGTTTAAAATAGTGCTGTGTTAATATTTTTATCAGAAATTAAATTTAAAATTGATTTTCTGAATTCTATATTTCAGTATTCTGAAATAAAAAACACGAATTTGTTAAAAAAAAATTTTTATTTCAGAAACAATTTTTTTCTTTTTTTAAATCAGCAGTGGGGACAAGTGAGGGAATGACATATTGGTATATTTTAATTACCTAAAATAAATAAAAAATAAAAATTGATAATTTTATTTTTATTCCTTTGATAGCTTGCATTCTGAAGGACACTTTCCCTGAATTTTTTTTTTCGTAAGCTGTAAAACAAACATAAAATATACTGGGGACATGAAAATGACTGTTTTTGTGAGAATGACCCATATATACACATGTATATATGTATATATACCTGCGTGTGCGCGTGTGTGTAGATAGATAGATTTTAAGTATTTTGCGATTTTTGAACAAAATAAAACTACAATAAAAAACTTTTAGATTCATGTTTAGGAATGATACTTATTTTTTATTTTACATTTTCAAAAATGGTTGAAAGTAGTTTTGAAACTAAACAGCTTGTTTTCCCACGATATGCAATTAAGTGGCACCTGAAAAATTGCGGCGCTTTTTTTGCCTTTTTTACAACAACAAAAAATATCTATTTTCTCAAAATAGTCTCTCATGAAATTACTACCAACATGGCTCTTTTTTTGTTACACAAAAATCAAGTTAATTTTACGTTAACCAATTATAAATTTTTAATAAATATTTAACAAAAATATTCGTGTCATTGTGTTTCTAACTTAAACTATTTAAAATTTATAATACAGTCTTAAAAAAGTTTCTGCTCCCTTTTTTTCTGTTCCCTTCTAATTATGATGTGAGAGTTGCATAAAGATTCGTGTTTCTACTTCCGCTTTCATTTTATTACCGTTTTGTCCACAATATAAAATACGAAACTTGTTTCTGTTCCCTTTTTAATTACGATGTGAGAGTTGTATAAAGATTACTTTCTTGTTTCTACTTCCGCTTTCATTTTATTACCGTTTTGTCCACAATATTAAATTAGAAACTTGTTTCTATTCCCTTTTTAATTACAACGTGAGAGTTGTATAAAGATTACTTTCGTGTTTCTACTTCCGCTTTCATTTTATTACCGTTTTGTCCACAATATTAAATTAGAAACTTGTTTCTATTCCCTTTTTAATTACAACGTGAGAGTTGTATAAAGATTACTTTCGTGTTTCTACTTCCGCTTTCATTTTATTACCGTTTTGTCCACAATATTAAATTAGAAACTTGTTTCTATTCCCTTTTTAATTACAACGTGAGAGTTGTATAAAGATTACTTTCGTGTTTCTACTTCCGCTTTCATTTTATTACCGTTTTGTCCGCAATATAAAATTTGAAACTTGTTTCTGTTTACTTTTTAATTACGATGTGAGAGTTGTATAAAGATTACTTTCTTGTTTCTACTTCCGCTTTCATTTTATTACCGTTTTGTCCACAATATTAAATTAGAAACTTGTTTCTATTCCCTTTTTAATTACAACGTGAGAGTTGTATAAAGATTACTTTCGTGTTTCTACTTCCGCTTTCATTTTATTACCGTTTTGTCCGCAATATAAAATTTGAAACTTGTTTCTGTTTACTTTTTAATTACGATGTAAGAGTTGTATAAAGATTACTTTCTTGTTTCTACTTCCGCTTTCATTTTATTACCGTTTTGTCCACAATATAAAATTAGAAACTTGTTTCTATTCCCTTTTTAATTACAACGTGAGAGTTGTATAAAGATTACTTTCGTGTTTCTACTTCCGCTTTCATTTTATTACCGTTTTGTCCACAATATAAAATTCGAAACTTGTTTCTGTTCACTTTTTAATTACGATGTAAGAGTTGTGTAAAGATTACTTTCTTGTTTCTACTTCCGCTTTCACTTTATTACCGCAATTCTAACATTCACAATCTAAAATTAGAAACTTCCATCAAAACAAAAGTGCATTGTTGAATATCTAACCGAAAATCTCGTCTATTTTCGAAATGATACATCTTATCGGAGTTTTTCTGGAAAACATGAGAAAGTAACAGTCAGAGATTATCACGAATGATTAGTTTGTGACATAACTTTGCGACAACAATTAATTATATTTAAACCGGAGCATACGGAAGCAGAAGTGTTACATCTTGTACCATCCATCAAGCGAGGCAAAACTTTCAAGAAACAATGAAGTATCTTAGTATCGTATTATTGGTTTTAGCCAAACTTGTTTCATCTCTTAGGCCGCTAAAGGTTGATATGTGCGAGCATCCACCGCTAATGAAAGATTTTGATTACAGAAAAGTGAGTAATAATTAAATTACTCTTAATCTTATTATGCTCTTCTTGAAACCAATATTAATCCGACGTACAAATAATTTTTTTATGTGCCTAAAAGTCTATTTACTTTCCTTTTTGTTGATCGATAATGGAGTTAATTTTCTTCTTCTTTTTAAATGCTAAAGTTAAAGCTTGATTTCCAATTTCAGTTTTAACATATTTATCATAGTTTCAGTTTTAACACATTTAACATAGTTTTAACATATATATCAGTTTTAACATAAAGCATTTTCAATTTTAATATATCGTTTGTGAAAAAATAGTTCTTTTTTTCGTAATTTTTTAAATGTCTTTGTCTTTCAATGCCTGTCCCTTTTAGTTTTTGCTGAAAAGGAAAACATTGACTAAAGTTTACTATTAATATTATCTTTTTTAGTGGTAGTAGGTAGTACTCATTTCTTGTAAAGGTGAACAATTATTCATACGTTCTAAATATATTCTACATTTACGTTCTACATACGTATTCGTATAATAAAATGTTACAATTTGTCCATATATTTTGGTGCTTTTTTCTTATTTTTTATTTTTTTTAAAATTCTGCTAGTAGTAATATTTTACAAATAACATCAAATTCTTTGCAGAAATTTTTTAAAATAATTACAATTTTTTAAAAATTTTATTTGGAAAAAATACTTTTAAATATATTTATGATATTTTCCATTTTTATGTGATATAAAATAAATGTCGTTGCTATTTTTGAAATAATATTTGAAGTCAATTTATGAAGTTATCTCCTTTGTCTGAAACTCATTTTTGCTTATCTTAGTTGCTTAATGTTGTATTTTTCCTTTTCCTTTTTTGGATATTAACATTTCAGTCAATTTATTTATAAATATAAATTTTTATTAAATTTTAACAATTGAATTTCTTTTTCTAAATTTTTAGCTCTTTAACTTTAATAAATAAATGAACCAGATTACAAAATTTAAACATATATCATGTAATTATCATGATGTTCTTAGATAAATACTTTGCAACTTTTTTTAAGTTTCATTAACGTTAACTAACTTTTAAAAAATCATACTAATTAGTTGACTTGACAAAATTTTTAATAATAAATTCATCTAATTATTTAACTCAAAATGAGCCAAAAAACAATTTTTAAAATACTATTTAGCATTCTGGTGCATTTCTTTCTTTAAAATTATAAAAACTCCTTTTTTCTTTTGCATTTTGATTTTTTTCAGTGAATAAACTTCAAAAATATCTTATTATACATATTTTGGATATGGTAATAAGAAAAACATCGATATAAATACTAATGAATTCAATATTCTACTAAAATGTATATTTTCAAGTTTTCTGAACAATTTGATAAGCATATGAAAGTTGTAAAATAAGAGTTTTTAAGCAATAATTTAAAAAAAATGAAATTATTTTTCTGTTGTGTATAAATCATAAAATAATTTATCAATTAATGTACTTTACTGCAACTTTGAATAATCAGCTTATAATGATTAGCATCATAAAGAGTGTGAATGGCACTTGATATAAATTGTGGCTTATTATTTTGAGGATAGAATATTTGTTATAAATAGAGATTTGAATGTCATAAATCTATTAAAGAGTGGCAATTACACACAATTTAATAAAAACTTGTTTTGGTGTTTATTTAGATTAATTGAAATTTAAATATTTAACAATATACCTAACATACGCTACAGTAAATTTATTATTTTAATCTAATTAATGATACTTTTCATTGTAATAAATATTGATAGAATCAGAGAATGAAGTTTGAATGTAAATGATCTATGTGGAATGACGCTTATTGGTATGAGGTACCATAAATGTAATTTAGTTTTACACATTACTGAATTATAAATTAATTTTCGATTAAGGAAGCGTAATAAAGATGGATGTAAATAAAATACGTATTAAAACTATAATATATAAATAATTAATTTGTTTTAATTTATTAAAACTATAATGAATCTATTGTAGTATTTCAGACAAATTATTTTAACTTATTAAGATGTTAAAAGACCCAGTAATGTTTAATTTTCTCAAATTTTTTCTATCTTAAAACAATAATACTCTAAAACTTTAAAAAAAGCTCCACGAAACATGCAATGTGAAAATATATTTATATTGTATTTTAAATAGTTTTTAAGTTTTACTTTCACTTTTTCTTTATAAAAATTAGAAAATAAATACAAAACGCATGAAATTTTAAATTTTTTTAAAATTTTTTAACGATTATATCAAAGCATGTAGACAGATCAAAGTTTGGATAAGTTTTATAAAATTGATAAAAAAATCGATATTAAAACGTAATGTATTTATTTTACATCAAAGTTAAAAAATAGCATAACTTTTTTAATGTTTTTAAACTTAAATTATTTAAAATCTACAAGAGTTGTTAGCAAGTTTTTAATATTTATTAAATTAGTCAATTACTCAAAAATATCAAAAATATTAGACATTTTTATAAAAAGATTCAAGAATAGCAACTTTATTTTAATTTTCATATTTCTGTACTTAGAGAGGAAATTTAAAAACTCAGTTCTCCACTTATAGAAACATCTCCTCCGAACATGATTTCATTCAAAAAACCGTTTATTATTGTTTTATATTTTAGCAAAAATAATTGAACTTCAAGGCATATCTAATAAATGAAGGATATGAAAAATATTTCAAATGAAAGATATGAAAAATATTTAAAATGAAGGATATGAAAAATATTTAAAATGAAGGATATGAAAAATATTTAAAATGAAGGATTTGAGAAATATTTAAAATGAAGGATATGAAAAATATTTAAAATGAAAGATAGGAAAAATATTTAAAATGAAAGAAATGAAAAATATTTAAAATGAAGGATATGAAAAATACTTAAAATGAAGGATATGAAAAATATTTCAAATGAAGGATATGAAAAATATCTAAAATGAAGGATACGAAAAATATTTAAGAAAATTTACTGTTATTACTAAAGTCGTTTTCTTTTTCTTTAGATGGGTGGTAGATGGTATGAGTTTGCAAGACTCCCTAACCCCTTCCAGTACCTCATGCCTCAAAGATGTAACACTCAGTACATGACAGTAACAGATGGAGGTTTGAATTTCAACACATCTATGATAGAAGAGAGGTACATTTTTGTGATTTGATGAAATAAGTTATAAATTGTATAAAAACATCCCAAATATGTTTACAAAGCATATTTTCTGATAAAAATCATCTATTGGAGAATTTGGAGGAATGAATAAATTCTTTATACTGATAGCCGATATTAATGCATTATTCAGAACGTCAAACGCAATGGCCCAGTGATCAGACTGAACTGTCATTGCAAAGAACTGGTGTTTGATTTAAAGTGGCGGCTTTAAGCCCATCCAGCTTCTGATTTATGAGTACCAGCTTGTCTAGGAAGTAAATGTGGCCTGTACGTAGTGCCAACAAGATTGCCACTATCATGCTGTTGTCACGAAATTATGGACCCTTAACCTGCATGACCCCCCTGGCGAAAATGATTTACTTTACTCATAAATTCATAGAATTGTAGTGTTTTTGAAATATTTTTCTCTATCTTTTTTAAAAATCCTAATAATATTTTTAGTGCTTAAATAAATTCTCTATATTATATGCAAAAATTAACATAGTCTTAAACACTTACAATTTCAGTGTTTTCGAAATCACTCTTAAGGAGACTTTATACGGCTGTAGAAAAATTTCACAGCAAATTTTATTTAACCTCCAATGCTGATTTAAAATTAAAAGCTTAGAGAAAAGTCGTATATAAGAGATTTAGAGTAAATCATTAAATTCTAAATGATGAAAATGTTCCAAATGCAGAAATCAACATAGATAATATGAATTTTAATTAATAATACAGTACTATTTATAAATCGTGAAAAAAGGCAGATCAAGCCAAGAGTAAATAAAAAGAGAAAACTTTTCATCTCCTGCCAAACCCTACGCTTACCCCAGTTGTGGGTGGGAGGAGAGGACGGTGGAAATACGTTTCGAAAACCTCTGCTGCTGTGCCCCTAAACGTTGCTATGTCTTTTATACACCGGGACTGCACAGAATCTTGGGGTATCGGTTTACATTATGTCTATCGATACTAGCCTTCTTCCCTGTGCATATTCTTTGTTCGAGCCACGACAGATTAAACGCACACTTTGCCGTGCATAAACTCCGGTTGTTTTGTCAACAGCTTGGATAGAACTCATGACCTCCAAATCTCCAACAGCCCTCCGTCCTAATGCTCCACAGGAGCGCTTATTTTAAAAGCATTTAAATAATCAAATTAACAAATTTTTGAATAATATTAGTTTACTGATCTCTATTCTTCTTAATACTATGTAAAGATAAATAAAACACTAAATGGGGGTGTTGTTAAAAAATTAAGCGTGATTAAATATAAATAAAATGCTTATATTTTTTGTAAATGCATTATTTGTTCGAAAATAAATTATTGTTTTCTTAAATTTAAGGCTTAAATTATGGAATGCAATATCTTCTTATACTTTTGTTTAAAATATGTAGAAAAATATTTTTAATGCTACAGATTAAAGTTGTGTTATTTTTATCACTAAACTTTAAAGTAACGCTATACCTTAGTGTTTTATCATCAAGTAGCCAATGTGATATTATCTTTCAATAATTAAAAAATTATTTTATAGTACTGGATTCGAGATCAATTTCAATGGCGGTCTATTTCCATATCCTGAAGCGCCATATCATATGAAATTTACCATTGAAATGGGTGAGTTATGCTTACGATAAAAAATAAATCAATTATAAATTGCTTGAGTATTGTCAAATAATTACGCATAAATTCCTCAAAATCAAAAAAAGAAGTTATATTTTCGTGAACTATAAATGTGCCTTACATAAAACTATAATGTGTGGTTCACAACTTAGGAAGGATTGTATACGATCTGATTGATTACACGTACTTCTCTAGAAAATAATGTTTGAAGTTGAAAATAATTGAAAAAGTTGTTAGATTTAGAACAAAATACATTTAGTTTGTTTTTTGAAAGTCTTCCTAATGCTTTGAACGATGATTTTTTGAACTGAAAACAGATTCTCTAATTAAATACATATTTAAAGAAAATTCATTGCCGAATTAAACATGTGCATGTTATTCAAAAGTTTGTATAAACCTGTCTTTGCGAATCAAATTTTTCAACACTTAAACAAATAAAAGGACAAAGTGACAAATAGATTGTACGTTGAATATGATTTGCGTAGAACTTTATCACCACTAATCCATGTACCATCCAAAGCTTGATCCAAGAGTTCCCTTGTCTGCTGAATTACGTTCTAACAAGGTTGCTGAGTTAAATGTTGATAGTCGTAAGCTCAACTTTGGATCTACTCTTCAGCGCAGGGTTTTAAAATAAAATAATAATATACTGACTTTAACCTATCTTAGCCCAAAGGTGCACGAACACATATATAATAAGTATATAACATAAACGCATATATAATAAATATTTTTATTAACACTGTCGTGAATATTTTTCAAAAATTTTATTTTTCTGCTGTTTTTAATGGTTTTGAAGACATTTTATAAAATATTAGTAATTCAATTAGAGTAAATACTTTCCATTGAGAAATTTTCAAGACACGCTCGCTTTTTAATTTCAAGCTGTGTTCGAAGAAGTCAATTTTTTGAAACTGTATAATTATTCCACTGGAGATTTATTATATGTTTTTATAATGGGTTAAAATTGTAAGTTCTGAAAATAAAATTTAAAAAAACAATCATAAAAAATTAAAAAAGTTTAATTAAAATTTAATGGTGCGCTAACGCACTATTAGCCATATGCATGAGAAATAAGCAAAATATGAAAACCCACTTTTAATGGAAGGTTTCCGGGTTTTATTGAAAATTTTGAGGGATTTCTTTGAAATTTACTAAATAGATTGCTACCAATACTAATTCTCTCTAAACTAGTGCCTTCTGGATACCATATTCTTTTTGGTATCCAGAGGTATACATATTCTGTATACCAATTCTTTCTGGATACCATACACCTCCTCAAATAGATATGTACTGGTCTTTGGATGAGGATATAGGACTGTTAATAATTCCGAAATGATTGAGTCAAAGCAGATTTAAAAGCATAAAGCAAAATATTCATTTGCCGGATGATTCTTGTCTTGATAAAACAGCCAAATTTGATAAGATACGCCAAATTCTTATGCACAAAAACCTAAAATATCTACAATTTGGAATATTTTTTCAACGTTTGTCTATTGACGACGAGATGGTACCTTACTTCGGAAGGCATTCATCAAAAATGTATATAAAGGGGAAGCCCGTAAGATATGGATTTAAACTTTGGTGTTTGTGCTCGTCTGATAGATACCTTTTCCAATTTATTTCTTATGGAGGTACAAGCGTCATATGAAGATACTTAGAATTGTTATAAAATCTGAGAAGCACAAAACTTATTTTGATAACTTTTCTCTTCCTGTGGTTTATTCGAAATTTTCTTTGCATCTGGCACAGCTCGTACAAATCGCATAGCTGGTTGTATATTGGGTGACTCCAAAAATATGAAAAAAAAATAAAAACATGGTACATCTTACAATTTTGTATTCAGAAAGGATGCAGAAACATGTGCAATAAAATTGAACGACAATGCTGTGGTAACAAGTGTTATTAATAACGGTACCATTTTGTCCCTTGTAAATGCCAAACGATGCAGTTGCAAAGAAAGTAAAGACGTTGTGATTTCATAACCCACCGTTATTTCGGATTGCAATAAGCATAGGGAAGGTGTAGACCTACATGACAATAGCTAATTTCCTCATCAAGATTCAAGGTAAGAAATGGTGGTAGCCATTAATTACAAACATCATTGATAGAGTTATAGTAAATTCATGGAAGATACATAGAATTTCATCTAGATCAAAAATATCCCTTATAGACTTTAGATCTTATATAGCGATTTCCCTACTAAAATCTGAATCCAAGAATAATCCATCAAGTGAAAGTATGTACATTGCAAGTTACCCTCCTAATAAAGGTCGCTCATCATCCGCAGCTCTACCAAAAGAAGTACGGACTGAGTGAAGCGGACATACAATAAGTGAGCATGAAAAAAAAAGCTCTCAGACGGTATAAAGTGTGTAAAAACCACGCGATTTATTTCTGCATCAAATGCAAAGCCCATTCGTAACCAAAATGCTTCGAATATTTCCATTAAAAATATAACTTTTGAGCTAAATGAATTGTTCATCGAACTGGCCAATGATGCGTTTACGCACCATTTTATTTCTTGAATAAAGTATTATTTTTCATATACGAAACTTATTTTTTGTCTTAACCAATGTATTTTAAACATATTTCACTGAAAATAATACGACATTTAATAAAATTTCTATCCTTGGCCTGAAATGGGTAAAATAATTCTAATACAGGTTTTAACGATAGCAGAAGAAAATTAAACCTTTAAGCAATTTTATAAATGCTTTAAGTGTGTGTTAGTACGAATTATATTTAACTCTCATTATTTATTTAATATAGTTTTCATAAATTAAAATTTTTAATGAATAATTTTGTTTACAACTTTTGTTTCCGTTGTTCATTTTAAACTGTAAAAACAATTTTCTACTTCAAGTTCTAATTAAAGGTTAAATATCGATAAGAATTTCATAAAACAAAAATAATACTTATACTAATGAATGTAAATACGTATTTGCTGGCGGAAATGGTGCTAGCTAAATTTTTTTAACCATTATTAAATCTGTTAATTTTGATATAGACCATATCAAATTCCTTAAATTCATTCTGATTTTATCTATCTCATTTTGAAATTGAACCCTGTTTCTTTGAATGAATAATAAATAATTAAAATAACCTTCTCACTTTAGTACCATTTCTTATAATTATTTGCATTTTTTGTAATATTACAGATAAAAAATAGTTTTTTGGTAAACATTAAAGAAATTATAATCGAAAAAAATGGATTTGATCCGAATAGGATGAAGGAGGATTAGAGTATGCTATATCTAAACTACCCTTAAATAGATTGATAAAAAGTAAATATTTTAAGCCAAGAAGCGAAAAAATTTTTTCCCTCCGTGATATGAATTTTTTTTAAACTTTAATTACCTGAGAGAATTATAATTAGATTAAAACAATTAAAAAAGCTTTGTTGATAACAAAAAAAAAACTTTAAAATAATAAATTCAAGCTTTTATAAATACTTTGAAGATTATCCTAAAAAATTTAAACGGTGAAGAATTCATTTATTTATTTTTAAGCCATTTTAAAACTATATACATTACAAAAGTTTATACTTTATAAAATAAGTAATTTATTTTGAACAAACAAAAAATAATCACTAAATATTTAGCAACATATTAAATATTTAATAGCATATTTACAACAATAAACATGTATTAATATTCAATAACAAAAAATGTAATGTTTAGATGTTACATATAGATAGTTCAGTGCGAAAAAAAAGGGGGGAAAAAAGGACCACCCTGAATAACTGTAGATCTAATAATCGGATCTTCACGTTCAAGAGCTCAATTTTAATGGTTCGAATGGTTAACCTCAAATAAACTAATTAATTGATGCTGAAGATATTTTGAGTTACGAAATCATAAGCATCGTTAGGTAAAAATATCAGTTTTTAAAAATTTAATTTCTCAGGAACTATTCGACTGACTTCGCACAAATTTTGTATTTTGCTACAGAAAATCATATTCTTTAAAACAGTAAAGAAAAAAAAAGTTATACTTTACAATTCAAATTTTTTCGACTATTATCAAATAGCATAATAGTTACTTTTTTTATAGAATTGTTTTGGAGAAACGAATTTTGTAACTGGGGGCAAAAATTTTTCAATTGAATTAAAAGGCTCTCTTAAAGGCTAAATAAAATTAACATGTAAGGGTTTCAAGCTTTGAACCACTGTCCTCTGTGCAGACCAAACTATTGGGACCATATTTTCCAGATTGTAGCTATTCTCTATATTTGGGGGATAAGAAATCCGAATCCACCCAAAAGAGCTATGCTTATTAAGCTACAACACGTTTTTGTGTCTGAATTCTTAATTTAAGATATCGTTTGCTCTAATTGATTATCGTATTTGTGATAGCTCCCTCTAACCATTAAGTGTCTTGAAACGTGAAGATCGAATCATTGCATCAAAAGTTATTCAATATGGTCGATTTTTTGCGCACTGTATTTTAGATCATAAATTTCCTTTTACAGCGTTATTGCTTTTGCAGCGTTTACAGCTTTTTGATTTCAAGTTATCCGACTGCATTTGACATAATTTTTTCGAAAACACCTTAAATTAAAATTTTAATTCTATTTCTGGTAAGGAGAGGTCCTAGAATAATAAATCTAAAACTAGCTTTAAAAACTGATAAAATACTTTTTTCTACAAAATAAGGGCACATTTGAGATTAAATACTACAAATTCTCCTTGTCATGCTAAAATCTTAACATTTTTCCTAGATCAAAAATGTGTTTGCATGTGTTCTGAATTAAAATCTTTAAACACTTCATATATTCAATGAAATGGAACTAAATATAAAAAGGAAAAATTCCAAACATTTTTAAAGAGAAATATGAAAATTTTTTACTTAAACTTGATAAAAATAATAAATTCACATTTAGACATTAGCTTTTAGTTAAAAACAAAATATACGCACAAGGTTCCAAAAAATTCTTCGATATACTTTTTTTGTAATGTGTGCCATCGTAAAGAATTTTTTTCAAAATCAACGCTTTTATGAAAATGCATTTAAAATGCAAGAAAATTCCGACAACAAAAAAAAACTAATTAGTCAAAAGTTAATTTCTAAAAATTAATTATATTTGTCTTTAAAATATATTTTTTTAGAAATAAAAGAGATTAAAATACTCATGGCATAGCAAAAACAATTTAATAACGTTTTTGATAGTTAACTTCAGGTATCAATTTCGTCTGTCATCATAAAAAAAAAAATTCATTTCAAAAAATTGAAAGGTTTTGCAAATTTAATGAGCTAAACATAGATAGTAAAAAATTCGAAGCTTTCTTCGGAATAGTTCATTTTTAACCAAATGTTTACATTAATAACTATCATATTTTTGCCCAAGGAACTTAACTAAAAAATTTAAATTGTTAAAAAGTAAACATAACTTCGAAAAAAGGAGTAGTTTGTGTAATCTTCTATTTGAAAAATTTTTTAAGTCACATTATTTATTCAATTATATATTATTTAATTAGATTTTAAGTTATATTATTTTACCCATTAGAATTAATTGGACGTCGTTATTGGTATATTGCGTTTGAAACAATACCACTTAAATAAGTCGCTATATATGAATAGATGGGCTTATAACTTTTTCAAAACCATGATTCATCCAGCGTTCTTATAAGTCATAAATAAAATTCCTGAATTATATCTAAAATGTAAATGTTTTGTAAAATTTCTAGTTTGACTGAATAGGCTGACATTGTTAATGCTAAATGGGACAAAAATATAAAATTTTTAAAATTATGTAATTTTACTCATCATCATCATAGTTGGCCAGACAGTCCAATGTGAGTCAATGCCTTCCTCTGAAGATTTCTCCATGACAACTTCCGATTCATATTTGATCTCAAATTCTTTTCATTAATTGTAAGAAAATCAGATTCCACTGAGTCAGTCTATCTCAACCGCGGCCTTCCCAGTTTATGTAATTCTACTATTGAGAAAAATTATTTGATAGCTATTCTATACTGTAAAAACTATGGAGTAACTATCTCTTTTAATTTGATGCTGAACAAACAGAAAATTGCGTAAAAAATTTTGTCGCAAGTAAATGATAAATCAGACTTTCATATAAAATTAGGAAGGAAGAGCTAAATCGAAAACTGTTATAACAGAGAAAAAAGTTTACGTGAATTTAATATATAAGCTAAATATTTTCGTCACCAAAAGCACCAATGTTGGTGCAATTTTTAAATCGTCTGACGAGTTCACGTGGTTTGTTGATGTTGTCTTCTATACATCTACAGAAACTAAAGTTGGTGTAATTTTTTAATCGTCTGACGAGTTCACGTGGTTTTTCGATGTTGTCTTCTATACATCTACAGAAATTAAAGTTGGTGTAATTTTTAAATCGTCTGACGAGTAACGTGGTTTGTTGATGTTGTCTTCTATACATCTACAGAAACTAAAGTTGGTGTAATTTTTGAATCGTCTGACGAGTTAACGTGGTTTGTCGATGTTGTCTTCTATACATCTGCAGAAACTAGAGTTGGTGTAATTTTTAAATCGTCTGACGAGTTAACGTGGTTTGTTGATGTTGTCTTTTATACATCTACAGAAACTAAAGTTGGTGTAATTTTTAAATCGTCTGACGAGTTAATTTGTTGATGTTGTCTTCTATACATCTACAAAAACTAAAGTTGGTGTAATTTTTAAATCGTCTGACGAGTTAACGTGGTTTGTCGATGTTGTCTTCTATACATCTACAGAAACTAAAGTTGGTGTAATTTTTAAATCGTCTGACGAGTTAACGTGCTTTGTCGATGTTGTCTTCTATACATCTACAGAAACTAAAGTAGGTGTAATTTTTAAATCATCTGACGAGTTAAAGTGGTTTGTTGATGTTGTCTTCTATACATCTACAGAAACTAAAGTTGGTGTAATTTTTAAATCGTCTGACGAGTTAAAGTTGGTTTGTTGATGTTGTCTTCTATACATCTACAGAAACTAAAGTAGGTGTAATTTTTAAATCCTCTGACGAGTTAAAGTGGTTTGTTGATGTTGTCTTCTGTACATCTACAGAAACTAAAGTTGGTGTAATTTTTAAATCGTCTGACGAGTTAACGTGGTTTGTGGATGTTGTCCTCTACAGAAACTAAAGTTGGTGTAATTTTTAAATCGTCTGACGAGTTAACGTGGTTTGTCGATGTTGTCTTCTATGCATCTACAGAAACTAAAGTTGGGGTAATTTTTAAATCGTCTGACCAGTTAACATGGTTTATCGATGTTGTCTTCTATACATCTACAGAAACTAAGGTTCGCAGTTGAAATTTGCTTGTATGTTTTTAGTTATGCAATAAGGATATTTTTATTCACTTTTTAAGCGTCTGTAAACAGTATAAAATAATTTAATTATGCATAATTTCTTGTTGTTTCTGCTCTGTAAGCTTAGTTCGAGTTCGCCTTACTATTCTCTGCGCTTATGTTTGATTTACAAACTAAATTTATATTAAAAATTAATCCTGAATTAGTTATTCTTACTTTATATTATTTTGTAAAATTAACTTCACTAACTCTTGTGTATATCTTATCTTACTATTATAAATATCAGTGTTACTGAATTCCAAAAATAATTATAAAAATGGCGGCAGCTATTTTACACCAAGTAGTATGAAAGAACATTCTTGGTGTTTCACTACACCTGGAACTGTTCTTAGTTTTACTCCTTCACTACTTTTTTGTTGTTTTTCTTACACTGCAAGGTGATCAAAATTTTTTCTTTTGTATTCATAAAAAAGTTCATTTAACAAATATTGATTTTTTAAAATTACAACTAAACATCAATATTCTAATACTAATTAACAAGGAAAAATATGTTTAAAGCAATATTTTAATATATAAAAGTGGTTTGCCATGATTCATATCATTATCCTACATAGTTTAATAGCATATATGAATTTTTTTAATTATGTCTGATATAATTTAAATAAATTATAGTTGGATTGGAAGATTGGGTGGATATTGTTGATGCTAAATATGATGAATACGTTATTTTGTATCATTGCAAACCGATTGGAGCATTCAGATTTGGTAAGTTTGCTTCTCAATAATTAAACTTAATATCTTTAGATTCATAATATGATAAAAGATTTGAAGCGTTAAGAAAAATCACGCTTATTTGTTGAATTTTTTTTAAAATTGTTATTATCAAACTAAAATTTAAGTTATATTTTAATGTCTGAAACTGCTAAAAATATTTTAAATAAATTTTTGTTAGAAAAGCTATAGCTAATAATTAATTTATCAGTTGAATTCATAAATATCTTTTAAAAACAAATTTAAATAGTTGATGCTTTAATTATATAGTTTATTTATACTTGTAACTTATTAATGCACCAAAATATTTTACATGTGAATAAAATATATGGATTAATATTTTCTCATTTATTTTTACCCATGATTGATAATTAAAACCTAGCTGCCTAACTTAAATTAAAGTAATTTTGTTGGCATCGTTAATAGTTATTCTCTTTAGTAGAAAAGTTTCAGGAAAGCAAATATTCTAAGGCAATTGAAAAATTTGGTTCTTCGCAAATTTCGCCGGCATTTTGCGATTCATTAAGCTAATGGGAAGAGTCTTCTGTATTTTCCAGTCTTTCTTATATGTTTTTGTACTTTACAATCAGCTTACACGCCCTCTGGCTAATTAGAGAAAGTATGAAGAATAGTCGGGACAATATATAAGGAATCTTAATTTGCTTAGACTTATTGCTTAGACTTTAAAAGGGATATTTACAATAAAATTTTAATAATGTTATTTGAAATACACCCTTAAGAAAGTTATTTGTAATAAAAATTTACATCTCTCGGCTTATTTCAAACTGTGTAAAAATAATTCAAGATAATTGATTAAAGAATGATTGATGTTCTGAGGTACAAAGATATTTCGGTAAGTGTGTTTCACGCAATAAGCCTAAAAATTATAATACAAGTTAGCGGCGAGTAGTTGCAAAGAGCTAGATTATTCAATTAACTTATGCCAAATGCAAATATGCCTTCTTTTGAAATGTCAATGTCTGCTATTTTTGGAAAGAAGTATAAAGTTCATTTATGAAAGCAACAATATAAGTCGCACGAGATATTTACGGTCTAAAAATTTTTTTGTCAATCAGAAATTTTTGTCATATACTGATCAATTACTTTTCTCTTAATAATAGTAGTTTTTCTAAACTAGTATTCTCAAAGAAAAGTTTTTTAGAGAAAAAAGGGCAATTGGATAAATATTATTGTATATTAATTATTCAAGTATACAATTTGCAGATAGAACTGCATTTCATAAATAAAAAAATTCGAAATTGCGAGAAAAACAAAAATTAGGGGAGATATTAGAATTAACAAAATTATTGGTTGCACTTTAATTTCTTAACAAATATTAAAAATCAAGAATTCGTACTAATAATTGTATTAATTTATACAAAGATGCAAATGTTCGATTTTGTTAAAAAAAATTCAGAATTTTAATTTAAATCTAGTTATAAAGGTTTACTAGAGTAACTAACATAAGCAAAAACAGAGTTTTCCCAGAAATTAAATATAAATTAATAAGCATTTCATAAAACATACAAGAGAAAAATTCAAGCTTTTGTTAGAATTTTCTTTAAACAACTGTACTAATCAACAAGATAAAGAAAACTGATTTGTTTTGCTCAAAAACAGCTAGTTTTAACAATGATTTCGATTCGTAATCAATACACAAAAATTATATTGAAACCGACTTTTTTGTTTCTAATTTTTGTTTGAATAGCTTTTATAAAATAGCTTAATAAATATTTATGAAGCTATTCATTTAGTTTATGCAGAACAACTTTTGGTTATCTTGTATGAAATGTAGACCACACTCTCAGAAATGAAACTTTCACTTTTCGAAATTCAGAAATTCTTCAGCTATATTTCGTTAATTTTGATAATTATTTCGTCACGAAATCACGTGATTTGTGACGTAACGGAAACTCTCAAATATACGACGAAAATATTTTCTCAGCTCGAAATCTTATTGTAGCACATTGTGGGAGATCAACTAGAGTGGCGAAATAAGCCGACTGCGCTGTATGGTGGTCAAAAAGTTAGCCTAGAGCCAGAAGATCCAGGGTTCGAATCCCGCTTATGGCATGGGTGTAATTTATCCCTCAGTTCTATATGTCTTTCTTGTGTTCCTATGGTGACATTGATCCAGTTATATGGTGCCAACGATAAAGTGGTTACAGACAAAGTTAGATAAACTAAGCACTGCATTTTCAGAAAAAAGAATAGAATGACGAAATATTTCCTTACAGTAGACAAAATTTATTTGCTCAGAGAAGTGACTATATTTATTTCGTAATTTGGCAAAATATTTGCTCGGAGCATATACCCGGAAACGGTTTCGTCAAAAACGAAGAATGTATCATTAAATTTGAGAATCCATTTTTTACATTGCATAAATTAGTCTACCTTAAGTTTCCAAAGTTGCATATCTTCTTATTATAAATAAACAATACATTATTATATTTGCTACGATCTCTAAATCCTAATATATTTTATCTTTTATTTAGCTTTTGGGTGGATTTTGACAAGGGAAAAAGAACTTAGCGAGGAAAAGAAAGAGAGGTTGCTGAAAAAGGTCAAGAGTTATAATCTAGGACCAAGACTAGAATATGAAAGTCAAAAGAAATGCTATGATTGATCTTAAAAATGCATCTTGGTTTTATCTTTCTTTGTATTTGAAATAAGGTTCTCATTACTTTTTGTAAAGTATTCATAATAAACATTCAATATAAAGATAAAGCAGTGCCAATTTGCTTCCGCTTAAATATATAGATTATTAAAACAGAAAAATTTTATCCTTTTAGAAATAAAACACATTTTTATGCAAAGCAAATGAATATATAAAACGAAAGAATATATTTTAAATATAAAGAAAGAGAACGCAATGAACAATTAAATTTAAGCAATAATTTCAGTAGAGATGACATTTTGCTTATAAATACATACATTTTCAAATGATTATGAAAATGTAATGTAACCAAACCATCCATATAAAAATTTTTCAACAAATCAATGTTTAAATTAAAAATCTGGCAATTTTTTTTTAATGCATTTCTCCCCTGTGGAAAAAGAAATAGAGATTACCAGAATACGGTAAAATCTACTGTGTTTCTGACTCTATAAGAACATAAGAAATCTCAGTACTTTTTACTGGTACTTTGGAGACGAGTTTGGTAAAATTAACAATAAAATATGATAAAATTAAAAATAAAATATGATAAAATTAACAATAAATTATGATAAAATTAACAATAAAATATGGTAAAATTAACAATAAAATATGGTAAAATTAACAATGAAATATGATAAAATTAACAATAAAATATATATAATAAAATAACAATGAAATATGACATGTGATTAAAATTTTGAAAAATCAGTAAAATCTGGTAATTTTATCATGATACCTTAGAGCAGCAATTCCCAAATGGTGTTTCGCAGAACCCAATGGTTACGTGAAAGAGATAATGGAGTTCAGAAACTTCTGTGAATTTTTGAAATCTGTAACTATATTTATATCCTATCAATAATTCATTATTCACTTGTATTTTGATTGTTTTTATGAAATTATTTAAAATAAAATTCAAATAATTCATTCCTTTTATTTAAAATAAAAGTGGCTAAAATTCAAAATAAAGTAGTCTTTTAATGCCTAATACCCACTTAATTGCATCATATATTGTACACATTTTTGCGATAAGAAATCACTGCATGCATTAGTTAAATATTGTTAAAAATAAGATATCATACTTATATTTACAAAACTCATAAAAAGATCTTACTTTATTTTTCTTAATCCCGCATTTTTTAAAGTTTCTTTAAAGTATCTAAACTTTCTAAGGAAGAAAAAAGGAAATTGAAGAGCAAATACAGTTAAGAAATTAAGGTCTCGGTTTACTTAGTCTATTACTGAACTACCCGGAATAAAGGAATCATTTTTCTCTGGGGAGCTTGAGAAAGCTTTTAGGAAATCCAAATCTGAAGAATAAAGATGAAACACTTTCTGCTTTATCGACACATCCAGGGATCCTAATGATACCAGGAAATAAAAGTGGGCGCCTAATAAAGAAATCCCTGTGGGAATAACTAACTAAGTGGAAAGTGAGAATGAAATCGGAAACCATTTGAAAATTTAGAACAGGTTAATATATTTGACTGAAAATTTGGTATGGTAATTTGGTTTAACGACATATTTCCTCGAATTAAAAACGTAAGTACTCTACATTATATTAGATAAAAAGTACTCAAGTACAGTGCGCAAGAAATATAAGAAAACCCCTGAATAACTTGTGATTTGGTGATCATATTTTCTCGTTATGGAATTGAAATTGAATGTTTCAAAGGCAATATTTTATTAAGTTACAAAATCAGACACAAAAACGTAATTTCTTTAAAAATAATGCCTTTTTTTGTCTGATTTGAATTTTTTATTCTCCAAATAAAGGGGGGGGGGTAGTTGTGAACTGGGAAATATGGTCTAAATAGTTTAGTCAGGAGATCGATCCATAGTTTAGACACCTTACTGTTAATTTTACATTATGCGTATTTTTTTTTAAAACTTTCAAGCGAATCAAAACATTTTTATTTACAATTATAAAATTCCTCATGAGTTTCATGCAAAGTTCATGCAAAGTTCATCATAAGTTTCATGCAAAGACTATTTTTCAATGATTATTTATAACTTTATTTTAAAACAGTTGAAAAAAATTTTATTTGTAAAGGGCACAGACTCTTACATCATTTTAAAAAAAATGCAATTCTATAGGCAAAATTCAAACTTTAAACGAAATCAGTTTAACAGTTCCTGAGAAACGGAATGTTAAATATACGACTTTTTTAAATCCTTCGAAAAAAATGTATGTTTCTTCAGAGAAAGTATGTTTTTGTGTCTGATTTTGTTACTGAAAACATCATCTGCAGTTATATATTTGAGGTTAAACCTTTCAAACCATTGTAAACCCAATTATGTAAACCTTAATTTTAATGCTTCGCACCATATCTCGATAACTTTATAAGTGGCTTGAAAAGTTTTCGTTCGCAATAATATAATTCATTTATTCAAAGATAATGCCACGCAACAAATAGTTTTTAATTTTTTTTATTATTTTATTCAATAATAATCGAAAAAAAATTGAATTGTACGGTATGCAATTTTTCACATCTTTTGAAAAAATTTAATATTATATGGCAAATTACAAAATTCTGTGACAAATCAGTTGAGTACTTCTTGAGAAAACGAATTTTAAAAAATTCGAGTATTTAAATAAAAGTAGCTTTCTAATTAAAAAATTCCATATGAGAATAAGTGAATTAAGTGAAAAGTGAGAATGATATCAGATACTGTTTGAAAATTTAGAACAAGTTAATAAATTTAACTTGAAATTTGGTTTAGTAGAATGTTTCGAATAAACATTTCATGTATTAAAAACGTAAGTATTATGTTACTGTAGTATATTCTAAAAACAATGCTAATTTATGTTAACAAATTTAAGCCCTTTTTTAAACAGTTTATTTTTCTTCCATATTTTTGTTGGAAGCTCTGATTTTTCTTGAATTTAACCGGTTTATATCTTTCATTCCCGTTTTGAAATCCTGACGAGAATCTTCATGTTTAAGTGCTCGAATCATATCAACCTTACTTCAATTTCAACTATGAAGCATTTAGGATTTATTTTTATTATATATAAGTAGATATTGTTGTGACAACGTTTTTTAATTTTTATTTTCTTTAGTATAATGAAAATCATTTCTTAAATCATGGGTTTTTATATTTTACTCTTTTAAATATTATTGAAATTCAAGTGAAATAATATTAATTTATTAGTAAAGTAATGCCAAAAAACGTTAAGGTCACGATTTTAAATATCATTTTACTAGATAAAAAACCTCAAAACAATGAATACTCTTTTTCGTTCGCCATGAAGCAGCTGAATACTTGATTAATTAGTGAAACTAAAATTTATCGGAAAGGAAAGGATTTATAAAATTTACAGCAGTAAATTTTCAAATATTACACTTCAAAGTCTTAAAAAAGCTACATTATAAAAATTTTCATACCGTCTTTGCCCTTAAAGTATTTAAAAAAAAGACAATTTGGAAAAAAAATCCTTTTTATCAATAACGAAGGGAAAAACAAAAAAATTATTTAGATTTCACTTAAAAGCTGTAGATCTGAACAAGCTTCATTAAATACATTTTATTTCTGAAGGGAGGATTTTTAAGCTGCTGTTTTTGTTTTTAGAGAGTAATCCCCCCCCTTTGTAATTGCTGTTAAGAAATGGTTATTTTTATTAATTTAAAACACTATTAGTTTAAAACACTATTATAAAATGAAGTAAAATCTAGAGTTGTTTTTTCTACTACCATTAAAAAAAAGCAGTTAAGTTGTACAAAATAGCTCTACTTTTTACCTTACTCTCCAAAACGCAAACATGTCCACAATTCCGTCTCATGTTTAAAATGATTCGAAAACTCATGTCTGTAAACATGCAAAAATGTTTTAAATAATTTAAAGTGCGTTCTTATATTTATTAACCCCTTCCTTCTCGCTCCCGTGAAAATGACAGGGTGAGGTTTCGCCCTCTATTTCTCGCTCTCGTGATATTCCCGGGCTGGAGTGTTCAGTAGTAACGTGTCAATAAGAATAAAACTTATTCATTTCTATTTATCGGAAAACATTTTATTTCTCATTTTACACACCAGATGGCAGTACCAGGATATTTTTAAGGTAATTGTAGATTGTTATGTTATTTTTTTTAAACTAGATGTCAGCATTAATCAAATACGTGTATAATATGCTTGGATAAAAAAAATAGGCACTTTTACGACCGTTTTCTTGAAAATTAACCGATCCTGAAGGGGTTAAATCTGAGACCCATGTTGTGCTTCCATCATATATAGAATGCATAAGATGTAAAAATCCAAGAAAATGTATGAAAAAGCAAAAAAGGTAGCTACTTTGCCCATTATATTTAAAGAATCAATTTGCAGCACGAAAAACCCTTATAAACAATGCAAAACAATTAAAATAGTTTTAAGGACTATGATATTGAAAGTCTAGTGTTTCCATATAGTTTTCCAAGACCAAAACAATACANGAAACCTAATCAAATGCCTCGCATGAAAATAGCGATAAAAGAAAGATAAATATTTTTCTTTTTCAGCGAAAAAAATAATGATAAAAGCAGCAGAGTTTTTAATTAAATTAATTTTTTTACATTGATTTTTTTTTCTTAGTTAGATATTTTTTTAAGCCTTATAGTCCTTAAAATTTCATAGATAAAAAAATTTAAGAAATAATGTTAATGAACCTTCTATATGAAGTGTAAATGCTTTATCCGATCATTTAATAAACGGTATTAAAATGCTCTTCTTTATGCACACAAAAATTATAATGAAAAAAGTTAAATACAAATTTGAAATTGAAAATTGCTTTTTGTTATAGCAAACGGCAAACTATTAATTATATAATGTTAATTTAATAATAAGTTTAGATATCAAAATCCTTCATCAAATTTTAGTTCTTTATTTATCTTTGGAGAAGTAATAACATTTAATAGATTTTAAACATCATTTCCGTCGAGCCATATTTTCACGAATATGTCAAGTCTTAGACAGGTATAAAATGACACGATGTATTCAGTTTATGAAATGCTTATTTCAGTTTTATGTATGTCACAATTAATAAATTAATCACAAGAAGAAAGAAAAACTATGTATAAGAAATCTAAATCGAATGTCTCTTGAATATAGCGATTATAATCGCTATATTTATAAAGAAAGATAGATATTTTTCTTTTTCTGAGAAAAAAATATTGATCGAAACAGAGAAATAATCTCAGAAGTGTTCTCGTGAGACAAAAGAGGTTGATTAAAAAAATGTTTTTAATCACCATTAAAATAAATTATTTACAATAAAAAATAGCAGCTGAATTCCAAATAAATTAACGTATATCGAATAAAAGTATAAATGAAAATACGGTTTCGTTTAAGCCCATATTATTTTTTCTCACTAAGAAAAAGCAAAAAATTGTGTAAATATTAATTTAAAACTTTGAATAGGTCTCTTGAAAGTGGATAAACCAGCCAATCTGGTAGACCAATCGACTCCTTCATTCCTCCATTACACCCCCTTTAAAAATGCTATCTCACTCGTTACCATAGCAGCAGACAGCCCCAGACTTTTTGGCGGGAGCTGTTCTCCTCAAAGCCGCACTATAACTAGTTCTTTTAAATAAATATATATTACAAAACATTTACAATTGCAAATATGTCATTATTTTCACTAAATTTTGACAGCATTTTAATGAGATAAAAATATAGTCAAAACTGCAAGAATACGATAACATTTACCACATTTCTGGATCTATGGAAATACCAAAAAGCTTGATAATATTTGCCAATGCCCTTTGGTTAAGAATTTGGTAAAATTTATAATAAAATATGGTGTTATAAAGTGCGATAAAATTTAGTAAATGTCTCAAAATGTGGTAATTTTATAATGATAGCTTAGAGCATGGCATAAGAAACCATTTATTTGGTTAAATTTACTTCTGAGCTCATGTACTATTTACTACTGATGAAGTACTAAGAAATATTATTTTTTAAACCAGATTTTTCAATAAATTTATCATATGAGCTGAAAAAATACAAAAAAGCTTTAATACCGTATATTTTAGTTTTCTTGTACCAGAGAGGTCATGACCGAACAGTACGATAATGATACCAGAGTTTTTTCTTCTCTGTGCAATTTCCTATACCTTAAATTTTTGATAACATGAAATTCTTAGGGCTTTCAATCAAGATTGAGACATTATTAGATTCAATGATTTAAATTGCTAACTTGTTAATTTACTTTAATAAATACGCTAAAATCTTTCTCTTATGTAAGTTACTAAATTGTTGTAATAATTCTTATTTCCGAATTCTATTTCCGATAAATGCTTTATAATTGGTATTGATATAAACATATCTGAACGCAGTGTTCTATTACAATAATTCACGATTGAATCTTGGATAATTGATGCTGAATATACGGTGAGATATCAGATAAGCCAACTGAACATTCCTATCGGAGTTCATCATTTAACTTCGGCATAATTATTGTAATCAAACAATACTGTCATTCAGAATTAAATTGTAGAAACACATTGTACTGAAATCAAAAGGACTGTTTCTCCTACGGAGCAAATGACTTTAATTTTATCATAAATCTGTTAAGCAAGAAATTTACTTAGTTTTAAATGATTTATTACTGTATATTTTATTGATGCTTGGTGTAAAATTAAATTTTACTCAAAGTGATCAACTTAACAGTTATAAAACATGTATAAAGAAAGACGGAATTTATGGTATTTATACCATTCATTTAATAATTTTTACGTTTATATGGTAACTTTTTACTAGAATTCTGGTTCACAAACTTTAGTTTTAATCACAATACATTTAGTTAAAAAAGTGAAACTGAAAATTACATTTAACCGAATAGATGATTTTTATGGAACGCTCTAATGTGTCATGATTAAATTATCAAATTGCACCCCACTTATTATTATTATCACAAATTTCACCAAAATCATTACCTGAGCACTTCTTGAAAACTACCATTTGAGTATAATTTTTTAGTTCTCTCTCTCTCTCTCTCTCTCTCTCTCTCTCTCTCTCTCTCTGAAAATAATTATGATACATTACATATATACATTATTTAACTAGATAATATACATTATATATACATTATTTAAACTAGAGACTTGATCATCATTAGTTTTAAAGCTTATTTAATAAAACAGTTTGCAAGTAAAAGAAATTTGTACATTTTAATTGCTTATTCAACATCAACGGGACAAATATTTATTTAAATAGGCAATTTTAGAGTTATTTACATTTTAATAACAAAATACAGTAAAAATATCTCATGTAAATAAATATAATGTAAGCTGCTGGTGACTAAATTATCAGCAATTTTATGACTTTTCAATGAAATAATTTATGTAACAGGTAAATATGAACAACACAAATGCTGATTTCTATTCTAAAGTAAATTCTAACAAGAAAATTATATTTCATGAGCATAATTTTCTAAATTATAATAACAATAACATTGTTGACATTGTTTGTTAGTATAATTAATATACTAACAACTTTGTTAGTTTTCATAATTTCACTAACATTATGTAACAAAATGCAAATGATTTAAATATCGTTAGTTGTATACGTTTTTTATTTAAGCAATTTCGTTATTATGTTAGTTTTCATAATTTCACTAACATTATGTAACAAAATGCAAATGATTTAAATATCGTTAGTTGTATACGTTTTTTATTTAAGCAATTTCGGAAATTGATGTACATGGTTAAAATATGGGTGATTTTCTAGTCTGAGACAGATTTCCTAGTCTAAAGCCTAACAAAAATTTTATATTTAATTACCATAATACTATAACCATTATATTTAAAATAAAAGTAATTTAAGCTAACTACTTAAATATCAACATTATCATTCTTTTTCAATGAAAGTGAATGATTACGAATTAAATGAATGGTTTAAAATACGATGGCAGATTTAAAAGCTCAACTTTTGTTAAAATATAAGTAACATAATACTGTAACCATAATACGTGAAATAAATTCCATATTAGCAAGTTACTAAAATCTCAACAGTTTTACAGACTTTTTAATGAAGCAATTTCCATGGAAGGTAAATGCGAACAATACAATTGTTGATTTCCTAGTCTAAAGCTCAACTTAACAAATATATTTCTTAATTACCATAATACTACAACCCGTATATTTAAAATAAAAGCAATTTAAACTAGTTACTTAGATATCAACAATTGCATTCCTATTTCAATGAAAGTAAATGGAATACGAAATAAGTGAATGATATAAAATGCGATGAATGATTACCAAGCTCATTTATAATTAACATATTGCTATAATCATCATACATAAAATAAATACAACATCAGGTAGTGACTAAAATCTCGACAATTTTATAGTTTTTTCAATGGAGTAATTTACGTAACGGGTAAATGCAAACAGCGCAATTACTGATTTCCTAGTCTAAAGTTCAGCATCAATTTAAGATCAGATTCATAAGCACACCCCATTCTCCGGCTCCAGGAATTTAATCCACTCTATTTGAGTCCCTTAGATGCAATTTCTAATGTTGCCAACTTTAAATAATGAACTCAATTCAGTCGCATACACTCATTAGGTATTCCCGCTTGTCTCGCGCATAATTAGAGAAAAGTACTCATCGCCTCAGAACTTGTTGCACGCTTTCGTTGATTTGACCGCAATTCGCAGCACATGATAAACTGAGTTTTGCCAACAAAGGAATGCTTTTGTGTTAGTTTTGTGAAGAAATTCTCCAAAAGTACTAGTACCTGCTACACACTGGGGGAAAAGACTATCCCCAGTCGAGGCGTTAAATTAATTAACTCGCGATTTTTCCCCCAGCGGGCATTTGTATTTTGTGTGTGTTGCCAGAGTTTTGGGGGTTTTAATTAAGAATCACGTCTCTTTGAATCTGAGAATATCTGACAGGCGTAAACAAAAGAAATGCATTCGAGTAACTTTTCAATCTCCCATTCCATTTCTTGGAGAAATGCATTGAATATTAATGCTAGATGAACTATAGTTATAAATCTTTTAGATCAACCAAAGATTTTTTTTTAAAGATTGTATTAGTAATTGCCCATGTTTAATTGTTAGTTATATTTTTAGTGTGATCAGCCTAGGATATAAAAGTAAAAGCTCTCTGGCACAAATGTTATTCAAAGGAATTGGGTTTCAGCGGTTTGGTCAGAATCTTCATTGTTCGAAAATCCATATAACATGCAATTAATCGATAATTACTACAGTAAACTATATCGGTTGGTGCTTTGCTTTGGGAAGTTATATGTTTTATACAAATAAACATTCTATAGCATGCAAAGCTAAAAGTTCTATCACTTTTAAATATCACATCAAAACATATGAAATGTGAAAAAAGAGTTTTGAAAATCAATTTCTTTTATTACTTAATTAAATGTTAATTAAATTTATGCAATGTGAAATGAAATGGAAACATTTTTCCATGCAGACACTCGGTTTTTAGAAAATTATTAATTTTAGCAGTTATAGTATAATTTGCAATCACGCAAAAATATTAAGTTTAATTCCTACCATTTAATTTACTAAATGCTTATTGACTTTGTTTCTGATCAGTCAGTTTTTTCCATATCTGTGCAAGCCATAAACTAAGATCTACTATCGTATGAAACTATACAAAATGAGTGTTTGTAAACAAATAAATGCTTGAAAAACTGAACTAGATCAGTAAATTGACTGTTACGCATCAGGACTGTCTAACCATCCTAAAACGGAAGCATGGAAAGTGTTACCATTCTATTTCATTAAATTACTTTATGCGTCGTTGCAGATAATAATTTAGGTTAAAGAATATATTAAGCAATGTTATCATTGACTTGTATAAAAAATGAGTTTTTTCTAGTGACTTTTTGTTGATTTTCTTGAATTTACGAAACTAATGTTCAGCTTTAAAACGTTCGTCTTATAAATAAAACTCTGGACATTAAAAGTTCTTTGTTTGAACATTTCGAGTTTTGAGACTTTTTAAAATTTCAAAAAAGCAATAGGCCATTTTTTCGTGTCGAAGAAAAAGGAGAAAAAAACAGAAATATTTATGGTAAAGTTGTACTGAAAAATTATAGTAAAAACTACAAGAATATAGTTAAATGTATAAGAATCATAGGAACACCAATAACACCTCCATAAGAACACCTCCATAAGAACACCATAGGAACATCTCCATCGGAACACCAAAAAGCTCCAAAGCTACTTTTGACCAAAGTGCTTTAGTAAAAATTTTGGTGAAATTAGCAATAAAATATAATTTAATAATATTACATATAATTTGGTAAATGTGATAAAATTTTATAATTTTATCATGGTATCTTAGAGCATGTCACGAAACCATTTATTCAGTTAAATTTACATTAAAGTTTTGTACTTGTGTAATGAGTAGTTACACGAACTATAGATTTGTAAACGAAAACTTCTGGCAACTCGTAATCATATAAATGAAAAAATTACTAAATTAATGGTTTAAACACCATACATTTTAGTTTTATCACCAGAAATGTCATTACCATACATGATAGTACTTCTACCAGAATATTTTTATTCATGTAGAACATGGTACAAGTTTTGAATAATGCTTTAAAATATTTACAAAATGTGAAAGCTTTAACGAGTTTTTGTGAGCTAATATTGGGGTTTTTTTTTAATCCCGAAAATAAAAAAATTGCTCATAAATATATAAAACCCCATTTGTAAGGGGTGGATATCCCATTTTTCAGTGGTAATTGTTACAGTTTCAATTTCTTAATATAATTTAGCTACATTAAATTAAGACATTTGAAATTCGTAGAATTTATTTATTTTTCTAACTCACAGAATTTGCTAATTTATAAACTAAACAGTGAACTAAAAATATCCAAAAATCATTAAGAATAATTTTATTTATTTCAGAAAATAAATTTAAGATCCAATACGGTTGAAATAATCGTAATTTATTTTAAATAAAAAATATTTGTGTCGACATAAATCTGAACAAACCTGACAAAAATATTTTATTTAAACCGACTCTATGTTTGGCTAGAAACACTGAATTTATTTATGTAACGCTACTGACTTGAATTAACAAGCTTTATGAAACACAAACTGACTTGAAAAGTCCATAAACAAAGTTTGTTCGCTAAGAAGGCTCTGAACAAGGATTACGAAAGGTGAGAACATACTCATTACTTGTAAGTATATCAAGAGTTGTCGCGATAAATACTAATCTTCAAGCAGTAGGAGTCGATTGCAAATACTTGAGAAGATTTTGTGCTTTTACTCTGTCTGTGGATTATTTGTTTGCATTAATAATGTTTATGTTTAAACAAGAGACACGAACACAATTATTTCTGCATGGAAGAAATACAGCCTAAGTCCTTAAATTTTCACTGACACTTAGTTACAAAAGGTAGATTTCCCAAATAATATTTCCTGCGTGGTCTTAACATATGATTAAATGTGCTTAGTATACCTATTTATTAAAATTAATTATTCTTTCTATCGAAATATTTGACTATGTGTAAAGAAAAATATTTTATTATAATCAGCTATGCGCAATTGTCTTTTGGTGCTCCACAAGGAGACAAAAAAATCTGGTAAAATTCATATTCTGCACAGTAGTGACATTTCAGATTTGAAAAAAAATCATGAAACGGAAATATATTATATTTAAACTTTCATTTGGTAACTTTTTTATTCATATGGTTACGTTTTATCGGTTATATACCAAACATTAAGTAAAACATACAAAACTGAAAAGTAAATTTTACCAGATAAATGGTTTTTGTGCTATGTTCTAAGATTTCACGATAAAATTAATTGCTTTTTCCATATTTACCAAATTCTATCATGCATTATGAAACCATATTTTATTGCTAATTTTACCAAATTCATTGCCAGAGCGTTTCGGCAAAAATTACTAAGCTTTTTAGTGTTTCCATAAAGCCAGAAACGCAGTAAACTTTCCCATATTCTGATAATTTTGACCATAAATATTTTCTCAATAAGTATTTTTCATATTTAATATAGTTTATAAATTTTTTTCACTTTCAAAGTCCATATTTTTTACATTTACTTTTAAAAACTAGATTCATTTTAATTTCCATTAAGGATATTTGCTTAAAAAAGTTTCATATTACATTTAAGAGTTATTGAAATTCATATAAATCTATTGAATTAATAAAGTTACATGCCGTTCTACAGGGTATAACATCGTGATCACTAGATCTAGCAATTTTAAAAAGAAAATAAATCTTAAAGGCTTTCAATAATCAGAAATAAAACTATTCTTTTTAAAATATCTTCCATACTAATTTAAACCTTTAACAGTTCAGAAGAATTTCAAGTATTCTTTCCACCAGGTATAGGTAATGATTAATTATAATAATTAATTGTAATCAATACTTGTAGTTAATTATTGTTAATAGTAATAGTTATTGTTAATAGAATAGCGGTTAATTACAACAGTTAATAGTAATGTTTAATTACAATAGTTGACTAATTATAATGATTTACTTAAAAGGTTAATTATGATGATTAATGATAATTATTAATTGTAATCAAACTAATTTCAAATATGATTGCAATAAGTTTTATAAAAATAATAAAATGATTTCAGCTACTATTATATGTGTGGTATTGAACCCCATACGTAAAAGTACCATTCCTTTCATATGGAGACATCGGTTAATTAAGGATTAAAAAATGCCGTAAGAATTTTAAAGGACTGGTAAAAAACGTCGGTTTTCTTATTTTTGGGTGGAAAAATAAATAAGTACAAATTAGATTTTAAAATCACTCTCCTTTATTCTAGTTCAGACATCGATGCAAACTAGATTGTTTACAAAATGCTTAAATTGTGGATTCCTTACACAAAAGATTTTTGCCCGAACCCACTGAGCCTTATTGGAAAAGTAGGACACCCCCACAATTATTCATATTGAGATAGTCCTTTATTGAGATAGTCCTATTGAGATAGTACTTATAGTCTAATGGGTGTTTTATTTTACCTCATGCATTTTACTTGTATGACCTTTTGCGCGCTCTATACGACAACACAAATAAGCTGGATATGCATCAGTTTTTAAAATAACTTTTTCTAACTTGAATATGATAATGATTCCCAATTTGTAATAAGTGGAGTTTTTTTTAAATTTAAATAAGACTTTTGTATGAAGAACGCTCAAAAATAAATAAAAACCTTGAACACTTGAATGCTTTTACTTTAATGATCGGATTTTCAAATTTTATGATATGATTATTCAACAGGAAAGTCAAAAATTTAGTTATAAATTAGTTACTTTATTTTACAGGATAAACACAATTCTTTTTATTCGATGGATTTTAAAATTGGGTTTCCAAACATAGGATGGAAAAACTGATAAAACTAAAAAAGAGTAGCAGACTCAAAAAATACGTTACACGTAATAATACGTACTTTTCAAAAAAGTGGTATAAACCTTGAGCATCATGATCTAATTTTTACTTTTGAGTGTCATCATGTAATGATGAAATTACTTTTTGCGTGTATTGCCGTTTCATGTAATTTTTACGAATTTCCCCAAGCGCTTAGAACCATTTACACATATAAAATAATTCTTGCATGCAATTACAAAATTCATTTACTCAAAGCTATGGTTCTTAAAATATAATCACTAATTTGAGATTACTTTATTTATAATCACTTCTTTTTAAAATTTTTTGTGACAAAATTTAAAATTTTTTGTCAATCTCTTAAGACTATATTAAGACTTGACCAATTACAAAATTCAAAAGTTTTATGAAAACGTTACAAAAGCTCCTAAATTTTCAAGTTATAAAAAAGTTATATTTTTAAATTCTTATTTCAGGTGAGCAGTTCAATCAATTGTATTTTAATGGTAATGTTGAATTATAATCGCAGTTTCCGGATTGTGTCTATCTCTATACTTTCGGGATAAAAAATAAAACTTTTGTCGAAAATGTTACGTATGTCTGACACGTTATTTCTGATTTCGTTTCTAAAAATGTCTCTTATAATTAACTAATTAAATAACATTTTATCTTTACTACTTGAACAACTAAAATTCAGCCTTAATGCAGTATCTACTCCAGTGATTCTCAACCTTTTTTTTGTTGCGGCACACCTTTAACGATTTCAAAATTTGACGGCACGCAATGAAAAAAAATTAGATTAAAAGTTGTTTAATTACCTATTTTACACTGTGCTAAATAGTTTGTGATAATGATTCTGAATGTGAAATAAAATAATATGTACTACAAAAGTACATTTATTAAGGGATTAATTATTTCTTTCGACCAATTCTTATTAGTTAGTAACAGTTATTTATTTTTTTGCTAGTTATTAATTGTTAGCTTGTTTTCTATAGTTATTAACTGTTAGTTTTTTTGTGATTTCTTGTTAACTAGTTTTCTTACCAATTATTAATTGTTAGCTTAATTTTTGTTAGTCATCCTTTGTTAATTTGTTCTTTATATATATTTGTTTTTTTTAGTTACACTTTGTTAATTTGTTTGTTAATTGCATAGCTTACTTTAATGCTCTTACAAGATGTTTTAAAATTGTGAGCCACATACAATTTAAACACTTCCATCTCAGAGACAAGACAATCGCCGGTTAAAGCGTGGAAAAATTATACAAATTATAAAAAGTATATATATATATATATACACACACATTATTGATAAGGCCNAATTAAGTTTGGGTGCTCTAGTTAATAAAGTTTTGTTATATTGTAAAGTTACACACACACACGCATATATATATATATATATATATACTTATATATGCACAATTTTCTTTAATTTAAACTTTACTCATAATAAAAAAAAGCATAGTAATTTTTATTGTATCATTTCTAATATTTGGCTGCACATTTTAAGAATATGGCGGCACACAAAAGTGCCGCGGCACAGTGGTTGAGAATCACTGATCTAATCCCTATACTCCGGCAAAGCTAATATTTAAGTATTATCAAATAAAGGATCACATCATTTTTTTCACTGTTTTATCAAGTAACGCTCTTCATGTCTTCATGACCACGTTTGACGACTTTTTCACACTTCCTATTACCATTGTCACTGTTTAGAAGGTCCAGGATAATACCAGCACTTTTTAATAACATATTTTATTCAACAAAACAACATCAACAATGGTATACAATTAACAAGCAGACAAACATAACATCTTACATCCAGATCTCGTACGTAAAGCCAACTAATCTAGAAGTATTTGGGGGAGGTTATCCAATGGATGCGCGCATGCGCTAACATTTTAGTTTCAGTTCGTATTTCCAAAAGTTTCACTTCGGATTTTAACTTACCACACCATGTTAACAAATATAACGCATAAAACAATAGTAAAAACGTCCTTTTTACCATGCATACAGATACAATGCATAAAATAATAATAAAAAGAGTTATATTTTTTTTATCGTCTAGTACCATACACTTATTAAAGGATGAAAATTTAAATATTTAAGTTCGTAGAAATAATTAAATGGCATTTCTCAGCGAGATATTAGACTGGGATGAATTGTTTTATTTTTAAAACTTTTTTTACCATGCAATTTAATAGGTAAAAAAAATACAGGACAAAAAAAAGCAAAAATGTAACTAAGAGTTATTACAAAATTTGTCCAAAAATAGCACATGCCATGCTAGTTTCGCTTTATATTTTTACTAGCGTACAATTTTAAAGTATTTTATATACCGAGGAAAAACGTCTGATCTAAACTACCAGAATATGATGTAATTTATCATGTTTCTGGCTCTATGGGAACACCAAAAAGCTCGGTAAAGTTTGGTAAGGATTTCTGTAAAATGAACAACAAAGTATGGTTTTATTATACATGATAAAATTTGGTAAATGTGGTAAAATTAGGTAATTTTATCACATTTTCTATAAAATTTACTTTTCAGTTTTGTTTTTTTACTTAATATGTGATAATGAGAGCTATAATTTTCATAACCAGAATTTACTGTAAGGCGTTACTATATAAACGGAAAAACTACCAAATGAATGGTTTAAATGTCGTATATTTGGTTTCAATTACCAGAACTTCCGTTTCGATACCATAGATGCTATAACCATACAGAGCGGAAAATTTACCAAAATTCCTTTCCCGTGTAAATTTAGATTTTTATTCTTTTTCTGATCAAATTTCTCATACTTAGTACCAGTCTGATCTTTCGTATCTGTATTTGTTTACTGTTTTCTCTTTTAACAAGTTTACATTAATGCAAACTATTCTACAAAGGTTGGCCATTTCGTATTTTAATATGTCTCAATCATATAAAATTAGGTTTACTCCGAGTATAGACTATAAATTTTTAACACATAAATGTTTTTTAATTACTGATGTATGTAGTTGGCATATATGTACTCAAACACTAATGTTCCATTAATGATTAATTTAGGACTACGGAAATAAACAGATGTAAGACATGCATTTCATCCAAAGATATCAAAGCTTCCCAATGAATACATGAATAATAGCTATAAAATATCCAATTTACAACCATGGTCGTATGCATACTTTATCTCAAATTTTGATTATTTATGTGCTGTGATCAAAACCTTTACTCTTTCAATGGATTACATGCTTTTGAAACCGTGTATCCTGATAAATAATGATATGATTCGAGTTTCAGCAAATACTAGACATCTAATAGCCACACTCATGTTGGTTGAAACGAAAAGGGAAGGATATATTTAACAATTTTGTACTTACACAATGCATCTTATAAGGCAGTTACTTATACATTAATACTATTTAAATCAATATACGTTTATTGAAGTAGTTTTCATAAATATTATATGTTTGCATATTATGATAACATTATTTAAATTATTTCCTTAAATATATATATTCAAGTTCAAATATATCTATTGTCAAAACGTAAAGCGTCAATGTAAATATTTTACAGCGTTAAAAAATTTATATAAATTTCTAAGCAAATGATATATATTTCTTTAATAAATAATCACATTAATATTTATTTCTATGTCAAATATCTCAGAAGAGATCTCTAAATAGTATAGTATTTATTATAGTTTCAAAATAATATAATTCTGTTATTGAAGCACAATTGAAGAGTTAAGTATAAAAAATATTTAGTAAAAATGTAAGCATATTCATATTTCTTGGTTAAGCAAACATTTAAAAAAAAATGTTTTTTTTTTTAAATTTTTTCGAAAATACTTAGACTTCCGGAGAAAAAAAAAGATATGTTAAGCGACAATATCATGGATATTAATTTTTCCACAGGAAAAGTCCAATTATATTGGATTAAATTGTAATAACTTTGAAGTGAGTTAAATCACATTTTTTTTGTTATCAAAATAGCCTAATTTTGTGAATTGAGTCAGAATACTTTTTGTCTCATATGCCGGATAACTTAAGATATTATAAAAATATTTTGCACAAAAGAAAAAATTTGAACTCGATTTATAAAAAAAAGGAATGGAGGGGGGTCGCATTTTAAAGCAAATACCCATATATATATATATCAAAAAATGATTATAAATTGTTCTTAAGAAATAATTCAGTTCAAAAAGTAAAATTAAAGTAACGGGGATGATAAAATGACCATTTTTTAAATATACATATTTTTAACGAGGTGGAAAATGCTTTAATTAATTATAATTAAGAGATTTGATAATGTATGGAGAACTATTTTAGATTTTTTTAACTATATATATTGTTCACCACCGAATTTATTTGAAACCGATTAGACACGAAAGAATGAGTGCCATATATTTTTGAATTTCATAAGAAAGATTGTGTGTCATATTTTCCTAAAATACTTACTTATACCTAGAAAAATAAATTATAAAACACATTGATTTTGTTGAAAAAAAAATTTCACTAAAATGTGAGACGTTTGAGAGATAACATTAAGCATAAGGTTTTGGCCAAACGTTATACGAAATAGGTATTTTTAGGTGTACCTTATTTTTTTTTAAACATTTTCACGCATGCGCTATGAAGCTCGAATAGCGTTAGCGTTACAATTAGCAGAAATCTGTAATCTCATGCAAAAGCTCAGAAGAAGAAAAAAAAGAAATTTGAATGGGTAACTGAATTTTATAACAGTCGTTGAGCAGCCGACCGATTTTTTTTTTTTTTGGAGGGGGGTTACGACTACTAATGTTCAACCCCATAACCTTGTAATTTTGAACCCAATCCAGAAGACAATGAAAAATAAATATTTCGTCTACACACGCAATCTGTATAGCACGAGGGGCGGAAAAACACCTATTTCTAAAATCTGTCTTAAAACCCGCATAAAATTCCTTATAACAATCTTTTTCAAGTGTATAATGTTATGTTATACTGTTTGGAGAAGGTAATTATACATTTGGTGTTTCTAACACTATTTAGCCTCAGCTATGCAAACCCTCTGTAAAGTCACTCACCAAAATTGGTCTTAAGGGAGTGTCCTAGGAAACTTCTGGACAATCAAACATGTTTCAATTAGCATTCTGGTTATATGTTCAATTTCTTAATACCTTTTGTTAAATAAAGAGCAAACTTTTTTTTAAATCTAAATATCGAAAAATTAATGATTCCCAAATTAGGTGATTATAATTTCATTTCTAAATACTAATTCTTCAATACTGATAATTATATACAACGAGCTGCATTTAATTTACAAATATAATTTAAAATATGACCCACTGTTAATTTTCGAGCCTGTCACCTCTGAAATTTAGGAACACCTCCCATGAAGGCATAGCATAGCGTACAAAATCGGATAGGGGGAGTTTTGAAACTTATAAAAAATTGAATATAAATTGTAGATTTTATTATTGATGAAAAAAATCTCTATAATTACAGGAACAAGTTATCAATGAACTTATATGTAGGTAGTTAATGTAAATTTTGCGAACTATTTGTGTTTCCTTTATCTAAGCCAAACAAATAGCGAGTATTTGGAACAATTTTTATAGATAAAGTGCTGTTTAAAAACGTTTGGAACGCTGTCCGCTAATAAGTATTACTAAATCATGAAATGTGAAACATTAATCAGTAAGAGAAAGTATTCTTATGTTTATTTTTGCAACCACTTGTATGTATTAATCATTACGGCTTCATTACATTTATCTTGTATAAAATTAATACACTTTATTTGCGCTGCGTAAAGATAAAAACGGAAATACATTGAGAATTCCCGTCTTTGGAATAGTTTTAGTTCCCATTCTGATGAAGGCTGCTCTGTGACGTAATATCGATATCAGCTGATCGCCTCTCGACACAAACAGAAACTTTAATAACCTCATGCCGTCTACTATCAGTTTGTTTTTCTTTCATCCGCTCCGTAGTACAAAATTTATTAATGGAGAGTGGTTGATCGTGTAAGCTTTACTCTGGAAACAGTATGTTTATGTTCATTACTTGATATATTTATTTATTGTTTAAAGTTCAACACAATTATTTATCATAGTTTTTTTTAAAATAGGAACTTGGACTTTTTCTACTGAACTTCAAAACGATTGCAATGTGAACGATTTCAGAACTTTTAATTAGGTTTTACTCCTATAATCATGTACACTAAAAAAAACTTGCGGATTGAATTGTGCAGTGAGAATTCTAAGTTCAACGATGCTTATTCTTTCAGAAGAATACGTAAAATAAATTCAGTAAATGCTAAAACTGCAACCAATGGAAATTTTGTTTGGGCGAACAAACAATATTTTAAATCCCCAGTTTGCGAAACTTTTGAAAATGGTCGTTTGGTAAAACGTTCTTCTAAGCCTGTCGAGCATCAATCACTTAGATTTAATAGAGTTAATGAACATATTGCTGTTAAAAATGAGAGTGAAATAAATATTTCAAAGAAAACTAAAAAAGTGTCTTTCCAAGACCACAATAATTATAATCACGATATTGAGATGAAGAGAGAAGAAGAAATTGAATACATGGATGTTGTTAGATCAAAAAATAAAATCACAACTCCAGAGAAAAATGTACCTCGGAAACGGCCTTGTATTAGTAACATCGATTCCTTCAATCGACATCCAAGTAATGTTTCTAATTTATTCAATTCTTTGAATGATCATAAAGATAATCTTTTGATCAATAAGCCACAAAAGAATGAAATTCAATCTCTTAAACATAATGGTCCACAAACTGTAAAAATGGAAGAAAAATCTAATAAGCCGCAGTCAGTACTAAAAGAAAACACTGGTTTTGACAATATCCAAGGTATGTCATCAAAAATCAAATCTCTTTTGAACATACCTGTGAACAGCAACGAAAAAAATGATTTAGACAGGGAAACTAAACAGGAAAATTTTATTCAATTCAGTTTATTCAAAATTCTATTCTATTCTAAAATTCTATTCAATGCTCTATTTCAATTAATAAGAAAGAATTTATCAGAGTATACTGCTGAAGTTTCTCTGCAAAATAGCTGGAGAACAGAGAAAAATTCTTATGCTCTGATCCAAAATAACAATCGACAATCTTCTTCCATGAATAGAGATTTGAATGAGACAGATAAGAGCCCTTCTTTCGGACATGACAAAATTAAGAGTCCATCTTTTGGATATGAGAAAATTAAGAGTCCTTCTAATGAATATGAAAGAATTATGAGCCCTTCCTTAGATGATTGGATTAAACAGTGGAAACAAACTTGGAGACAAAGAAATTCTGATTCTGAAAGTGTAAATAAAAATACCACGACTACTAGGAGCAATTTGAAGGAAGATAAAGAGGACAACAAGAACACTTCTAAAGCTGTCAAGGATTCTGGAAGAGAAGAACAAAACAAAATAAAAAATATCTCGACAGTATATACTTCTGCAAGTAATGATAGATATGACAACAAAACTGATTCTGCAACGATTAAGAATTGCTTAAGTAAAGAAAGTCGAAGCAGCAAAGATATTTCTGAAACTAATGAGAATTTTGTAAGAGAAAATAAAGTTACAAGCAAAGATAGCTCTCCAACTATAAAGAATTGTGCAAGCCAAGATAGACATGGAAACAAATATGGTCTTGCAGTAACAAACAAGTCTACAAGTAAAGACATCGAAAATAAGAAATATATTCAGAAACCTTCGAGTGCTACATCGGCTGACCAGATCTACTCTGAAAAAGATGCTCTGCTTTGCTTGCAGGTGACTGGTCAAAATTTGACCTCTGATTTGACTGTGAAAAAAATAATGTTGGAGTATGTTAAGTCCCGAAGACCAGAATTAATGAAGTTGATTCCACTTGAGAATTCCAAAAGTGAAGAAATTCCATATAGCTGCGCAGCAATCATGATTCTTTTGCAGTAAGTAGAAGCTTTATTTTCTTGTTATAAGCACTTGTTTTAAACATAAAATTTTTTACTCAATTTAAAAATTTTCTTAAAAAAATAGTTCTTGATGAATAATTAAAAACTTTTTTTTTTATTATTGTCACTTTTTGGTGAAATTTTTGTTAAATTATTGAAATGAAATTTTTTAATTTGTATAATTAGTGTGATTTAACTGTAAAAATTTCCTTGATCCAACATGAAGGCAAATACAAATAAGGTGCGTAGCACAATTTTTTATTTATTTAGAAATTACAGAGTATTGTTATTTCTATTTTAGTATTTAAATGTGCCTATTTTGACAGTTATAACAGCATTTTTGTAAACGTTACCATATCATACCTCCTTGGTAATGAAATCTTGCTCTGAATTTAAAAGTTTTTTCTTTAATTAAATGATAACGAATTGAATATTTTTAAATAGTTCTTGATTATTAATCTATCAGGATATATACGTATACAGCGTGAAAGGTTTCTTGAATCAAGCTTAAAGCTTTTTATGTTTTTGTGCACATTTTTTTAAAAATAAAGTCAGTGTTATTTTTAAAAAAATATTAAATGCTTCCTTTATCCACTTGCTCGAGCGGTTCTCAACCTGTGGGGTGCCCACCCCCCGTAAGGTGGCGCAAGCACACTAGAAGGGTGGCGTGAAAATATTCTAGAGAAAATATTATTTAAAAAAATTGATTAACTGACTGAAAAGAAAGCACACATACGATAGAAAACAAAATACATTTCGACTTATTTAATAACTTATTAAAGTAAAAAAACTTATGAAATTGAAACTTAGGATGGGTGAGCCAAAGGTGGCCATAGATAAGCTTTGAGGATTTTACCTAATTTTCTGATTAAGTCTGAGTGGCTAATTTTTTTTTTTTTTTTTGCAAAATTTTACACTTATCTCTAATACATATCACATATACTTTTGATTGTAAAATAGAATTTCATTTATTCTATAGTACAATTTCACAATTTTAGCTTTTGCCCATACTGTGGCCCATATATTGAAATCACTTTTTCACTTACTCAAATCATCTTTAGAAAAGACACTTGGACTGACAAATTTTTTTTATATATATCATTTACATTGATAGTTCTCGTGTGACGTCACTAGTGATTCTTTTGAGTTAACTCATTAAAATAGATCAAGAATTACTGATTAATTCTTTTAAAACAGTTCACTAACCATAACTAGTAAGTAAGAGTTAACACTAACCATATTGGAGTTAACTAACCTAACCCATAACTAGTATTAAAATAACCAAATTAAGAAAATACCAGAATCTATCACAAAAACAAATTGTCTTCTGGTTTCGCCACTTGTCGTGAAGTCTATGAATACTTCTTCCTCATCAATCATCCTTCGGGAGTTTTATGAAATAGATCCCTGACCCACTCGTAATTTGCTATCAGTTTGTCGTCAGCAAGAAAATACTTTTTTTAATTATTTACCAGCAAGGTTAAATGATGTTTCATGAAATGCTCCGAAATCATGGAAGGTGATGATTTGGTTGCTATTTTTCGAATGGAAAAATAGATTGATGAGCAATTTCGTAAATTATGTTGGCAGGCCACAATGGTTGTTTTTTTAACAAACTCTATTAATGCAAATTCACCGTAAGCCAATTCCTTCCTATTTAATGCAGAATTATTTTTGTGCTGCTTTTAAGAAAGTATAAAATTATCACTGCTGTATTTAGACTTATTATCAACCATTATGCAAACATATCTATTAGCACTTATTCTGATGTTTTATGACTCTACTTTTTAGATTTTTCTTTTTTTACTTTTTAGAGCATATTTAATTCTGAACTTGTTAACTGGAAATTTTTTTTAGCGCTCTTCAACTTTGAGCATCAATATCAGCTGGTAATTTTTATTATTTTCTTTTTTGGGGGGAGTATAACTGCATTTTCAATTTAAGTGGAGATAAAAATTTCAGTAAAAATTTTAAATCAATTAAGAAATGTTTAATAAACTATTGCAGAGAGGCAATAGTTTATTAAACTTGTAAGCTACTTTTAATTCTCTTGGTGAAGTGATAACGTCTATCATGTTTCTCACTTTATCAGAGTATTGCTAATAGCTGGTATCAGGTTTAGTAAAAAAAATTTAATTTTTTTAAGTAATGTATTTGGTTATTGTTTAAGCTTTTAAAATCCTTTCTTTTTATAGAAAGTTTTTTTTAAAGTTTAAATAAAAAAAAAATATTTAAATGATGTTACTAAAATAATTTAACACACTGTTAGAGTTTGATCAGTCATACAGAAAGAAAATTGAAATAATTGATTGACAATTTTCTAAGTACATATGTGGAAGAAATCTTCCATAGAATTAGTTTTAGCTCTCTTCTTAAGATGTAAAAGGGATTTTACTTTTGCCATGTAATCCTATGGAGAGTAATATGAATGCAATTTCCCCATTAGTTAGTAATTAATATTTTTGAATATTTATTTATCTCATTTTATTTGTTGAAATGGGTTAAATTAAAACTATTATCCAAATTTAAATATGAGGTTGTGAGTATTTTTAAAATTCAAATTTTATAAATACTTTTGACCTTAACTTTAAAAATTAGGTTAATATTGGTTACATAGAACACATTTCAAACATTTAAAAAAAATTGTCTTAATATATATTTCTTCAGGCTAACATAGGTTAAGTATGACACGTGGAGATGAAAATATGATAGCTAGATTTGAGAGAAAAATACTGCGAAGAATTTTTGGTGGAATAAGTAAAAACGGTACCTGGTTTAGAAGATCTAACACGGAACTTTACAAAGCATATAAAGAACCTGATGTCATTAAATTTATCAAAATTTAAAGGATTAAATGGGCAGGCCACATTATAAGAATGGAGGATAGCAGGACAACCAAAAAAGTTTTCTGTGCCTGGCCAACAGGTACAAGAAAAAGAGGACGACCAAACCTAAGATTTTTAGACTGCCTTGAAAAGGACCTACAAATTATAAAAATAATAAACTGGAGAACCTTGGCTAAGGAAAGAATGTCTTGGCATAGGCTTGTTGAGAAGGCCAAGGCCCATCCTGGGCTGTCGTGCCAATAAGAAGAAGAACAGAGGTTAAGTAGAATCTTTTTTCTGTTTAAAAGGAACCCCTATGTATACTATGGGACCTTTCAACTCTTTTATCACTCTACCTGATATATTTATTAAGAAAATATATAGTGATTAAAACATACTGTTTAATATACATATTTTATTTCAGATATCTTTTCTCTTCATGTCAAAAAATATCAAGCTGGAAAGTAGCCTTGGAAATTATGGCTCTTAGCCTTAAATACAACTTGAAACGGTTGAAGGAAATGTCTGAGCAATATTTTGCAGAAAATCCCCCAACTCTGCAGAATGTGGAAGAGATCATTCACAATGCATGTTACTTAAAGGTAATGTATCATTTGAACAATGCAACTAAAGTTGAAGGTTTATCATTGTATCAATACTTGTGCATTACTCCTCTGTCTATGGAATTTAAATACATACCTTCTTCTTGCATTGTTTTTTCCAAACTTCTATCTGAATTTTGCATACCATTGCATCCCGTGAACCATGACTTTTCAGCAGCGTTTAAGAAAGATATTAGAAATGTCCTTGCGTTTGAGGCGGTGAAAGGGACTTATGTTTTGACGGGGATTCAAATTAAGTTTGATGTGCATTCTTTAGAAAGAGTGAATATTGAGTGTACAGTTTCGAAAGGGAATCAAATGATTATTTCTGATGAAAAGGAAGAACGCTTAAGATCTTTGATAATCCTTAATTTCGGTAAGGACGTATTGGTTCAGCCGTCAGAAAGAGTTAAAGTTTCCGTCATGATCGAGGATATTCAACCTCGTATTTGTAGTGGAGTTACAAATCTTAAATGTGTGCAGAATTCAAATGGGTGTCATTTCACAACAGAATTATCTTCAAATGTTTCGCCATGTTTGATTTTTATTGAAAAACTTCTTTATACTGTGAGCTTCTGAACAAATTAACATCTCCTAAAAGGGATTCTATGTCTTTACAATTCATCCCATTTGTTTGTTATTTCAACAATTTTTTTAAGGAAGTGATGTATTTTTAATTGATGTATTTGTAATGGAGTTACGAACCTTAAATGTGTGCAGAATTCAAATGGGTGTCATTTCACAACAGAATTATCTTCAAATGTTTCGCCATGTTTGATTTTTATTGAAAAACTTCTTTATACTGTGAGCTTCTAAACAAATTAACATCTCATAAAAGTGATTCTATGCATTTACAATTCATTCCATTTATTATTTCAATTTTTTTAATGTAGTGATTAATTTTAATTACTCATTAAAATATTTTGATTTGATTTTTGATTTGTTATTTCCCAGTAAATGTTTAAAAAAATGTACAAGTGTCACCCTGCCACACAGAAAATAACAAAATATCTTAAAATTTCATTGCATTTCCCTAATCTCATTTTTTGCTGCTAATGCTGATAAAATTTCTAATCACCCCGAAAATCTCAGAAAGCTCTAAATATATTTGTACGTTTCTTTTTATAAAGTTAACTGAAATTTTACTCTCTTAATTTTTGTCTAAAAATAAATAAAAAAAAATTTTAACTTATTCTTACATTTTTTATAATATTACATGTTTGAAAATAAATCAGTCTTTCTTCTATTATTATTTGTCTATTATCTTAAGCTTAACATTAGCAACTAAAAATAAGATTGATAGTATGTGTTGTCTAAAATGGACTGAAAGACACATTTTTTTTAACTGTTGTTATGGTATAGAATAGTTACATATGATCAAAGAAAGAAAAATATTTAATAAATTTTTAAACCGGAATTAGAAATTTAAAAAAATTATTTTGAAATTTTTTTAAAGTTTTTTATAATTGTATACTTGAACAAATTTACATCATATGATATATTAATTAGCTGCATTTTAAATGAGTTCTGTGCTTTTATGTTGCATAAAATGAAGAAAAAAAAGTTTAACGAAACTTGTAACTACACTGTCTGAATAATTAGTATTAATATATATCATTGATTTATTTTCCCTCTCCCATATTCTTTTAATATGGGGAAAAATTTATTTTACTTAATCTTACTTTTTTCTGTAGACTTGATCTACTATAGATTAGACTAAAGATTCTTTTAGCTCTACTTCAATCAACATTAGCTTCTCAATAATATAGTGTTCTTTAAAAGCTAAATTTCATATTCTTCCAAAATTTAGAGAATAATGCAAGAAATGGAGAGGGGACAGTTGCAGAATATTTCATAGAAATTTCTTAATCTGTACCCTATAAAATTTTTCTATTTTACAGTGATTAAAAAAATTTGTTTTTCAATTCACTTTATTATTCTCGTTTAAGAACCTACAAGTCATTGCCTAACTTGTTTGTAAACTTAATTTTATAAGGAATCTTTTAAAATGTAAATCAAAAATCTTGTTTAACATTTATTCTTGTTTAACATCCACAAAAATATTTTGATTATTTTATTTATTTATTATTTTTTTTTTGGAAAAACTTAAATTTATGTTTTGATTTTATTTTTTGGGTGACTTAAAAGGAAACATTTGATGATGTTCCTCGAAAACCTCTTCAGTTAAACTAATTGCTTCGCAATCACTAGGAAACATTTTTTCAATAAATATATTACAAAAATCTACAAATTTTTAAGAAATCCGAAATGCCTAGCAATAAACAGAAAATTATTATATTTGCCCGAAATAATTATTTGACAAAATTTCTCATTAACAATGCAAAGTGTTCCCTTTTAAATTCTTTTTAATAATCTGTCTAGTTCACAATTTGTATTACTTTATATACTTTTTTATGTTTGCTTTTATATGAAACTTTAATTTGTGCAATATATTTGCACTATACATAAAAGACTGATTATAGTGTCATTTTGAGTTGGTGAAATGAACTTTCAAACTTATAATGTTCAAAATGTGCACAAATTGCTGCGCATAAAAGCTTAAAAATTGAATTTTTTCAAAGTACTGCAGTAACGCAAGAGATATGCTCTAGAATCAGAAATGTTATCGATACTCTTTACTGCATTACTTTATTTGGGTGGGATCTTGGGAGGTCAGGCTTCACTGTTTAATGTTGCTATCTTTTCAAGATTAGGGATGGGACTTCAAATTCACTCAAAAATTCTTGAGTGGTAAGTATTTACTTTTCATGGACACTTTAACCAAAGTAGTAAATTACTGCATTGAGATGCTTACATGTAAGATGCATTTTGCATTCCTTATATTTTTGTAGGCTGTTTGGGTGCAAAGAAATGTATTTATGAATTTACAGTTTACTGTAATTAATTCCTATTGAATTTCTTTAGGTGCTTTGAGTTAAAAAATTTTATGAGTCAGTCTAATTCATTATTTATCACCCTTTTGGAGTATAGTGTAAATGTCACCAGTAACTATCGAAATGCATGTATGAATACAGCTTACCAAAATGAAATTGTATTGTTATATTGAAAGTTTTTGCATCTAAGGGCACCATAGAATGGAATCTGAGGACCTTTCTGAACTACTATTTATGATAGTATCTTCTAACTACAATTCCTTATAGTAGAATCTAAGGGCATTTTAGAAGTACTATTCATTATAGTAGAACTTAAGGGCATCTCTGAACTACTAAACATTATAGTAGAATCTAAGGGCATCACAGAACTACTATTCATTACAGTAGAATTTAAGAGATATTTCAGAACTACTATTCATTATAGTAGACTCTAAGAGCATCACAAACCAAAGATTCATCACAGTGGAATCTAAGGGAATCACAGATCTACTATTAATTGCTTCAGTACATATATTTTGTACAATTTCTGCGTAATGTATGTATATTAAAACATACTATTGTCTGTTTATGATTAATTGAAGAAAGACAAAGTGTTCGTGTAAGCAAAATAAAGACTTTTGAACACTTGTTTTTGCTCACTTCAGCATTTCTTTAGAAATGAGAAAACAGTAATTTTTATTGGTGAATTCATTCAAAATAATGTTTCATGTAAAGTTAATTTATGCAACATTAATATGATTGATTAGAATTTGTCTCTCTAACAATGAATATGACGCAAAGTTATTTTGTGAAAAGTTGTTCGTTTTCAAAAGAATGTTAGTTATATGAGTAAGACTTACTTTGTACGATTTTGGAGATGTAACATCTCCCTCCAGTTTTTTCTCTTTAAGAGAAGTTCCTTTTTAGGGTCAACGTGTCTTATGTGTTATGAGTGTAAAATATGCTTCATATTTGTAAAAAATATTTAGTCATATATTAAATATTGTTATATATTAGTATAAGTATTTTTAATGTGTAAAATTATTGTAGTTTTCTATTGATTTGTAATGAATATGTTTAATATATTTCCTTTATCTTTAAAATTTACTTGAAAGTAAAAAAGTAAAGATGTAACATCTCCCTCCAGTTTCTTGTCTTTAAGAGAAGCTCCTTTTTAGGGTCAACGTGTCTTATGTGTTATGAGTGTAAAATTTGCTTCATATTTGTAAAAAATATTTAGTCATATATTAAATATTGTTATATATTAGTATAAGTATTTTTAATGTGTAAAATTATTGTAGTTTTCAATTGATTTGTAATGAATATGTTTAATATATTTCCTTTATCTTCAAAATTCACTTGAAAGTAAAAAAGTTTATAACTTTAACCATCAAATTAAATTAATTTGTCATGTAATACTTTTCAAAATATGCAGCGGTGGAGCTAACTTTACCTCTTTAATTTATTTAAGTTTGTTTAGAAATATGAATACATAATAATGTATGTATAATATTTATGTAGAAATAATTTAATTTTCATTAAATTTAATCCCTTTTAAAAGTTATAACGCAGAATCATTAATTTCCATTACTTTCCCTTGATTGCTAATTGTCTTAATGAGATCTAATTACGTGACTGCATATGCCGAACTAATTTAATTTTTCATTAAAACTGTTAAAGCATGAGATTCACTTGAAACTAATTTCATAAGAAGGATTGTGTGTCATATTTTCCTAAAATACTTACTTAAGTCTAGAAAAATAAATTATAAAACACATTGATTCTGTTGGGGAAAAAATCATTACAATTTGCGACGTTTGAGAGATAGCGTTAAGCGTGAGGTTTTGCCAAACGTTATACAAAATAAGTATTTTTAGATGTACCTTTTTTTCAAAACATTTTCACACATGCGCTGTAAAGCTTGACTAGCGTTACAATTAGCAAAAAACTGTAATCATGTGCAAAAGCTCAGAAGAAGAAAAAAAGAAATTTGAATGGATAACTGAATTTTATGGCAGTCATTGAACAACAGACCCATTTTTTTTGGGGGGGGGGGTTACGACTACTAATGTTTAACTCCATAGCCTTGCAATTTTGAACCCAATTCAGAAGACAATGGAACTCTTGAATAAAATATTGGGAGAAATATGCCTTCGTGGAGTACTTTTTTGGTGACAAGAAAACCACGAAAACCATGGATAGGAAAGCCGCGAAAAACTAATCTGGCGGCAAGGGGACTCTAACCCATGATTCGTATACCACTGAGGATATTTTACGTCAGCACTGTGGTCGATGCGAGCCGGATGTGGAATTCGCATCGTCCAGCCGTCATCGGGATTCAAACCCGGTTCACCTCATGGAAGGCGAACGCTCTATCCCCTGAGCCACCACTGCTCAAGTTACTGAATGTAAACAATGGAGGGCATTTTTTTTTTTGAAAATGTATCTGGAAAGTTTAATCTAATATCTAAAAAAATTATTATTTCGTCTAACGCACACAATATCGAGAGCACTAGGGGCGTAAACACACCGATTTATAAAATCTGTCTTAAAGCCCGTATAAAATTCTTTATAACTGTCTTTTTCAACTGTATAAAGTTTATATGAGTTGGCATGAGTTTGTATGAGTTTTAAACTAACAGTAGCATTCCAGTGCTACAAAATGTCCCCTAAGATAGATCGAATTGAAATAGCAATAGATTTCTCATTATCTAATGGCGTTGAGATAAACATAGTTATGAGAAGCTTATTCGCCTGTATTTCATTAATCTTCCCTACACTCTAAAAACTGTACCGCTGATTTCAGAGGCACATTTGGATCGTTTGTGCCTCTGAATTTTAAGGGCACAACGTGCCTTTAAAAATGAAAGGCACAATGTACCTCTGATTTCAGAGGCACATTTGGATCGTTTGTGCCTCTGAATTTTAAGGGCACAANGCATTTTTATAACATCAATAGAGCACATTTGTAGAAAACTTCTTCCATCGGTAGCGTGGATGCGAGGGGACAGAAAACGTATTTCGTCATAAAATTTTTCACTGATGTGCGCATGCGCTTGTTCTCCGTTACATGATCGTACCGAAGAAAAAGAAATGAAGCGAATTTCAGAGGCACGAAAGTCTTTTTGTACCGCGCATTGACTGGCGTTTGCTTTGGTACCTTTAATTTGTTGTGGTGCCTCTCATTTTTAAAGGCACATTAGTTATGTGCCTCTTACGCGAGAAAATACACGGTACATTTAGCCTGTGCCTCTGAAATCAGAGGTACAGTTTTTAGAGTGTATCAATCATTTTCCGAGAAATGTTCCGATGTGTATATAATTATTTTTACGTGGTCTAAATAAACGATGACCATGCAAAAAATGGTTGTGATTTTCAGGTATGTTATATAGTCTTTCATTGTTCTCGAATTTTCTGTATTTATAAGTCATAGGCAAAAAAAATTATTTTTTTTTTATTTCCGTTGTTATAGTTATTCAATTTGTTTTATACAAATGAAAGTCACGTTTATATCAGATTAATTGTTAAAAAATTTATAAATACAAAATATGACTTTTATGCAACTTTTTGAAGGAAAGAATTACATTTTAAGCTTTATCGAGTTGTATTTATATTTTGATGCATCTGTGCGCAGGTTTTGCAATAATGATTAAATAGTTTCTTAAGTTAACTCTAAATACTATTTAGGAAACCAAAATATTTCACAGCAATCGTCTCCCTTATGAGAAGATCTATGTACAGGGAGCAAAAAATAAACTACCGCCCTAAATAACTTTTGAGCTAATGATCGGATCTTCACGTTCTAGAAATCGATCTTAATGATTTGAGGAGGTTGACCTCAAATATTGTAATTAATTAGTATCGACGATATGAAAGTAAGTAAAAAATACACTTTCTTTGAATACCTAAGTGTGAATCAAAGACATGAAATAAAGATGAAATTGTATTTTATCTAATTAAGCATATCTTCTTCTTTAATTTCTTAAACGTCTGTGAACTGCCAAGCCAATTTTGAGTTTCCGACTACCATTGTTCCACTCCGAAGCCTTGTAATTTTGAACCCAATCTAGAAAACAAGGGTATTCCTAGATCAAGTATTGAGGGAAATATGCCTTCTCGGAGGAATTTTTTGTGGGATCTAACCAGTATTTGCGTTACATGAAGAGGAAAACCACGAAAACCTCCCATGGTTAGCCTGAGGGCTGGAGGATTTTAACCTATGATCCCTGTACAACTGAGGATATCTTACTTCGCTGTGGTAAGCATGTTCGGAATTCGTATGAACCAGCTATCGCTGAGATTCGAACCTGGGTCACCTCACGCTCAATCTCCTTAACCACGGATTTTTGTTTCTCAAAATATGGGAGTAGGAACGATCAGGGAGATATGCTCCACATAGCTTGGTTAGGAGAGCGACCTAGATTGTACCCGTGAATGTTAATTTAACCTTTTTGCGTATTTCACCATATCTCGAGAACTTTTTAAAGGAATAAAAGAAAAATTTGCACACAATTATAAAACTCCTTTATCCAAAAATAATCCCATGCAAAAAAATAGCTTTCAATAAACATTTATTACTTTTTTTATTATTTAATGTAATAATGGTTGGAAAAACTTTGAATTGAAACGTATAAACTTTTTTACATAAGTTTAAAAAATGTAATTTCGTATGTCAAAGTACAAAATTGGAGCGTAAACGATCAAACAGTTCCTCAGAATTTGAATCTTAATTTTCCTTTTAATGCAAGTCAAATATCTGTAAGCTCTGTCAAAAAATAAATGAAATCCTCTACCACAGCGAGTTTGTTTATCCAGGAATTCCCTAGTTTTCTAGATTGGATTTAATAAAGCAAGGTTATGAAAAGAAAACTTATTACTGTAAGGCCGATATTGATCAGCATTTCAAAACAAGTGAAAGTACAAAATGTCATTAAGTAGCTAATAGTGGAAACTATTACTATTCATTAAAAGTACTATTCATTTAAAAAAATAGCTGAAAAAAAAAACAATTTTCCATAAATGAAATGTTAAAATTTTTTTAAAACTTCTCTTTGAAACTTTATACGTATTTCATCACGCACGCTGTAATTAGGTAATTTATTATTTATAAAAAGATTTTCTTAAAAAACTACCTTTTCGTTTGTAGTAAATAAGAAATCTAAAATGTGTTTATATAAGATTATTTTTTTATAAAAAAGTGTACGAAACATAAATTTTATATCATAACAATAACGTAAATCAATATGAAGATTAGAGTTTCAGAACATGATTTCAGAATTTGAAAGGGACATAAAGACACCTTTTACAAATTTTCTGTAGGCTGTGTGGAACTAACAGAATGATATTATTTATAAGTTTACGTTATTGAAAAAGAAATCAGTTATCCAATTAAAAACTTTCAGAATTAGGAGAATTGACTTAGTTATTGCAGCCGATCAATTCAGCTCATCAATCTTATTTGACTATTTTATTTATAAAATGGTTTAAATTTAACACGGATCATGTTATATATCCAATATATTCTAAACAATTTTAATCGACGATGAATTGAAATATGTCACAAAATTTCTCCATATTTCCTATAATTACTTGCTGAAATGAAGCCAAAGAAGAAATGAATTTGGCAATTTATCATGTTTTGTTAAAATCTGACACAAAAAGCAATATATTGAGTTTTTAAAAGATAAATTTTCTAAACATTTATTATATTAATTTTGGAGCTTTATTTTCCTTTTTAAATTCCTTGAAGAAATTCGGACTTTACTTATTGTTAAATTCAAAAATTATTTTCCTTCTAAAATAAAATAAAAAGTTTTTTTTCTCAAAAAGGAATTCTGACAACTACAATAATTCTTTTAAAAAATATTTTTTGCAACACTCAGTTATCGGCCAAGGGTGTCATAAAGGTTAAGTCTCCACAATTTCGGGATCAACGGCATGTTGGTGGAAAGGTAATCTCTTTGCTTGACTGTTTTATTCCCAGATTCGCTGGTACTTTTCGACTATTAACTAGGCAAGATTTTAATTGCTATCCAGATTAGAATCCTGTCCCTTCTTCCTATCAATTCCTTTATTTTTCATAGTTTTTCTTCATTGCTATCGCTATTGGCACAACAGCCCGGGATAGGATTAAGCATTCTTTTCATTGCCTGATTTTGCCATAGTTTACCCCATAGAGCTGATATAAAAGTAGAGCAAGCACGCTGTTATATCCCCCCTCTCTTTTCACCCCAAACCTCAGACTTCTGTAAAATGCTCCCTCTCTTTTGACGATTTTGACGGAACGAGAAGAACGTCACGCAACCGTTGAGACGAGTTCTCTTTTTTAGTAGATTCGTTGTTGTTGTTGTTGCCTTCTGCAACTTGTCAATACTAACAAGCCCATTTTTAAGGTAAAGGGGTGTTATTCTTCTCGATGTCACCATCTATGGTCGAGAATTCGAGTTCTATCACACACATACGTCACAGCCTGTTTTACAAAGAGAACACATTCACACACCATCCATCTGTAGATCATAATTTTGATCTGAACCAGAACACAATCAAACTCTGATCCATACCCCTATTGATTTCTCATTGGAACTTAAAGGACTTGGTTACCCCAGCAGATTAAGCCTGCATCAGTTACCAACATTCGGCTGGTGGGGATCGAACTCACAACCTTTTGTACATGGGGAAAAAAGTTGTTGCCCTTCCGGGTAGGCTCGAAATACCAAACTTTTGATTAACGGCCGAGCGAGCTAGCCAATTGCACCATGGAGGCTTCGTATTAGCTACGGTAGATTCGTGTTTCGTTCTTATAAAAGAAATGGGGGAAAGTTAAAATGAACTTCGAAATTAGCGGAAAAATTGAAATATTATGAAATATCATAGAGTTCAATTTCTTAGTAATATCTACATTTTTCATTTCAAATTTTGAGTGACTCTCACTGATATAACCCCTAACTATAACTCTCACTGACAAATATCTTCATTGATTAATCTGTTTTTATAGTAACACTTCATAACGAGTTATCAAAACCTGTTAATTATTTAAAATCAATTTGCTCAGCTATTCATTTAAAGACTATTCAAACTAATATTAAAATTTTAAAACTTAATGATAATAATAAAACTGTACGATTTAGTAAATAACAAATAAATATAACAAAACTATAAAAAATAAAGACACTTTTTATTCCACTGCCTTTAAAATTAAAAATGAACATCATTCACTTTCGTTAGATGAGCTATCTATTATATATAATTCTCTTACGTGGCTCCCAAATTTTGGCTGTATTTCTTTTCCGCCGGTGGCAACGTTTGCTTTGTTTTGAAAACACCAAAGCATTCTGCCTTTTAATGATGTGTTTCTGATCTAATATATATAATTCTCTTACGTGGCTCC
>NC_092205.1:60731440-60736964 GCF_043381705.1 Parasteatoda tepidariorum
GCTCATAATTCAAATATCTTTTATGAACTGCGAAAGCAGTTCCGGGGGTTGGTGAGCGCCAGCGAGCAGGGGGCGAAGCCTCCTAGTATTTAGAATTTCGTATGACGTGAATTTCATAACAGTTACATTATTTTAAACATTGTATACAAAATATTAATAAACTGCCGGGTTTTACTAAAGGCCACTTTTTTGTGCATTGAGAAATAAAGAAAGATCAAAACTACCAGAATGTGTTGAAATTTATCGCATTTCTAGCTCTTTGGGAACACCAAAAATCTCGGTAATTTTTTGACGAAGTGCTTTGTTAATGACTTTAGTAAAATTCACAATGAAATATGGTTTCATAGTATGCGATAAAAATTGGTAAAAGTGGAGAAATATAGTAATTTTATTATGATATCTCAGAGCATCATTTATTCCGTCAAATTTAATTTTTCATTTTTTACTAAATATGAGGTAATAAGAAACATAATTTTGAAAACCAGAATTACCAATTAAACCATTACCATATGAACGAAAAAAAATTACCAAATGAATGGTTTAATATAATATAATAATAACCGTATAGATTTTATTAACCAGAATTATTATTTCTTTGCTAGAAATATCATTACTATACAGTACTGTAATATGAGCAGAATATTTTTTCACTGTGTATCCTTGATAATATCACCCACTAATACAGTATAATGAAAAATAATCTAGTATTTATTTGTAACATAAAAATGTTTTACTGATGTTTATAGTTAGAAACACATAGTTATATGCTTTTAAGACCCTCATCAGAAAAGAGATTAAAAAAAAATCTTACCTGATTCAAAAATAAATATTAAAGTGAAAAAGAAAGTTATTGAAGTCTAATGGATTAGTGGTAAAGCAGGGGGTAAAAAAAGGTCAAAATTGCATTAATTATGTGAGAAACTTGAATATTTTCAGAAACAGTTGAGATTCGTTAAACATCGATAGCGTTTTTGTTTCTTCCTCCCTTAAATGGTTGCAACCTCTAAGAAGTGCATTATTCATTATTTATACTTTTAGATGAGAATTAAAAAAAAAAGATATTTATAAAACATAGTCATTAAGTAACAATCTCTATGATTACATTGTCTACATACTACATTTGACAGATCTATTAGGAAACAATGCATTTGCTTGAATTTACATTAAACATTTGAACTATTTTACCAAAATAAACCGTTTTTTTTTCAGAACGCATTATTATGTGCATTTGAAATTGAAAAAGGAAATAAAAAGAAATACTCATTTCTTAGTTTCATATCTTTCAAGAATAAAGTAAGCAATTTTTCGCAGAATCAAAGCTATTTTTGAATGATTATAAGATTTTTGAGCGGAAATTATGATTGATTGCTTAACGTATTTTCCCCTAATTGTGTCACGAAGTACTATCATTTTATGAAGTAAACCAGTGTTTCTCAGATTTAGCTCACTGGAAACACATTTGAATTCAACAAAAATAAATTTTATTCTTTAGAATATCAAACAATAACTACAAAATATGAGTAAAATAACATAGATAAATAGCATTGAATAATTGAACAGAACAGTCATTTTTAGTTCGTATATATAATTGCATCTAATAGTGTTTGGAATCTTATGACGTAGAAAAGACAGTAAACTTATATTCAAATTGGTCTACGGAAAAACACTTTTCAGTTTAAAAAATTAATATTTATTTCCTGAATTTCTAATTTGAATTTCTAATAGTCTCCTGTTGCAAAATAGCATTGATGGCAGATACCGTCACTCTATATCATTTTTGTCATTTCTAAATAAAAATTACATTATTAATGTACTTTTTGATTAACATCTTATTCAAAATTTATAAATGTAATTATACAGAGTTTGTTTAAAAATGTACCCATCTATACAATGTATTAAATTAATTTTATAGCCCTAAACCTAGAAAAAAAGTTATTTAAATTATATAATGTAATTTATTTCGCAGTGTCTCTAAAATACTGTGAAAAGAATTAAAAAGTGTAAGATTATAAATGAAACTTACAAATTGGGACTTATAAACAGTTATGTTTTTATCAGTAATACTTTCTTGCTTGTATTAGTAGAATATAAAATTCTGCTAACTACAATTTTTTTATAATTGTTAAGAGTTGTTTGGCAGAATTCCAGAGCAGTTAATTATTTATTTGATGTCATGACTTCTTTTTCTTAGTGAAAGTGTTTCATTTTGCTTGCAAAACCAAAATTGTACAAAATCTAATAAATTAGAAATATTTTTAAGAAAATCATAAATTTTGTGTAAATTAAATGTCAAATTTAAGATTAAAATTTTATATCCGAAAAATAAATCATTTCAAGAAATAAATAATATTAAGCGCAGATCTATTTATTATCTTGTTCATATTGTATATTAATTCTATCCTACACAAACCCAGTTATAAAAAAATCAAAATTATGAAAAAATGTGTTGGCTGTAAGAAATTTTATGGAGTTCAATCTAAAGATCTGAAAACTATTATACTGATGCTTCAACACAGCAAATTGACAGCAAATTTGAATAAACAATAAAAATTTAAACATTTGTGAGTAATAAATCCATTAATTAATAATAGCTATATTATTATCAATTAATAGATGTAGTAATATTAATGAATAGATATATTTACTATTTTCCATATATTGTGAATTATTTCTGTCCGAAAGATGCTAGATTAAAAAAATGAAAATTTCAAAATAATTCGTTTGTTGTCAAAAATTGAATGGATTTAAACCTAAAGACCTTAAAACTGTTACACAGATGCTTCATCAAAACAACTTGACAGCAAGCATGAATAAACAATAAAAAATTTAACACTTATGAATTAATCAATCAATTAATTAATAGATATATTTATATTAATTAATAGATTAATTCATTATCTTCTATGTATTGTTTATTATGTCTGTCCAACAGATGCTAGCTTAAAGAAAATAAAGTTATGAAAAAATTCGTTAGCTGTCAAAAATTGAATGCAGTTAAAACTAAAGATCTAATAACCGTTACACTGATGTTGCATCAAAGTAACTTGACAGTAAACTTGAATAAACTTTAAAAAATTTAATATTAATAAAAACTAATTAATAATCAAATTAAAAATTAATTTGTATTTAAGTGACTACTTGAAATATATATGTTTTGCTTACAAAAAGAAGGTTTTACCAGAGGGTTTGCTTCTTAAAAAATTCCAAGCCTCAATTTTTTAGTAATTTTTAAATGTTTTCAGGGTCATAAGTTTGTCCAAGCCCAGGAAAATATCAAATTAGAAAGTGTACATTACGTGTATTATTAGAAAGTGTATAAATTAGAAAGTGTAAATTTCTATCTTGCTCAATTTCATTTTAATGGTTTTTGGCTTAATAACTCAAGAAATAGACTTTCAAAAGCATAAAAGAATTATAAACGGTACATAAAGAAACAAAAATTCGTTAGTTTATTTATTAATAGTTGAACATTGCTCAGAAATATTGCTTTTAAATCTCAGGAAAAGTATGTTTTTAATAAAACACATTAGTTTTAAGTTTTAAAAACAAAACCTTACGCTCAGTGGCAAAATTTCAGTTCTATGCACCTGTTATTTAATATTCATTCGGCTTTGTTATTATAAACTCTACTTAGATATAAGAAGAAACGACATTATGAAAATAAGCCGGAAAAGCTTGTGAGATACTGCGGTCGTTACCGACCCTAGTTCGAATCTCAGCAGTGGCTGGTTGATTCGAGTACTACTCCCAGTATACAGCGATAAAAGTTTTAGTAGAGTATTCACGGATACTTTTTCTTTTGGGCTAACAGAGCTGGATTACATTTATTTTTCTCATCTTGTAACACATATGCGGGTTTGTTTCATTTAAGGGGTTACATGCATTAAAAAAAAGTTCCAAAAAAAATTATAGTGCAACAAGGGAAGTAGAGTTTCCCATCTTTCAAGTCAATTTGAATAAGAAAGACTCCGGAAACTTTACTAATCAGGTTCGAGTGATAATTTTATCAATTCTAATTAGAAAGCTTTTCCAATTAGGTTCAACATATAGCTTTAAGTTGGCTTATAGCTTAATTGACCTGTAACTTAAATTTATATCTCAATTGGATGTAGCTCAATAGGATTGGATTTATAGCTCAATAAGAAAGCCTTAGAAAAATTTTCAAATCACGCTCGACTTATAGCTTTGAATCAATTGAAATAAAAAATCATTTATGAAGATTTTTCAGTCAGAGTCTGCCTCAATTCGAATAAGAAAGCCTTAAGAACTTTTTCAAACATTGCTTGACCCATAGTTCTATGTCATTTGAAATAATGAAGTCTTTGGAAACTTTGCCAACTATGATGGACCCTTCTGATGCGAAAATAGAAAAATAGAGCTTTCTCAAAATTCTGATTGTAGACGTTATGTCACCACCGTTCTCGTTAAACATTTTCACCTTCCTTCTAAATAAAAACAGACAAGATAAAAAAAATAAAAAAATTTAAAAAAAAAAATTTTTGTGAGCAGTTTTTTTTTTTTCGTTTTTTTTGTTTAAGGCAATGTATGGTACTACAAATCATATTTATTTGTACATGAAACAGAAATTACAAATTTCAATTTTTATTTAAATTCCTCCTCCAGTATATAAAGTGAGTTAATCCAATACCTCCTAGATGGGAAGAAAGCCGAAGGACGCAAAATGATGACTCATACAGTTAGGCCCAGAATTGCTGATCACTTCTGACAATGGCGGGGTTTTTTTTTCCTTCTGTTTCTCGACACTTTTTTTACTTTCTACAAATTATTATTATTATTTTTTTTGTCTAGATTAAATGTTCTTAAATTGTGTAAAAATGCTTAATATATTTATTTGTTTTCAGAAATGATTAACAATAAATCAATTCTAACAAAAATAACTGTTGTGTGAATGAAAAAAATATATTTTTAAGCATTAAATATCAGTTTTATTTTATAAATTGGAAACTTTTATCTAACTTTTTGTTATAAAATGTATGGATTAAAAACAAAGAAATATATTTTTAAAGGGATTTTACACATTTAATATTATTATAGTTTTGACATAAAACTAAAAAAGGGGTCTAATTTTTATAATATGATACTTACATTTTTAGTAGATGATTATTTTGTATTTTAATGATTATGTTTTGCATGTTATTAGAACTAGAGCATACGAAATAAAATAGAAATTGTTTATAAAGAATGACATAAAATGAGCTTAAAAAAATTTAGAAAATCAAATGCAGTCTTCAAACAAGGTTTAGATAGTAAAAAAAAACATATCAAAAGCATGATTATAATTTGTATTTTTTTCCTGTGGAAGTGTGATTGTTAGAAGTGATAAACTAAAATTAAAGTAAGCAACCTTAGATAACAAATATTTTATTAAATAGCAAATTCAAAAAACGATATTCCTTGAAGTGTGAAAAATTTTACTGAAATATGTTAAAACTTTCAGTAACATTTAAAAAAGTATAATTTTTACCATCACACTGATAAACTAAAATAAAGTAAGCAACCTTAG
>NC_092205.1:60738019-60751277 GCF_043381705.1 Parasteatoda tepidariorum
CTACTTGAAAATGGGTAGCAATAACTACCGAAAAGTCATTGGAATCGGCACATACGAAAAGCGTCAAAAGTGGTAATTAAAATTCGTAAATCGTAATAATGATGTATTAAAAATATTGGGATTTTTAAAACTATGCTGAAATCCGTAGCGTTAACCATCGAAAAACTACATTGATTGAGATTGGGTGCGTCAAAAACTTAAAAGTGTAAATTTAAATTACCGAATTTTTTTTATTATTTTTCAAAAACAAATATTTTTTTTTTTTTTCATTTTGTTCAGATTGCGGCCGCGGGCCGCACATCGAGGGTTGGCGGGCCGCATTTGGCCCGCGGGCCGCAGGTTGAGCACCCCTAGCCTATAGTAACCCGTTGTGGGGCTTGATTCCTCTTTAGGAGGTATTGGTTAATCTAAGCAAAACAGAAATTTTTTTAACAAGGTTGGTACATTTGTTTTTAAGAACTCGTGTCCACAGACAAAATTTTTTTTATAAGAATCATGCAAAAATCACTTCTCAATGGCATAATTTTTAAAAATTTCAATGAAAATTCCATAAAATTTTGTTTAAATTTTGCTTTTTAAATGCTTAAAGTATATTGTAAGAAATTCAGAGTAGCCGTACTTTTTACAGTAAAAACCATTTTTACCGAAAAATATTGCAAAGCAAATAATTTTATGTACCATAAATTTTATATATTATCAGTTACTATAAAATCACTGAATCACTCTAATTAAACTAACTATACTGCAAAAATCACGGTGTAATATTTTACGGCAAAAACGGATTTTAAGGTCAAATGGATGCTGAAATCAAAGTGCCAGTAATTTATACTGTTATTTTAGTCGGAAATTTTTATAGTGCATAAATTGAATATTTTTTTGTAATAAAAATAATGAATATCAGCTTTTAATGTCTCAAAATAAAATAAAAAAACTCTATAAGACTCTTTGTAATGTAGGTAAATTCCCAATAAGTTTTTGATAACCCCCCATTTATAAACTACTTATTACTTTACAGCTCATTATTAATGCTTAATTTATATTAAATCTTAATTCATAGGTGTTAAACATAATTATACTCATAGTCATTCCGCAAAAATTGATGAAGCTAATCATAAAAACTAGCTTCAAAGAAGTGAAAAAACGATAATGTGTGGGGGGGAAAAGAAAATTTTATCTTAGAAAGCTTTTTTTCTCCCTCATGCCGCTAATATCTGTAAAATTTTCTATCTTAAATCTGGGTGATCTTGCATAAATGAAAGCATTCCTACTTTCCCCCTTGAAGTTGAAGTAGAGAAAAGCTCATTACCTTAAAATAACGTATCTTCGATAAATTTCGAAAACTTCTCATGTTTTGGAAAACAAAAATTGTCTTCATCGATTTCTTTTGCCCCAAGAGATAAGAGGGGGAGAATGAAATTGTGAGAGGGGAGAAAAGAATTCCATTTCAACTGCAAAATCATCAGGAATACGTAAAATTCATAAGTTTAGCGAAAATTGAAAGGACTTTTGCAAATTAAGGAACGTATTAGAGAGAAATAAATGTAATGAAACATATAAAAAAATGGTGAAGTCGATTTAAATATTGGCAATGGAATTTTAAGCGTCCATTATTTTGCGCTAACAGAAAGTTAAATACAAAACTGATTTATTTTTCTGTTCTTAAAAATATAAATTGGCAAATAAATTTGTGGAGTGATAAATAATTTGCTGCAAATTTAAAATAATGTCTTTCAGCAAAATATTCTCATTAAGTTTTGTCTTAATGTTTTATCAAGCTAGTTATTATTTATGCTTAAATCGGAAACATGTGATGATTTAAATAGTTAATTGACAAAGAGTTGAACGCACTATTTCTCGATGTTACTCCATTTCCCATTCCCGCAAAAGTATATACACATTTTATTTTCAGAAACTAATTATTTTTTTTTAGAAATACAGCTCCAGTTTTAATTAAAGTTTAACCTGGTAATAAAAATGCAGGAAAGTAAGGAATTATTAAAAAAAATATTACAGTATCACTTTACTGTTTATTAAAATTCTTATTACTTGAAGATAAAATGTTTCAAAATTAATTTAATAATCTGATTGTTGTGAAATAATTGTTGAATAAAGTACATAGTAAGTCTTCTTAGCTAATAGTAATTATTTCAATGTTGAAAATAGCAGTAAGAAATAGTTACTTCATATAGAAATCAAATTGTGATAGGCAAATTAAACAGATTACCAGATATTAATCAAAGAGAAAGATTATGATATTTTAATGTATTTTGAAGGATCTGGGACACAAAGCATCTCGAAAACACGTGACCCTTTTTTGTATTATTTTAAAAATAATAATACAATAAATTTTCTTTCAGGTGGTAAAAAAAATGTTTTTAGCACATAATGACAATAAAAAATTCCTTTAGTTTTTTCTCCATATTAACTTTTCAACTCAAGCATTAAATAATTTCAAGTGATAATAAATCTAAAAGAAACGCTTTTACTCAATCTCATTTCATATTTTTTTTTTCTTAATTAAAAACGATGTTGACTAATCTCTATTAAAGCTAATTAGGATATGAAAGTCTACATTTAAAATTTGTAATCATTTATAGATTTTAATTTGCAGGTTAATAAAGAAATGAAATAAAAAAAATTTTAAGAAAGCTGCGAAATTTTAAATTAGAAAATTTTTTTAAACGTTGATAGCAAAGCAATGGTGAAAGCAAAATAAAGTATGGACATTTTTTATTCAAACTCAACCAAATAGTTTTTATTCCGAAATATAATATTTACACTTCTTTGAAAAATTCAAAGCATATTTTTTTTAAAAAAATATGACTCATAGAAAATTTGCTAGGAGTTTTTGCATACTTTTTAGTTCTTTATATGAAAAAAATTGAAAATATTGCACTTTAGTAATCTATTTCGGGATCCATTTTTTAGAAGCGGACACTGAAGATAATGAAAAGAAGAAACTTATTACATATTTCTTTACTTTTTCATTTATTTAAACACACGAACAGTTAAATGATTGTTGTTTGTCACTTTTACAGTCTATGAATTTAGTGTTTTCGATGATTTGGAATTTCGATCACCATTTAGAAAAGGGTAATTTGCTTTCATTTTTCTCTAATATACCTTTAAAATTTCCTTGAAGTTTTAGTAAATGCTGCCGACAAGGAGAAAAACAAGTTCTGGTGAATTCTGATAATTCTGTTTTTGCTACCAGTCTCAAATCAACCTTAATGCTTCAAAACAAACACAAAAAAGAACTCACATAAACCTAAAAAATACCTCACATTTTTGTAAAGGAAAGCATAATTCTGGCTGATAAAACCAAAATATATTGTATTTAAACCACTCATTTGGTAACGGTTTTCGTTCATAGGATAACGGTTTACAGGGAATCCTGGTTTTAAAAATTATAGTCCTTATCCCCACACTATTAGTAAAGAAAATTGAGGCTTAAATTTAACCAAGAAAAAAAATGCTTTTAAGCCATGCTTTAACAGGGTGCGTAGCGTTTGTAAAAAGTACTTAAAGGTGCTTTTTTGGGGATTTCGTTATTAAAAGCTTTTAAAGGTGCTTTTTTCAGCTGGCGTTTTTAAAAAGTGCTTTTTTTCCGAATAATTTTTTTCTCCTTCAGTGATATCTGGTGGATCCCATGCATTTCACAAAAAATGGGGAGTTTGACCGAAACCCGAGTGCTCCAATTCGGATAGAGAATATCAGATCCTTATGAAATGTTTTTCTTTTTAATTTATTTTAATTTTGTTCTTGTTTATTTCATTTTACTTCTAACACTTTTTTTGACGCAGGGGGTAAGGGTACTTTTGATCTGAGTTCAGGGTTAAGTTGAATTCACTCGGTTATGTGGGAAAGTACTGATTGTTTCGATTTACGCCAGTTTCTTTTTGGGTTTTTTTTAACGCTAAAACTGTTTTAATAATATCATTGATTGAATATGAATTTTTTGAGTGCTTGAAAATTTTTTAAAGTGCTTGAAAAGTTTTTAAAAAGTGCTTATTTTTGATTCAAAGATTTGGCTACGCACCCTGTTTAAGGTATTATGATGAAATTTCCAAATTTTTGCTCATTTACCAAATTTTTTGCACATATTATAAAACGTTATTTTATTTTTACCTTTTATGTATCCATATTTTATTATTAACCATATTTAACTACATTTTATTGTTAAATAAATACCAAAGTGCTTCGATAAAAACTACCAAGCATTTTTGTATTTCCATAGAGCCAGAAGCATGGTAAATTTAACTATGTTCTGCAGCCATGTAGATTTGATCATACCTTTTTTCACAGTGCAATATTGTATGCAAATGATTAAGAGAAAAAATTTCAGATGATGTAAAAATCTTATTTATAAATCTCTATTTTAACAATTATTATTAAAATATTCTGATCATTTTATTCCCAAAGCCAAAAAGTCGGTACAAAATTGCAAAAGTTTAAAAAGAAATTAAAATCTTAAAAACTTTTTCCAAAATTTTAAGAACAAATTATTGCAATTTTTCCCATGTGAAAAGGGAAAAAAATAATATAAATCTTATTGCAAAAAGATGGATACTAATTTTTCAATAAGTTGTGAAACGTGTTGCAAAAATCAGGTTGAAATAACCAAAAAAATTTTTTATTTGATCTCTGAAACGTGTTGAAATGCTTGTTTTATGTCTTCACTCTTTAATACTTTTGAAAGATTTTTGTTATGTTTCTGATATGCTTTAAGTATTTCTGAAATAAATCCTGATATATTTAATATACTTCTGAAATACTTTTGTTTCATAATTATTAAGATAATACCGCAGAAATATTTAAAAAATAATCTTCATTCTGAACCAAAATTAAAAATTTTCAGAATTATATAAAGAAGTTATACTACATCTATACATTAATTATAATATTTCTACAAGTTTTTTTTTCTGAAACGTAAATGCAGTAAATTTTATTGCATGAATATATTCACAACAAAATATCCTCGCATTTATACTTGAAATATTTTAATTAAAATTATTAAAATTACTTTAATAAATTATTTTAAATATTTCCTATTATTAACATTGCATATTAGATAAAAGAAATTATTTTTTAAATATATTTTTATTACTGATTATGGAAAGCCCATATAATTTCAAAGATATCTTGATAGTTGCAAACATAGTTAACATCAAATACTAACATTTAAAAATACCTGTGGAAAACATACTGTTTTCGAAACAGACACTCATAAATTAATGTTTTTTTTAATGAACAAAATTATGAATTAAGATTTTTGAAATATTTTAATTTTTAGAAACAATAAATTGAATCTTTACTAAGTTCTTATATCAGAGTTCAGTTTTTTTTCTCTTTCGACCTCAGTGACTTTTCTAGTTTTTGTCTCTTTTCTTTATTTTTCCGTTTTGTTCCGCAACTTCACGCTTTTTTTTCCAAATCATTTTTGTTTCACTACATTCATGTCTTTCAAGCCTTGAAAATGGACGCCTGTTTTTGATGCGCTTGTAACATGCTGGCTGTCATTTGATTTTTATATATTTTTGAAGCTCATGAAGTTTTCAATCAGATAATGTCTTACTGCTTCAGTTTCTTGGTATTATTTATTTAATTAATTTTTTGTGTTTCAACTGATTTTATTTATTCCAAACCTATATTTTTTAACTTTGCAAATGTAGAAAATCACTTAATATTTAAATTTTTAAATGTTAATTATTAAGCAGTGCCACAATTTGATAGTTTAGAGATTATTTGTGTTATATTACACTAAATACAAATGACAGTTATTTAAAAAATTAAATGATTAATTTTTTACCTAATTTACACAATTAACTTATAAACAAAACTATTTGCTTATCTGTAATCCTTTGCCTCCGCATTGTAAGAGTCAAAAAGTTCCACGAGAGAGCGCTACAGTTGGAGCTTTGATGTAGCGAAGATTCAAATAGTTTGCCAGACGACTTTCTGATCATTCGCCGTTTTGAAGCTTACAGATTTCCTGGAATCATCAAAAGCTCGATAAGGACCAGTACTTTTGGACTTTATTTATGCTATTTTGGACATTATTACATGAAAAACTGATTTCTTCATTAAATTTATAAATTGATGTCCGGTAAGTAAATTTATTACTTAATCAAACATTATTAATTGTAAATATGCATTTTAATCATATAGGTATTTTAAATTTGGAATAAATTTCTAGTAAAATATCTATTTAAATTAAAATGGTTGAATCATTATTATATACGAACTGAAATTAACTCTTTCTTTAGTGTCAGTTTATACATATATATTACAAATTTGTTTTAACTGAAAATGTCAATTTAAATGTTTCGTACCGAAACTATTATGTTTTATAAGGAATATCATTTCATTTTAAGCATTATTATTTTTTGCATTTATCTAGTTTATAGTGTTGTATAGGCGCCAGTTACGTTTAAACATGCACTTTTATTTATATGTTTATATAGCATGAATGTTTTATATTGAAATATTGACGTTTTACAATAAAAATCATAAAATTAAAATCATCTGCCGAGAAATTTATAACGGTATAGTGACTTCACGCACTTAAAAGTTAAGCAAGCATATGGATTTCATGATATTTCTAAAGCTTTACTTCCGAGAATGCACAAGAAAGGCCTACCTTTGAGGGTCAAAAATTTTTAAATTCTAGCATAAACATGAATTGTAAAGATAGATTTTTCATTTATTTACTTATTTTAGTGATCCAATGCATTTATTGTTCAGTAAATGATTACTTTTGCCAAAATGGTGCCAAAAAATTATTGCATTTGATGATTTATTTAAAAAAAATATTCAAAACGTGACCTTTTTCATAAAATATTATTTTAAATTTCCCTTTTTTGATTTTTGAAATCTGACATGATTTAAATGTTTTGATGCATGAATTGAAATATTGAGTGTTTTGAATGCACACGTATTCTAATTAAGCATCTTCTAACCACTGAATTTTATAAAAACATAATTTTTATGTCTAATTTCGTATTTATGTCTACTTGGTATTACTTTCTTAATTGGACCAAAAGAACTGTCGTATTTAAAATATAGCTACAGCATGGACAAGATTTAAAAATAATGTACATTTTTATGTAAACAAATTGGATTTGAGGTTCTGAAAAGAAATATTTTATTTATGACGTGATAATATTTTTCTCTTTGAAAACGAAAAATCATTTAAAATAAATTTCTTTTTAAAGAAGGTCTTTTATGTACTTTAAAAGTTTATAATTATTTTGAATTTACTTTTTTAAACTAAGAACAAGTTTTGCCTTAATTTTTAATTATTCATGAAAAAGGAAAAACTGCAACACATTTTGAAATAAAACTTTCCTCTTTAGACTTTATTCAAATGTTTAATTAAGTATAAAGGCTGTGTAAAAATTCTTAATTATACTCAGAAGTAATTTCATATTAACGACTTCGCAGCATACTTTTGAGTTTTGTTTAGTTTGAAAACACTTTTATAGTTCGTAAAAGTTTAATTTTTGTCAACGTAAAGAAATTCTCAAACATTAATTTGATTTTAAACACAACTTTAGGTCGTTAAAAGAGTTAAAATAAAATACTTTATTCTTCCATCTTTACACAAGAATATTTGAGGCAAATGGTACTATTTACATCATTAGCTTTAAATTCTACTATAACTTCTGATAAATTTTAAAAGAGTTTAGGCATTATTAAATCATTTAGATATCACATTCAATGCGTACAAGAAAAAGTCTATTATGTCTTTAAAAACAGCTGTTTACCTATGAAATAATAAAATATTTTACACTGTAAAAAATACGTATCAAATTATGGTAAAAAATAATGGTACCCTGGCTGTATCATGCTTGAAATTTTTTCCGCAAAGTCATTTTTTACAGTAAAATCTCATTCTGTGATATTTAAGTAATTAGTCATTCAATAATATTATAGTAAATATTACTGTAAAAATTATGATACGTTCTGTTAAATTTTAAAGAGAAAATGGATTTTCATCCGTAAAGTAAAAAGTACCGGCATCCTGAGTGCCGGCACTTTTTACTTTAGTTGGATACGGGATTTTTTCATGACAATAGATATTTTAGAAATTCTTTGATAAATGTAAAGAATTCATACGCTGCTTTCAATTAGACGCTTAATATATAATAATGAGGAAAAGAAAATATCGTATATTAGAGAAACATACTTTTCTTTGATAATGGAGAATTTTAGCGTAAGAAAATTCCTCTTTGGATTATAATCTTTCTAATTTTTGATTCTTTTATATTAATGTGAGCATTTAAGTCAGTTATCATTAAAAAAAAATTACTGGCATAGTTGGCCTAACTAATAGCTTTAATTACTTTTAATTAGTATTATTAATATTTTATATTTATTTTCTTGCATATTTAATATAACTGCATACTTCCATAACTGCATACTTTTCATAATAATGGCACCCTGGCTGTATCATGCTTGAAATATATACCGCAAAATTTTCACAGTAAAATCTCATTCTGTGATATTAGTTGTGAACTAATTAGTCATTCAATAATATTATTGTACTGTTAAAATTATGATGCATAAAATTTTTTGTTCTGTTAAATTTTAAGGTGAAAATGGATTTTAAGGCATCTTGAGTGGCGGTACTTTTAACTTTAGTTTGATCCGGAATTTTTTCCTGATTATAGATATTTTAGAAATTCTTTGATAAATGTAAAGAATTCATACGCTGCTTTCAATTAGACGCTTAATATATAATAATGATGAAAATGAAATATCGTATATTAGAGAAACGTACTTTTCTTTGATAATGGAGAAATTTAGTGTAAGAATATTCTTTTTTGGATTGTAATCTTTTTAATTTTTGATTCTATTATACTGATGTGAGCATTTAAGTCAATTATCATTAAAAGAATTACCGACAGAAATAGTTTACCTAAATAATAGCTTTAATTATTTTTAATTGATATTATTAATATTTTATATTTATTTTCGTGCATATTTAATATAACTGCATACTTGACTACAATTTGCGACTATTTTCAATACTTTTGCAACTCTTCGTGACATTTTCCTTTTGTAAATGGCTGGTCTACCATATCTCACAGAATATTCTGAATGAGTTATTAGTTTCCCTTTTGACATCATTATCATGTTTCGAAAATACTTTTGTAATGGCCAATTTGGTAATAGCATTTTAAAGCCTTATTAAGTCTTAATCATAACGAATAGAACTAGTTCCATATTTATTCTGAATGTTGTCTCAAAGCTCTTTATAATTCATTCAACAAATTATATTTCATTCAGGAAGAATGAACTTGATAATGACATTCCGAATAAAACGCAAAGAAATGAAATGTTTCTGGCCCAAATAAACAACTGGAAGGATTCGCCCTTTTTTATTCGCTTCTTATTCTAAATCCAAACAATGCCTTGTTGTTTTCTTCGTTTATCTAGAGAAAAGTCATTAATGCAAGAGAAATATCATTGATAAACAATTTGATAATTGAATTTTATACTTTTTATTCCATTTTTATTCGTAATAAAATTATGTCTGCCTTCTTATTTTTTAAAATTACGTTTGCCTTCTTATTTATTCTTCTTAGAAAATTCCAATCGATTTTTTTTTTAGTCGCACGCCTGTTTAGGCAATAGGGGGGGGGGCGATTGTTCCTGCTTTTCAGTGACGCAATCTATGGCCAGAAATTCGATTTCTGCCGCGCCATTCACACAACCACAACCCGTTTATAGGGCTGGTCACATTCACACACAAAGGAGAAAGGACATAGAACACACAGAGAGATAAAGAAACATCCATGTCTTGCCCAGGATTTGAACCCAGGACTTTTCTAATGCAAGGACAGTTCCCTGCCCCCTACACAGGCTGGCCGGCATTCCAATCGATAAAAATAAATAATAGAATAAATTATTTTCAGCGAGTATTTTTTGGAGTAAAATTAACAAACCTCCATATTCTTTATATAAAGATAAATACTACGAATAAAACTTAGTTTTGCCCAACAGCAATTGAACTTGAATTTTTCATATAATTATCACATAAGATAAACTTTCTAGCGAATGCAGTTTGCCTAGGAAAAATAACTGTCAATGCATCCTTATTTTTTAAGGTTTTACTCGTTCTATAGCTACCCCTCGATTTTTTTTGGGGGGTTTTATTTTTCATCACAAAATGATGTCTCAAACACTTTTTGTTCAATTTAATTTACGCTCTCACTGTTGATTAAAAAAAACAATTCCAAGGAAAAGAAATAGACAGTTACATTTACTTTTATATTCTATCCATTTTAAGGACAATACAACTAGTCAAGTCAATTTTTTGAGACAATTTCCTTTTCAGGATATTTTTCAATTAAAACTAACTAGCAATTACGTAACACGAGGAGAAAAAACAAGAAAGTCTCCCAGCTATGTATAGTGGTTATAGAATTATTGCAATGTTAAAAAATATTAATGCAAGGGGGGACAGAACTATGGAAACACGTCTATACTAATGCATTTTTACATATTTCTCAAGAAATACTTAATCATTTTGTAACTTCATGCGATTTCTCATGCATATCAATGAAGTTTAAAGCTTTTAGAGATTTGAGGGACCGACAATAAATTACAAATGAAAAATCGTAATTTTGAACACCCCATGCCAAAAAATGTAGCAATAATTTTGTACCTTGAAACATTTATTTTGGCTATTATAAAATATTCAATAAAATTGAGCAAGATTTTTAAAGCAATTTAAAATTAATTACAAATTTTTTGTTATACAATTTAAAATTAATTCGTTTAAATCTGTGCAATATATAAGTAATTCAAGTAGTTCCTCTATACTGCGGTTTCGTGAAAAAAATTCAAAATTTTTCTTTTATATGTTGTGAATCTTATAATATGAATATCTTAAAAATTTAAAATGTTTCCAACAATTTCCTAAGTAGGCTTTGCACTTTTCAAAAGAAAAGGCGAAATGATAAGGTGTTTTCTGCAAGTATTATTTTATATCATGAAACGAAATTAAATAACAAAGGATAATACCGAACAAAAAACGTTCATTCTCCAAATGTGACTGTATAAGAAAAAAAACATGGCAAAGAAACTTTTATGGGGGATCATCTCCAACAATGACGGTGTCATTTATAATAAATATTGTTTAATAGTGCAAAATGAAACGTGTGAAATCCCCTTATCATTTTGAGTTTTTTTTTTTCTTTTCTTTTTTTTTCCGGAAAATTACAAAAACTATTTAGAAAATTGCTTGAAACTTTTTTAAATATTGAAGGCTTTTTTTATTAGTTGTCAAATTCGACTGATTACAAAATAAGGAATGAAAAATTAATTTTTCCCGCTCTTGTGCAGTATAAGAGTATAACTACTTTAATTTCTTATATATTGCGCAGTTTTCATCAATTTTTTTTCTTTACAAATTTTCAAACAAAAATGCTTGAATTAATTTCAAATTGTTCTAAAAATTTTGTTTCATTTCGTTAAATATTTTTAAAGTTATAACGAAAAAAAAAACGTAAGACGATATTTTTTTTTATAAAAAGTTCCATTTTTCCATAAATGCTTAAGCAAGGTTTACGAAATTTTGTGCTGTTATTGAATATAATAAACCGAATTCTCATATATCAATCATAATTTTCACTTTTTTTATAAAGGCTCTCAAGATTCTTAGAAATATATAATAGTTAAAATATCAGTTTCTTTTATTTAATTTATTTTACCTATTTATATTTTTGAGGATGATATTTTAACGTTTTGAAGGCAAAACTTTTCGTGAAAGTGTTTTTAAGTCCGGCCAATAGAGCTCAAAAAAGAACGCTACCAGGAAAAATTGGTGGGAGTTTTTAGTTCTTTGTGCATTTGCTTTTTGGGACACCAAACACGAAACTTTACGAGAAATAGGGCTTTTTTTCCTTATACTTTTTTTTTTTGGTTTATAGTAGAATATATCTGATAGTATTTTTTAAAATTCGAGAAAATTTCTTCATATTCTGTACCTACAATAAGACCGTATAAAGTAAGAAATCTATAATAAAGGGAATAATAACTATAGCATTATAATACCATATCTCTATTTATAATTCAGCGAAGAAAAATCCAGCAGAATGATTAAATTATAGTTTAGAGAAGTTATGATTATTATTTCTAGATAATACATTTTGATAATTCTGATTAATAGATAATACTTAATAGATGTTTCAAACTTGAAAGAAAACTATTTCGGGATCTCTATGTAAAAGAATTATTTGCACCCCTAGAGAAGGAAAATACTACCACCTGACCCCCAATTATTCTAATATTCCTTAAGCATTCCCCAAAATCATAATTTTTAGGTTTTATAGTTAGTTCCATTTTTGATATTTTGCTTATATTCTGAAATTTTTACTCAATTTAGAATATTAAAAGCTATAATTGTCCTATTCTCCTCATGAATTTGTTCCCAACCCCTAATAAAATAGTTTACTCCTTAACCTCCCACCTTCTGAATAGTCATGATTTTCTTAACATTCCTGAAACCACAAATTATGAGCACTCTTTTTTAATATTTTCATGCAAACAAAGTTTATAATTTGAATCATTTACCTAATTTTATTTTTATTCTAAATAATAAAAATACAATCTCCCCCCCCCTAAGTGTCTAAATTCCTAAAATCATAACTTTAAGAGCATTTATAATTTTATTTTTAATGGTCTCTATTGCTTAAGCAATAAATATTTAGCATAAGATTCTAATTTTTTTTTTAAGCTAATTAAAAGTTTTTGTGAAACAAAGGTAATAATCTTACAGGGTAAAAAAAATTGGATAAACAAAACATTTATAAAAAAGTTTTATTTAGTATGGAATATTAAGTAGAGTCAAAGTTTAATATTTCAAATTTTAGTATAGAATAAGTTTAACCTTTACAAATAATTATATCACTAATAATAATATAATGTTGTTACTTAAAAATTTAATTTTTTTAAAGAAAAATCTTAACTAAGGTTTCAAATGAAAAAGCAAATACTCTCTAAAAAACTAATGTTTAAAAATCTTAACTCAAGGTTTCTAATAAAAAAATATACTCTCTGAGTCACTAAATTAAAATTTTAAAGGCTTTTCGTTGCCAAGCAAAAGAATGGTAAATTAGTTAAATTCTGCATATCGTAAGTCAAATATATTTCGACTATAATCTTTAATTTTTATCATTTGCCTTTCTTACTGCTTTCCATACTCTTAACTTTTCCATACTCCATACTTTTGTGCAAAAAAAAAAAAAAA
>NC_092205.1:60751319-60779385 GCF_043381705.1 Parasteatoda tepidariorum
TTTTTCTTTAAATCGCTGCAAAAGTACTTTCATTTGGCCATTCTCATGCCATGATAATTAGGGCATGAATGATAGTTGCTTTATAAAAGTATTATTCTATCTATCATTGATTCCGTATTCAAGAAATATGTAAGAGTTGAAGTAAGATTTATGGCATATTTTTTTATTGTTATTAATTCATCTGTGCAATGGTTCAAGATGCCCTTGAAAACATCATATCAGACAGCAAAATATTTATATTTATAGTAACCAACCTAGGATGCCTTGGATAACATGAATATTAGAAAAGGGTAAATGTTATGCTACGCTTGCTATAAGAAACTTTTTATTGTTTCTATTTCTTTTACTTTGCTAAATTGTTATTTTCTCTTTACCTAAATTTCTTATTTGCATCAAAATATTGGGAATCATATTTCAAACTTTGGTTGCTCAAAAAATTTAAAAAATTCCATTAAACATAAAAGGAAAAATTCCCTTAAAAATTTCATTTTTAATGACTGGAGCGATTCAGGGCAGGAGAGATATTTATTATTCAGAACAAATTTAAAAGTGGGAAAAAACTTACATTTCAAACTTTATTTGCATAAAAATTACAAAAAGAAGTTGCTCAATAATTAATTAGTCATCTGCATGCCAAGTACTATCGCCTCCTGGCGAACTCAATGATGATTTAGTGCCGAGTTATCGTTAAATACAATTGATTCGTAGTCTATCGAATTTCTGATCACTCAGTTTGTTTCCATGTTCGTCCATGATAATTTAAAGCATTTGTGCTAGATTTATCTTAAGTGTAGCAGTCTATCTAAACAAAAAATCACAAATCTAAATTAAAGAAAATAATTAAATGAAATTTAAAAAATTAAAACTATGTTTTCTTTAATTAAAAAAATACCAAAATATACTTTTGCTTTCAATTAGAGCCTCAAAAATATATAAGAAGAACTCCGGTAACCCATCTGTGTTAAAGGGTTATTATAACAAAAATAAAAGCAGAAGAATATATTTTAATTGGCTTGTATCTTCAGTGCGTCAATCGTCCTGAAACTTGAAAAAATCGCGATTCTTCTAAATTTTCTTACAGGGGTTAATACTTTTATAGTAAACACGCTCAGTTTTTATGCTTCTTTGATAGTTTGAATAGCTTAAGTTTATTAAAAATTCTGATCAATAATTTATTTTCTCCTAATCATGCAACGTTTTTCTTTTCTTTTAATAAATTTTTGTATATTTCACTGTGCAACTCTTTGTTAGTTTTATTAGAAAAAAACTACTATGAATCGAGTTTCAACCACATCGAGTTCCATCACATCCTATCCAACTAACCATCAAATTTTTTCGTGTAGTATTTATATTTTGCTTACAACGATTTACAATGATTTGAAATAAAGTAGGGTTTGTCGGGTAACTATAGCAACCCCCGTCCTCTGCGCGCCTGCGCATTGTCCGATCCTCAGTCAGTTGCACGTTGGATACGGAGGTGAGCAGACATAAATAAACGCTCTGGTTATGTTACGATGATTTAGTTTTAGTGTACGTATTTTATCTTGTTTCTTTCTTAATAAATAATTTTTATCTTATATTCGCCATTATTTCTTCCTATTAATTTGAAAAGAACCCTACAGTTTTGGTGTCAGAAGTGGGGTTCGATCCCACGCTCTCTTTCGAGCACCAGAGAAAACTGTAAGGTTCCTTTCAAACAAGATAAAATATGTACATTAAAACTATATCATCATAACGTAACCAGAGCGTTTATTTATGTCTGCTCAACTACGTATCCCCCGTGCAACTGGACTGAGGATCGGACAATGCACAGGCGCGCAGAGGAGGGGGGTTGCTATAGTTACCCGACAGGGTTCTTTGACTTACGGTATTGTTAAAGTTCCTTTTTTAATCTTACTGCATATTTAAAGTTGGTTTTTTGGGAGAAATGAGAAAAAGTTCAGTTAAACTATCTCGTATATATCTACCGACAGCTTCATGCTCACAGACTTTATTCAAAACCTTTGTCATAATTTTGATACTCTCTTTTTCTCTAGCATACTAGGAGTAAAAAATCTATGATATTTCTCTAATGCAGTTCAAAACAGAATTGATTATGGATTTACTATCATATTCATTAAACTCTCGAATCATTGGGGAAGAATATGCCACACAGGAATTTCAATTAATGATTTCAAAGTAATCCGAAGTTCGATGTAATCACCTTGGGTCACTTTCAGGAAGACTTAGAATATCGAGATCCTATTATTATGGTGATCTGTTGTCATCTGAAATGCTTAGTTTGTGTATAACAATTTGATCTTAAAAGAAAGAAAAAAACTGCCCAGAGAAAAAGATTGTTAGAGACTTAGAGCTACCGGAGTTGAGACTTTCAACCTTAGGATTATCTTGATATCATTAATTGGAATTCGTGTGTGGTGCATCATCCCCCAATGCTGTAAGACTTGTGAAGATGATATTAAATCACTAATAAGCTTTGGCACTGCTTGCGTTAGAGGGATATTAGTTTCCCTGTCACTCCCAGGGTGTGGAAAGGTGTATCAAAATTTTAACTGGAGCTGCTTTTATTAGAATATATGAACATGAAACTTTAGATGGATATATTCGAGCTACACTAAAGTCAAGAGCAGTTATGCTTCGTTTCTCAAAAGTATAGGCAATAAATAATATTAGACAATAATAGTATAGTGATAATAAAATAGTAGATATTTGCTGTGGATATAAAAGTGGGACCTTAACAAAAAAGTAATTAAAAGGATCTTATTCCATTGAAAATCTTTTAGATAGTGGTAAATATGTAAGTACTACACTGAAAAATTAGATGGTTGATTGGGTGGTGTGTATGTGGAACTCACGTGTAGTCATCATTACGTGATGAGTTCTGGGTCGATCTGATTTAATATACTGAGCGAAAAGACCTGTGAAATTATGAAAAGTTTATTAATTTCTGTTTTTTTTTTAGTTAAAACTATGCGCAAGAGCAAAAAATAAATTATTTTTTGATATTATAAATAATAATAAATAATAAAATAATTACAAATATTATTTTTCATGGAATTATCTTTGAATAAGCAAATTTTATAATTGAGTGCAAAATTTTTCTTTAAATCGCTGCAAAAGTACTCAAGATATAGTGAGCTGCGCAAAAAGGGTATAATTAACATTAAAAGGTCAAAGCTTTGGACCGCTCTCCAAATCGAACTATTAAACTAAACTCAGTGGCGCAACAGTCGATAGAGAAGGCCTACTGTGCCCATCTCAGTTTTCTTGACCTTGGGTTCTGGGGTGCAGGGGCAGATGTTCCGGTAAGGTGGTCAGCCGAACGCTGAACCTCCAGTGTTTAGCTCCCAAGCATGCGTGGTACTCATTTATCGACCCACTGAAGAAATGAAAGGCTGAGTCAACCTATTAGCCCGGCTCGAGGATCGAACCCAGGACCAGTGGTACGGGAGAGCGAAGCTCTATTACTCAACCACCGGGCGTCAATCAAACTATTGGGACCGTATTTCTCAGATTGCGGATTTCGGGGGTACGAAATACAAATTCGTAGCAAAAAAAATGTATGTTTATTCTGAGAAAGTACGTTTTAGTGTCTGATTTCATGACTTAAAATATCGCAAGGGCTATATTTAATTAGCATATTTAAAGTCTCCCTCTCGAACCATTATGATTGAGTTCCAGAACGTCATTAGATCAATAGTTATTCAGAATGTTTATTCTCTATTTTCCGCACTGTGAATAAATCAATATTTAAAAATCAATTTTGAAAGTTTTAATGTTTGTCATTAGTAATATTTACTATATAATAATAGCTGAAGACGTGTTTTCGCTTTTTTTTTCTCAATAGACTCGAGAACAACCTTCATCTACAACAAACGTAATCGACAGTAAGATTTCTTTTGAAACAGTTTATGGACACTTCTAAAGTATAATAGAGCAGTATATCAAGGGAATCACCAGCTATTGATCCCTCACTTCTTAAAGTTTTTAAATCGAGGATATCGAATATACCCTCTTCATCACAAAGACACTTGAAATTACGGGGGTTTCAAAAGAATAGTCAAGTGGAAACATTTCATTTTAATCTTACTTTTTCTTTAAGTTCAACCATACAGATAAATTTCAGTTTTAATTACTGATTTAATGTTATATGTCAACGAATCGACCGTTAATTTTCAAAAAAAAAAGAAGAAGAATAAAAGAGAAATTAAGTAAGTCAGTATCTTAATTATGCTACTTTTACTATCTAAACAATTTTAAGGAGTTGTTTTTAAATATAAATTACTAACTTAATACCATTTTGTCGTACGAAATGGAAAATAAAGAAAAAATAGTTAATAAATCAGAACTGAATAACACCACGAAATCATACACAAAACTGCTAGGCACTTTTCGACACAAATAATAAAGCTAACACTTCCGATTAATTAAAAAAAAAATTCCCTTTTCCCTTTGACTTTGCGTTATTACGTTGAGAAGGACAAGTTTTTAATATTTCACCTTATCAAAACAAAAATTAATTTCATTCAGGGTCAATTCCTGTAATTTTGAACCCAACCCAGAAGACAATGAAACTCTTGGGTCAAGAGTAAAGAGAAATTTGCCTTCGTGGATGACATTTTGATGGAACTAACCTACATTTCCATTGCATCCCATGGTTGGCCCAAACTCTAATCCATGATCCGTCTACCACTGAGGATATATTACGGCAGCACTGTGGTCGGCGTGAGCCGGAGGCGGAATTCGTGTCGATCAGCCATCGCTGAGATTTGAACCCGATTCGGTTCATTGGAGGGCTAACGCTCTATCCCCTGAGCCACCCAGCTCCCACGGTGATTATTGAGTTTATTTGACATATCAAATAAAAAATGATTAAATATTAAAGAACGTACATTAAAACTTTTTTTTAGATTGCATAGAATTGTAAACTAACAAATAACACTGATGTTATTTTCAAAATATTTTTAAAATGTTCATCATCTAGAGTTTATTTCATATTTTGTAAACCCAATTAACAACCTATTATTCAGAGCAAATGTTTTAAAAATAATATTTAAAAAAATATTTTTGAATTCTATGATTGCACTGAGTTGACGTTCGATAACGAAAGTTTATCAAATGAGTTTCATCAAATATGTGATTGATAGAATTTTTGATAAAAATACGTGACTTGGTGTAGAAAAAATTGTCAAAAATAATGAAAAGTCAGCTAAATTGCTGAATGGTCATTACTGAGATTTTTTTTTCATTCTGAGAACGCAATGATGTCGGGTTAACTATAGAAAGTTTTCATGTTTTTTTTTTCTTCATATAATAATAATCCCGGTTGATTTAATTAAAAAAAATGAAAATGAACTGTTCCCTTAATTATTTCCCGTTTTTCCAATAGATTGAAAGGCTAAACATAATATGAACGCAAAATTATGCACTTTCTAAGTAATTTGAGAGTTAAGACATTTTTAAACAATAAAAACGCAAATAACTAATAGAAGTGATATTTTCAATAAAATTCTTTAAAACATTCTGATTCAACACTTTTTATACAAAATAAACACATTTTTAATACACTTTACAATTTTAACTATCTAAAATTAAAATAAAGGGTCTTTACAAACTAACCAACTCTTTTTTAAAATAAAATCAAAAGTTATTATTTACAAAATTCAAAATTTCTAATGAATATTTATACTTTAAACAAATACACTTTCTTCAGCTTATCTAGAGTTTCAAAGATTTAATCTTTTCTTAAACTTTCCTTGTAACATTTTACCATAAGTATCAGATCAATATTCATTTCTAAACGAGTTAAGCTCACTTTGATATGCGGTCATTCTCATTTGTCAAAATTTATTACAGTCACTTCTCGTATAACTTCATATAACGATAGTTAAATCTTGAAACGAGTACCTATTTAATTTTTTTTTTCGAAATCATGAAGATTTGATAATTTTTTTTAAAAAAAAGAAGATGACAGAAACAAACAACTTTTATTCGATTTTCCTTTTATGTGTGCTTAAATGAGTTTTTTTTTTGTTACAGAGAAATTAAAATTCTACATTGTTTTAATGGGTACTCACTTATAGTGAACTGTCTCAAAAATATTTTCTATATATTTACCAATAATGAATTTATGTAACAAGGTAGCTATTTCAAAATGTTTCCTTTTTAATTAAATGCTTAAATTCATTTGCTAATAACTTTTATAATCATCTTCACTTTTCATTTACATGGAAAATTCGAAATACCAGCTTATGATTTAATCAAATGCTTTAATTAAAATAATAAATGCAGTGTTATTTACACAGAAAAATTCAAATATCAATTTGAACTTTTTCTGAAAATAATACGGAAAGGAAGAAATGATTAGCCAACTGTTATTACGTCATGATAGATGAGAAAGGAATAGATAGAGAATTTTCAGTGCATCTCTCAAGTTAATTAAGTAAAAGAAGGTAATTTTAAATGGCAAAATAAAAATTCTTTTTTGAAATCGGTCAACAGTTCCTGAGAAATTATTTTTCAAAAAGTCAAATGCTTAAAATTCAATTTCTCAGAAACTATTCGACCAATTTGACCAAATTTTGATGTTTGCCATATCAAATTGCATTCTTTAAAATGATGCAAAAAAAATTTTAGATCTTTCTATTCAAAATTTTTTTGACTATTCTCAAAAAATAGAATTAAAAATTTTTGTAAAAAGTAAAAAATACGAACATTTATTTTTCTTTCGATAAGCACGTTTAATAATTGTGTGAAAAAAATTTCAATTTGCTTAAAAATCTCTCGAGATATAGCGAAGTAAGCAAAAAGTAAAATTTACATGAAGGGGTCTAAACTGACCAAGCGATTGGGACCATATTTCTCAGATTGCCGGCTACCCCTTATATTTTAGGGGTCAGAAATCCTAAGCCATTGAAATAAAGGCATGTTTATTCAGAAAAAGAACATTTTTTGTGTCTGATTTCATAACTTAGAGTATCGTCTGCACTTATTAATTAGCGTATTTGAGATCAAAATCTCGAGCCATTAAGTATGAGTCCTACGTGAAATGAAAGTGAAATTCTGATCATTAGGATCAAAAGTTTTCTTATTTATTTATTTATTTATTGCTCACTGTACGTTAAAACGTTTATACTGATGAATGCGTTTACCTGATATTTTCACTTCGTTTCTACCAAAGCCAGAAAGAAATTTCGTCAGTTTTTTAGCATTCTAAGAATAGATACGTACATAATACAAATTGATAGTTCAAAAATTAGTTTAATCAAAAATAATAATAAGTATTTCATCAATAATTTTCAAGGAGTAATTGTTTTAAACAAAGTTCATTTTTATTATTTTAAAACTTGTCAAAACGATTCTACTATTGCTTTCTATACTGAAATAATATTATTAGTTTAGTATTATGTCAAACTATCCACTTTTATTAACCAGAAAAAAAGAGAAGTTGTCCAACACACAAATCTGCAAAGTGCACCGGCTATGTTTTCTCTACGAAAGAGGACATTTTTGAGGAATACTTTCGATTGCCCCCAAGTATACGTGCAAATTATTTAATTATGTTAATACATTTATTTAAATACATTTAATAATAAAATAATTAAAACTGTATAAGTATATAGATTAGTTCATGAAATAAAAATCTACAACAATACTAAAGAAGTTTAAATTACATGTTTAACAACATAATAAGAAAGTAAAATTAAAATAATCATTAAATGCACTTATTCGACAAGAATTAAGAAGAATTCTCATCTAAGATTCATAAACATCTTGCTTGAAAAATACCTCTTTAACTTTTTATTGTTTATATGTGCATGAATAATGTACCGACATATCATAATTAAGAAGCGGAAGGAGGATTACTCGAAATTTCTTTATTCACTTGAATAACTTGATAAACTAAATTAACTAAACTAATTAAATGTACAAAGGCGTAATTTTTAAAAGAAAACTTTATAAGAATCACCTACATAAGAAACAAATACGTTTTTTTTTTTTTTTGAAAAAAAATATTTATGCTAGAAATGTATTTTTGTTTATTTAGCGAACATAAGTTAAGGCTTATTTTCAAATAATTTCACTTTCTTACGGTGTTTAAATTTCGTAATTAAGAAATTTTCTTTAAATTTTTTTTCTCCGAAAAACTGAAAATACCTTCTTATATACATTTCTGTTTTTTGTTTTTATACGGAACTTATGACTTTTTTTATTAAATTAACTAAAACTTTAGTTCATATAATTCTTTAAAAAGAAATTTAAATAAACAATGCACCTACTTCGGTTTATTTCTATAGCCTAGAGTAATTAAGAAATCTAAATTACAAAGTTTTTGTGAATATTTCAGCAACAAAATAATTTAAAAATAGTTCTACGCTTACAAAAACAACACAATGAATTCACTTAATTTAAATTCTTAAATTTTTTTATTTCCTGTCTTTTATGATCTAAATAGTATGCTGGAGCAATCTAAAGAGTACAGTTTCCATATGCTTTACACTATATCATACAAATAAAAAGTTAAATTGTCTAAAATTAGTTTAATTGACTCATTATAAAAGGTAGCTCTTATCAATCAATAATAAGCAATCAACGCAATTTATTTTATGGAAACTTATGGTGTTGAGTTTTAAGTAAAATTAAAAGTTTTTTTATTATTTTGTTTAATTTTACATTATACTTGCGTAAAATGCCTTTTGTTAGTTCTGAGCATCAGTGTACAAATTAATTTCTTTGAACTTAAGCTCCACGAAAATCAATAGTCTTTGATCTTCTACTATAAACAATTTAAGCTATTTTTTTAAGTATTCAGATCATAATAAAAACATCATACCTGAAAAGCATTTGAGACTTATAAACGAGAAAAGGTAATATATTTCTCAGGTTTAAATTTTTTAATCACAATTTTAATAAAATATAATGCGTATACAGTTATGTATGGTTTTATTATAATGCAGTTTTATTCACATTATTATACTGAATATAAGCAAAGATGAGATATTTATATTAAAGAAATGAACCGATAAATATCAGTTATAAATGTAATAATATGCAAAGAAACATATTCTGCATATTACTGAAAATGTGAAAATAAAAATAATTCACCTCATAATTATCAAATTCTGTGGAAAAATTTGTACAAAATTTTCAATTGGCTAAACATTGATTTGTACATAGGTTTGTTCTGAAATACTTATCTGCACATTGAGTGTACGTTTTTCTTAACCCAATATGTAAGATGAACTATAGTGCTCTGGTTCTATGAATAAAATTATGTATGAATAATATTAAGTCGATGTAAATCTTCTAACTGTATAATATATTGAGCTTTTGGTTTATTTATATCATCATACCGTTGGTTTTAAACTTATTCTATTTTTCTTCGTTCGTATGGAATATTTAAGGCATTTGCTTCCACCATTTAACTGCTACTACTAAACTCAGTGGCGCGACAGCCCATAGAGGGCCAAGGCCTACTGTGCCCATCTCAGTTTTCTTGACCTTGGGCTCTGGGGTGCAGGAGCAGATGTTCCACCATTTACTCGGGAAAAAATGCATGTGTATCCATTTTTGTCTTTTTTTCGAATTTAATAAAATAAATAGTAGTATAATTAGTAGCAAAGCTGGGCTAACAATATAATAATTTAATATTTTAATTCTTAAAAAAAATTCTTTGCGTTCTTAATAAATATAAAACATTTAATACCCAAATCAAAGTTTTCTGTTTATGTTTTGTAGATTTAAATTTCTCAAAAAATTAATTTTTGGAAGAGAGTCGGAATAAAGTAATTATGTAATTATTAATAATAAAAAACTTACAATATTTTAGATTAAAGTAACTGTAAATTGCTTTAAAAACACCCCCTCTTAAAATTAAAACGTGATTAACTTTAAATAATAAGACATAAAATTAATTATTAACATTATATATATTTATAAATACTGATTCGCAAATTTTGTTACAACAATATGAATTATCATTGTAACCATTATAATTATAATCATTTGCATTAATAATTAATTGGCACATTTTGATTAAGACTTTCCGTATTGTTTCAATATTATAAAAAATTACGCGGCTAATAATACATAAGAGTGTTACATGATTCCAATTTTTTTAATGAATATTTTTTTAAAATGTTTTACTCGATGAAAATTATAATGAATGTATGAAGCACTATTTGTTTTGAAAATATTAAGTTAGATTAGATTGAATTTTTAAAAATACCACCAGTATTTTTGATAAAATTATGTTTAGTATATCTTTTGTTAGAAAAAAAAGGCTTATTCAAAACAAATGAAATTTGAAGCAATACAATGAAAAAATATAATTTTAATGAATACTGCATAGATTTATTTAAACTTACCCAACATTATAATTAAAAAAAAGAATGCAAAAATTCTTTATTGAGAGGCATTGAAATAGTTCTTTACGCAATCAAAAAATATTTAATTATGAGTAGTAATTATTTCAGAAAGTTAAACAGTTAAAGTTCCTTTCCGGAATTAATATAATTTCCAAACTTCAAATCGTCGATTATATTATTTTCAGATTACCATTATGAAATATATTTTTTCATTGCTATATAATTAAATTGTCTTTTCATTTCATTTCAATATATTTTGCCACTGTTATATTTTTTCATTGTTATACAACGCCAATCTTGAATTATAAACTATCTATTATGTTATTTTGTGTTTACCATGAAATTTATTTTTCGTTATTAGTCAATGAAATTATTTTTCATTTATTTTCAATATATTTTTTCAATGCAATATTTTTATAAATGTCTTACAATGAAAAAAATGTTTCTGTTAACTATGATATATATTTTTTTGTTGTTATACAGAGAAATTACTTTTTTATTCTATTTCAATTTAATTTTTAATTGCTATTTATTGCTTTTTTTAAATTTTCATGCAATCACAGCCTTCAATTACAAACCTTAGATTGTTTTCTTTCTTGTTTACCGTGAAATATATTTTTTCATTGTCGGACTAAGAAACTATTTTTTTATTTTCATATATTTTTATTTTAATACATTTTCATTTTAATATATTTTTAATTTATTCACTTAATATATTTTTAATGGTTTTTAATTTTTTCATTAAATATATTTTTTCACGATATTCATTTATTATTTTTTCATATATATGTAATGAAAAATTAAAATTAAAACTTAAACAAATTACTGCATAATACATATCCAACTTTTCACATGAAAAAATAGTGTAAAATTTTTTTATTTAGAGATGTCAAAGCAGTTCTTTATATAATAATAAAACACAATAATTCTTGGTAATAACTATTTCAAAACAATTGAAGTTCAAGCACCTTTCTGGGGCAAATATAATTTCCAAATTTCAAACCCTCGATTATATTATTTCTTGTTTACTGGGTGGATGCGTTTCATAAACCTTTCAAAGCATTGCCTCAAGTGCAAGGAAGAAATATTTGAAAATGCTCCAGGGAAATTTTCAAAGTAACTGTTATTGATAGAACTTTTTTTTTGACATCCAACGAGCCTTTTATCTAGTGTAGAGTTCATCCCTACTTTGTCTTAGTTTTAAAAAGAAATGTAGAACATGAATATTCGGCATCTTTCAAAGATAAATATAAATGCAGTACCTTAGTTTTAAGAATTTAACTTCTTGAAAGATGCTTTAAAGTTGTTTTGCGTTATTGGCTTGATCATTCAGTATGTTTTCGTAGGCGTTTGTATTTTCAGGTTTTTTTAGAATGCCTTGTAAATAAGACTTTGCAAGATCTATGGATATAAATTTTAATAGTTAGAAGTATTTTTTACAATTTGATCATGCTGGTGGTTTTAAAATATATGATAAGTATTGTCAATGTACATGACTTGTCAATATATATTAGAAATTTATTGGTAAAAATGGCTAAATTGCAATTTATTTGACTAATATCAACCAAAACATTCGAATAAATATAAAAAAGATGATATGCAAATTGTTAAGCGTGATAAGAAAAAAAAATTCTTATTATTTTTACCTAATACGATTTAGCAACCGGAATTCTATCCAGACCAACAAGGCACATTTTATGAAACTATTTTATTACGCGCAGAATACTGCAGCTGAGAGGGCTAAACTGTAAATCTCATGATCGGTTGAAAAGGGATAAGAATGCCAGAGTTGATACCACTATATTTCCTCCATTCCTTCAATACATGAGAATTCCCTGTCCTGCACTGACCCTGCACTATTAAAATATGAAACTCTCATTCCCGCATGAATGCCGCAGCACCAACAAAGATCCAATGTTCCTTTAAGTTTTATTTTTATAGTTTAGAAGCTGTGCTAGTTGTAAATAATTACACAAACATAATGTTTTGTATTCGCGGTATTTTAACAGTACCAGTTGGAAACGGTCTCAGAACCGTTAAGATAAAAAATGTTCCTAACCATAAAGTTAATGGTTAATCGGATGGAAAAACTGTGACTGGTTATTTTGCAGTAATTTCTGAAGGAAACTTTTAACAGTGTATTACTATATGGGTCATTCTCACGAAAACTGTCATTTTTCAGTTCATAAAATCCCAAAAAAGTAAAGTGAATAAAAAGCTCTGAAACTATTTATATTAATAGAAATACGTAATGGCATTATAAAGAAAGTATATATCCTATAAATTATACTTAATATTTAAATTAATTAATTTTTTATATAATTAATTTATAATTAATTAATTTATAATAATTAATTAATTTAATAAATAAATTAATTAATTTAATAAATTAATTTATTACTTTTTTAATTTATTTTTCAAATTAATTAATAAGTAAATTAATTATTTTCACTATTTAAAAAGTGAGGGAATGACACTAATAGTGAGGGAATGATATTTTATTTTAATACATGTTTTTATCTAAGTTACATCTACCTAAAGTTTGAAAATGATAACATACTAAGTATATCTAATATTTATTATAATTTAGTCTTATATATTTAATAGTTTTTACAGGTTTGGGAAATAAAATTGGCTGGCACGATTGAACAAAAAAAAATTTAATAATATACTCATCTTGAATCATTCCCTCACTTCAGCGTCATTCCCTCACTTTATACACTAGTGAGGGAATGACGAATTCAATAAAATTTAAAAATAACAGTTAGGCCTAATTAATTTCTGAAGTCAATCACATACAATTATATTCATACAAGAAAGCAACATATAATTATCCACTTTCTCGATGAAGTTGTATTTTATTTTACTCTAAAAAATGACATGAGGGAATGACAAATGTAAAAAATTTTACCTGGTTTGATTCATTCAAATTTATTCCACAGCAAAGCTTCTTTAAGTTGAAGATGGAAACATACTGCAATTTTGTTCTATGATGCCAGTTGTTAACTTCTGAAGTTTTTATTAAAATATTTTTATTCTAAGAAGATTGCAGGTGATAAGAACATTGTTGTGAGGGAATGACGCGAAACACTGGGGACAAAGTTTAAAATAGTGCTGTGTTAATATTTTTATCAGAAATTAAATTTAAAATTGATTTTCTGAATTCTATATTTCAGTATTCTGAAATAAAAAACACGAATTTGTAAAAAAAAAAATTTTATTTCAGAAACAATTTTTTTCTTTTTTTAAATCAGCAGTGGGGACAAGTGAGGGAATGACATATTGGTATATTTTAATTACCTAAAATAAATAAAAAATAAAAATTGATAATTTTATTTTTATTCTTTTGTTAGCTTGCATTCTGAAGGACACTTTCCCTGAATTTGTTTTTTCGTAAGCTGTAAAACAAATATAAAATATACTGGGGACATGAAAATGACTGTTTTGGTGAGAATGACCCATATATATGTATCCCTTCCTTTCTGATGAAATCGTAACAGGTATTCTTTATTACATATTGCATTTCAGAAGCTTGAGTAATTTATTAATTTCACATCATCTGTTTGTACTAAATCTAAATATTTAAATTTATCCATTTTGTTTATAACATTTATCATTACTCAAGCAGCATTAACATCAAACAATTCTAGCAACATTTATCAATACTCATCACATTTAAAAAGTCTTCCACTATTGAATTTGCATTTCAATGACTTTATTATTAAACTCAAAACTATTTACTGCGAATCTAATTTCTTTAAAATTATCCATTCCTATTTTGATGTAAATATAACAATCATTATTTATCATTTCTCGTTGAATTTAAAAAACCTAGTTCCGTTATTAAATTCGCAGCTGTTTGAGAATGTTTGGAATCATTTGTATCACTTGGATAGATGGAAGAAGATAGGATAAATAGAAGGAGACTGCATGGGATAGCATAGCAGTAGTTCGTCTCGAAATGTCTTGAAAAATAATGAGACTGACAAAAGGATTCTCTAAAAATGAAGATCCTCGTGTTTATTTTCTCGGCAAGAGAGCAATCTTATAATTTCTAATTGTATTTATTTAACTTCAACTAAGCTATTGAGTTTACAATGCTGTTTAGAGTTTATTGATCTGAAATTATTTTGATTAAATGCATTTGTCAATTAGTGAGTATACGTGTGTTTGCTTTAATAAAATTCTGAAAAGATAAGATTCTAAAATTATTATTTATTTGTCAGCAATGAAAGCTTGCAGCGATATAATTGCACTGTAAAAATTAAATACTCAAATGTCCAATAACTTTCTTTGTATTTAGCAAAACCATTTCCTCGTATGTTCTCCGAGCAAAAATTTCGTCAAATTAGGAAAATAACTATCGTCAGTTTTTCGAAAACAAATTTCGTCAAAATCAAATAAATATCTTTTATACCTTTTTTTCCTAATGTATAATGTATGAAAGCCTAATGTATTTCCTAATTATCACTTTAAGGTATCCGACTAGTTTCGACAACTTTCTTTTAAATATTAACATAAAATTCTGAAAAACTAGTTTATTTACTTTATTATGTGTAAAAACTCAGAAGGCCATAAAAAAAATCATTATTTTTGTTATTCTTTAAATGCCCATTTTTAGATTTAAAAAAAAAGACATTTTTATGCATATACGATAGAAACAGAAAAAAATTCAACTGATTAAAATAAAAAATTCGTTGAGGATTTAATTTAGAAGGCTATCAACCGTGTTTTAACAAATTATACAAGTGCATATACTCTTTACAAGTGCATATACTAAGTTAACGATAAATGTAGTAAAAAAAGCAAATTTTCAAGAAATTCCCACTCTGGTCTTCCCAAAAAAGCATACATAGAAAATGAAATTCTACTTTTTTCACTTAGTCTGTAGTTCAAAACATGTGTGCTGAAATCATAAACACTCATGAAAAATTGTAGACAATCATTTTAAAAACAACGTAAGACCAGGTGATAACGGTGTTTAAGATGGTGTAAAATGTGAAGAAAAAAAATCTGATTTTAAGAAAAATTCATCTAAAATCTTAAAATCACTAGGCACTGTTATCATCTGGTGCAAAAACGGCTACAACTTTGCGAACAATAAGAGTACAAACAAAAGTAATGTATTTTTAGAAAGCAAAGAGTGCAGGGATTCTAAATTTATAATAAGCACAGTTTCGAAAATTTTGCTCAAAATGATGTTTATGCACCTTAATATGGGTTCGTTATAGATGGCACAACAGATCAAGACCCTGGTAGAGCAGATAGTTAAATTACACCCAAGCCTTAAACGAGATTCTATCTCCAGATCTCGCTGGTACGCTGTCAATTCCTTGACCCTTATACGAGCTTGTCAGCTTAATTTGTCACTTTATTTTCGATTGCCGTCTAGTCTTTATTCTAGTTTCGTCATTTTAGTTAGAAATTTGCCACAGTGTACTGCGATGAGGTTTCGAGTTGAGAAAACAATGTCATCATATATTTGAGAGTTCGCGAATTCTCAAAATTAACGAAATACATCTCAAGGATTCGATCGTCATAAGTTATAGTTTCGTTTCTGAAAGTGTAAAATGATTAATATTTGTCAGTAAAGAAATCTTACAGCGGCACAATTTGAACTGGATATAATCAACTTTTTGTTCTAACGCTTTAATGCTTTTATGCAATGAATGTATAGTTTCAACTTCATACAGATGAATCAGGAAATAAATAATAAGAGATAAAGTGTATTATATACATTTGAATTCTACAGTGTTTTATTCAGGTTTCGAATTTTTTGCAGATGAGTTAGTGAATAAATTAGAAGATGCAATAAATACATTTCACAGTATTCATGCGATTTAATTTTTTTTTAATTCAGCATACATCAAAATTATTTATACTCTCTAAAATTAAATAAAAGCGTAAAAAACATTTCATAATTTTATACTTTATAGTATAAATTGAATCAATGTATGCAATGCATACTATTCAGATTTAAAAAAACGTTACACCGCTTACACTGCTTAAACCTTACACCGCTAGATTTTTTTCTGTTTGGGCATGGGATCAATAGAGGTAGGTTGGTATTAATGGTGTAAACTAAACATCGATTAATGTAAGATCTAACTGGATTTAGCAAAAAATACCCTTGCTGGAATTAATGCGAAGTTATGACTCTTATTCAATGCATTGAATTTATAAGCTCCATTTACATTTACTTTTATTAAGTTTTTGAATATTCAAACTTGACCCAAGGAATAAACTTAACTTAAAAATGGAAATTACAAAAAATTTTTCTCGCAGAAGTTAAAACTTGTAATTCGGAAAAAAAAATTCTACTCGGAGAAAGAAATTCTGGTAAAATGATTGTACTTTATTCTAATGACATTTCTGGTTAAAAAAAAAGAGAAAAAAACCTTATTCTGGTTAATAATATTAAAATATACGATATTTAAATCTTTTTGGTAATTTTTTCATTCATATGGTTACAGTTTACCGAAATTCTCGCTTTTAAAATTACGGTTCTTATTACCACACTTTTAATGAGAAATACAAAATTGTAAAATAAATTTTTCAGAACATTTCCGGTAAACAAACAAAACCAGATATTTTATCTATCAAAACCAAAATATACAGTATTTAAGTCATTCCTTAAATAATTTTTTCGTTCGTAAGACATCGGTTTACTGAAAATTCTTGTATTCAAAATTAAAGTTCCTATTACCAATCTTTTAGTAAAAAATACTTAATTAAAAAGTAAAATTAGCCGAATAAATAGATTTTATGCCATGCCCTTTGGTATCATAACAAAATTACCAAATTTTACAGTATTTACCAAATTCAATAGCGCATTATAAAGCCACATTTTGTTGTTAATTCGACCAAATTCATTATGAACGCACTTCGGCAAACGGCTCTTAGGTATTCCCATAGAACCAGAAACACAGTTAATTTACCATATACTTGTAGTTTAGGCCAGTCTTTTTTCCTCAGTGTATGACACTTTAAAGTGTGCATAAAAAAGGCACCTGATACATTTAACAAACCAAATGTAAAGAGATTTTTGAAAAAATAAAATTCAACATTTTAAAGTGCAAAAGAAATTTAGAGAAAAGTAATTATCTCCTTGTTTAGGGCAAACGAATTTACAAATAGATTTTCTTAATCATTTTCTAATTTTGCATTATAAACTCTTGTTTTTAAATAAAAGCAATATAAAAGAATTATGAATTGTTTGATTAGTCAAAAGTTTATACAATGTTTAAATTTAACGGCATAAATTAAGCGATTTATTATGAACTCTGAGATTGGAAGATAACGAGCTCAATAACATAAGCATTGAATCTTCGATATCTCTATTGAAATACCATTTAGTCTTAAATAAGTATCAACTGAATATGCGCTCGGAGTGTTCTGTATTCAACAACTACCGACCAGTCCTATTTGCATTTACATAGCTATCTGAAACTCTGTCATGATTCATTAGTGAATATTGATCAATTTAAATACCACATATATGCAGCGGATTCGATGATGAATGATTTGTGTAACTGATTACGCAATCTGAAATGTTTAATGCGCTGCTGCAATTGTACACAAAGTATACAATTTGGTGAAATTACTCATCATGCATCAATAAAATAAATTGTTCTTTCAAACAACAACAATATTATTTATTAATCGGCATTTATTAATGTCAATAAATACCTATGCGTGTATTAGTAACAGGAATTTACTTACGAATAAAAAAACGTAATTATGCATTGCTTTCGCTTTATCGATCAAGAGGTTTACGTTCTTTGCATAAAAAAAAGAATGCTTTGACCCAATATTAACCTCGAACCGAGTATGAGTACTCAGTGGCGTGACAGCCGAGTCTGTGGCAGGCACTAAGACCCTATATTCACTAAGAAATATATCATATTTTCTTTTGTCCGTTTCTTTTCAAAGTACAGGCCAGATTATAGGTAAAAAAAGCTCAATGGTAAAAAAATTATTTAAAAAAAAAAGAGTTTTTATATGTTAAATGCCTGTTTATATGACCGCTTGTTTCATTCGATTTATGGTAAAAGAAAATGCATAGGAAACAATGCATCACTTGTCCATATTGCAATTTTTAAGTTCCATGCCCATTTTACTCTTATTTAATTCATTTTACTACAGAGTGCCATATTGGGCTTAAACTGGAACTTTTAAAAAGATTTCGATAGTGAAATGATGCAGTAGTGCCATTAAACCTTTTGTCTTATTAAATGCTACTGTTTTCATTCGTAATCTCTCATATTTCCTGATATGAGAGAAAAAATTAGTTTTACTGTCTGTGTGTTTTTAAATTAAAAACAGATCAACGTTTTCTCTGATAAAATCAAATGGCTGATTTCAGAATACTAAGCAGAGGAAAAAAAGTGAAAACAAAATTTAATTATCTAGTTTATGAACTACTATCATTTGAAATTCTGAAATCAACAAAAGCACATAAAACTCTGAGCAATATAAAGTCACTGAACAACGATTACGCTCTCCTATGACTTTATTTTGTCCTTGCAAGCCTGACATGATAATTTTAAAGACATATTATCGTTAAATTAAACATTTTCTTAACGCAATGGAGATATATTTTTCTTTTTTTTTAACTTTACCTGTATCATAAATAAGTTTAATTAATAATTAACAACATATAATTACTCATCAATTTAGAAATTATGACACTGAAGTCGTGATAACAATCACTGTTTTGCCAAAAAGTGTGTAGCATATTCTCAACAGAATTTTAAAATTGCATTCACAGAATTTTAAAAATGCTTTAGTTGGGTGTTAAACTGAAACACGCTTTCATTCAAATAATAATTCCTTCATGACCCAAAAATAGCTAACGTTCACTATAATCTGCTTTGATTAGCTTCGTAACAAGGTTCAAGTGATAAAGACTTAATCGATTGGCAAATAAGTTTATGATATTTTTAAAGATATATTAAGATAATATCATTAAAGATATATCATTAAATTAAAAAGTTTCTTAACAAAATAAAGATTTTTTTTAAAATTTTACCTGCATCATAAATAAGTTTAATTAATAACATTAGCAACATAGGATTGCTTACCAACTTGAAAATTATGACTCTGAGTTCTTGATAAAAACAGTTTTTTCGCCAAAACCTGTGATGAATATTTACATTAGAATTCTCAAATTACACTCACAAAAATTTTGAAACATCAATCGTGGAAATTTATTTTACTTTTATTAGGTGTTAAACTGAAACATGCTTCCATCCAAGTCCATAAAGGAAGACGTTCACGCTAGCATCATTTCGTAATAAGGTTCAACGCCATAAAAATCTAAAATAAGTGACAAATAAGTTTTGTCATGACACCCTGGATACCCTTTGATCTAATGATTAAAATTTCCACTCACTATTACCACAAATTTGGTAGTTCCTTTAGAGCAAGAAACACGGTAAGATTTACCATATTTTGGTTGGTTTAACCACATTATATTTTTTCAGTTCTTTTTAAAGAATTGTTTTTTTAATAAAAATGCAAGTAATTTTTTTTAATCAATAAAATGTTTTTGGACATACAACCTACGCAGCGTTAAAATTAAAACAAAATGTGAGATTTTTTAAAACGTGTTTATTTTACATTATAAATAATAATCTGTGACAATACTCACTGTAATGACTTATTTGTTTTATCAAACATAAAAATTAATAACAATAAATCAAAATTAATAATATCGCAAATGCTCGAAAAATTGTTCTGCTGACGCCATCTTGTAGAAATGTCGTAAGGATAATATTATTATGGCAAGCAGAAATGCGCTAAAATATTGATAAATAAGTAGCCGGATACGCTGCAATAATATTTAAGAAAAACTATTGCTGATATCGAGTTATCTCGTCCCTGAACCGTTTTGAATATTCCTGAAAGACGAATTATCTCGCTCACTGTGATGAAAAGGCTAAGAAAAATCTGCAAAACTAATAATTCATATTACATAGTTATCTGTATAAATATTTGTACTCTTCTTTAATATCCAGGAGAGAAACCTAAAATTGTTTTGCTTCCACTTTTGAAAACAAATTAAAATTATTTTAAAATTATTTTCCAAAGCTTCATCATGACTCTTTTAGAAAAATCCCTTAACTCATGTACCAGGGCAAACTTTCATTTCTCTGCTGTCACGTATAATCTTCGTATTACCAAACTCCCGACGCATTCAATCATTTTTAAGCCTTTTGGAACTGGCATCAGTAAAATACGATTATGACATCGATATCGAGCCACGTGATACTTAATATTGACCAGCGCCTTTAATGAAATTTTTATTACATATTATTTTAATATGTTCTGCATTATTTCGTTTCACTATTCTTAGAAAACAGACAGTCGATTAACATGATTTAAAATTCATGAAACGAAAAATATTTATTATTCATGAAACATAAAAAGTTTTAGAGAGATAAATTTGAATTATTGCATAAGTGTTCTTTCAAAATAGAAAAAAAATCACACAAGGCTTTGTAGTATACATTTGTTTCTGCAATTCGATAAATTTGAATTTTATGTATGAATAAAAGATTACGTATTTCATGAGTTACTATTGAATTTTAGGAATTTTATTATAATTTAAATATTGAGATAAGCTGAATTTCCTTTATAAAAGTAATTGCTTTTGTAACTTTTTATGAAAATTCCCAACGCTCTTAAAGAAATTTGTAATTTATGTTACGGATTCATAAAAAAACAGCATAGAATTTTATTAATTTGTTTTGCTGGTAACTGCATTCCTTTATGCCCACAATTTCTTTTGTAGGAAGTTTTAATAAACAAAAAAGAATTCATTATTTGTCACAATTTCGCACATGAATACTTAATTTTCTTACAATAATTTCTTATCAAATTTAATTTTTTGTGAAGTTAGCTGAGTAAACTAAGTGTGTTAAACATTAAGCATGTCAAGAGAGAACATTTTGAAATAAAAAATATTCCTGCAAGCATACATAAATTGCAAAAAGAAAAATTTCTTCAGTCCTGAACAGTTTCACAGTATATGTATGTATGTATATTAATATTATTCGTATATATATTAATATTCGTATATATATATATATATATTCGTATATATTCGTATATATATTCGTATATAAATTCGTATATAAATTCGTATATATTCGTATATATATTCGTATATATTCGGATATATATTAATAGTATGTATATAAAATAATATTAATGTAAAAAATATTTGTTCACTAAAATTTTCCAACATCACAAAAAAAAACACAAAACAAAAATATAATAAACAGTAAACATGATAAACAATGAGTATGATAACAAATAAATATGATAAACAATAATATAATATAAACGGTGAATATAACACATTGTTAAGAAGAAAAAGACTGTTGTTGTTGTTGTAGTCCATTTACGTCGCACTAGAGCTGCACAATGGGCTATTGGCGACGGTCTGGGAAACATCCCTGTGGATGATCCGAAGACATGCCATCACAATTTTGATCCTCTGCAGAGGGGAGGGCACCCCTGCTTCGATAGCCCGACGACCTGCACGCGAAGTTGAGCACTTTACGGTAGAACAGTTTAACGAGGACCAATACCGCACACCCTCGGCCCCTACGCAGACTGATCCAAGAGGTCACCCACCCACGCACTGCCCGCAACCAGTGATGCTTGACTTCAGTGACCTGCTGGGAACCATGTCTTAACGATCAGTCCACTGCGGGACAAACAAACAAAAAAGACTGAGAAATATATCCTGGTCATTAGAACTAAGAGTGCTAATCATTAACAAATAATGATTAACTTAATAGTCAGTTTTTTATGGTTGAAAATAAGCTGAAAAAAATCAATTTTTCTACCAATTTTCAAAATTTATTGGTTTAACGAATTCAAACGGTATTTGTCTTACACGTCTATTTGAAAGGAAGCTCCTTTTTTCGAAAAAAGAAAAAAGGTAATAGCTCAATATTTTTATCACTATGATTATTTTGATGGAAGCAATGGTATTGTATGATATAATATTAAAATAATATAAGTATTTGTGATTGGATTTTGAAGTCAACTCACTTTGCTTTCGTCAAAACTATAGTGGTAGGTAACCACTCTCTCACTGACTACTTGAACTCTCACTGACTCTACTGTGAAACGTGCTTTATTGAAATCTCATACATTTGCAGGCCTGTATGCTCAATTTAGGCTCACAAGCCTTTGTCAAGTAGAAGGACAGATAGAACAATTTAGAAAACATCACGAAAAATTCATTCAGGGTGACGGCGGGATTCGAACCCGTCATCCTTACACTTAACAGAGCGTTTATTAGAGGGCGATACAACTCCACCAAGGAGCACTGTGAAATGTGTCCTCAGCTGCTCTGCATGAGATCTGTCCTAACAACCTAAAATTGAAGCATCGGGGCAGCGGATTAGAATTATCTATTCCGCAACTCCGAAATTATCTTTTCACTTCTAATTAACACATACATGTGCAGGCTTGAGTGCTCAATACATTTTTTGGCTTATAAGCCCTTAACAAGTTGAAATACGAATAGTATCAGATAGCAGTCGTACTTTATTTGCATTGTATTCCCGCAGCGGACTGATCGTCAAGATTCGGTTCCCGACAGAACACAGAAGTCAAGCAGCTGCGGTCAGTAAGCGGGTGAGTGACCACTTTGATCAGCCTTCGTAGGGAAAGAGGGTTCATGATATCGGTCCTAGTTAAACTGTTCTACAATTAAGTGCTCGACTTCGCACGCAGGTCGTCGAGATACCATCCCTTCTGCATGAGGATCAAAATTGCGATGATATGTCCTCGGATCTTTCTCGATAGCGATGTGGTGATCGATTCATTTAACTGAATCGATTATTTCAAATCAGTTCATTAATGTACTGTTTAATAAATCAATTCATTGATTTTTTTTAAACCAAAAAATGGAGGAAAAGATCCACGCCAGTTGGCTCTTTACTACATATACTTTGTGAGTGGAGAGAGTATCTGCAACCCCCCCCCCACTTGATTGTTTGATGAAACTGCTTCGTTTTGACAATTTTACTGCTTTTTTTATTAATTTAAAATTTTTTTCTTATTCGTCTTTATAATAAAAAAATACTCAAAAAGAAATAATATCATGTTTCATAATACATGAAATTTAAATTTAATAAAGAGAAATTAGTTTTAGGGATGAGCTTAAAATACGTCACAGAACTAAAATGAGACCTTCAACAAAAATAAACATCTATGGAAGAAGTCAGTTCATTTTAACCGTAAAAAATTAACAAACAGAAGATCAGTTTATCGCAGCACAATCAAATGGTTAAGGTTATCAACCATTCTAATAAACTGATTCAACGATCTGACCATCTAAGTTATTTTAATCGATCCAATATCAGCAGGGTTGATATTTAAATCCCCTATTTAAGAAGAAAAAAAAATGCATTTATGAAAATATGTGCATTTTTTAAATAAAATAACAGGGAGCCATGGTGACTCGGGTGATAGAGCGTACGCCTTCGTATGAGGTGAACCGGGCTCGAATCCCAGCAATGACTGGTCGATACAAATTCCCCACCTGTCTCGCACCGAAAACAATGCTGACGTAAAATATCTTCAGTGGTAGATCATGGGTTAGAACCCCCTTCCTGTCAGGTTAACAATGGGAGATTTTCCTCACCATATAACGTAAATGAGGGTTGGTTCCGTCAAAAAATCCTCTACGAAGGTAAATTTCTTCCGATACTATTTCCCGGAATTCCCTTGTTTTCTTTATTGGGTTCAAAATTATAAGGTTACTGAGTTAAATGTTAGTAGTCATGAACCCGAAAATTGGGTCGGCTGTACAATGACGGTTGTAAAATAAAAATATGTAAAATGCCAACTTTTTTTAGTTATTTCTAATGCAATGAGAATCTCCCAAATACTTCATCGCATGTAATATTTTCAGAAACTTTACTTTATAAGGCGAAACTAACAGTGAAAAAGAACGATCACTTGAAACGGTATAATCAGTTATTTTTAAACGAAAAGAATTTTCCTACTCAACAATTCATTCCCTCCCCCTTTAACAAAATTAAAAACTCCAATTTCTGTTCAGCAAAATTACAGGCTATGTATTTTTATTCTGGATGTATTAGTAACTAAGCTCAACGGACAAAAAATTAGTCACCCTAGTGAGCAAGCACCGATGAATCGTTAGGTTTTGTTAAATGATGTATTGGTCAAATAACGTACTCAACTGCGTATACTCACTGCCGAAAACGGGATCAAAGGCAAGTAGCCCATTAGTGAGATATTAATGTGGTAATTTTACGAGAAGTTCTTTTCTCCGTGTGGTATCACAAGGTTTTAATAAGTAAGATTCATGTTGCAGAAATAAGAGAGTTTTGTCTATTATAATATAATCAAAAACCAGTGGCCTCCCTGGCCGAGCGGTATCGCAGGTCCAAACGCTCTGTTAAACGTGGAGGTAGCGGGTTCGAATCCCGCCGTAGCCCTGGATGTATTCTTTGTGATGTATTTCTCTGAATTGTTCTATCTGTATTTTCTACTAGATAATGACTTATAAGCCTATATTGAGCACACAAGTCAGCAAATGTATGTAATTTCAGTCCCGCAGTGGACTGATCGTTAAGACACGGTTCCCAGCAGATCACCGAAGTCAAGCATCACTGGCTACAGTCAGTGTGCGGGTAGGTGATCACTTGGATCAGTCTGCGTAGGGACCGAGGGTGTGCGGTATTGGTCCTCGTTAAACTGTGCTACCGTAAAGTGCTCGACTTCGCGTGCAGGTCGTCGGGCTACCGAAGCGGGGGTGCCATCCCTTCCGCAGAGGATCAAAAATGTGATGGCATGCCTTTGGATCATCCTCCGGGATGTTTCCCAGACCGTCGCCAATAGCCCATTGTGCAGCTCTAGTGCGACGTAAAGTAACAACAACAGTATGTAATTTCAATAAACCAATAATCAAAAACCTGAAAATCATTCTCCACTTGGCGAGTCAACAAAAAAAAGTGGCTACTTAAATTAAATTGACAACCGGTTGCTTTTTCCCATCGTTTTGTTTTTCAAATTGTGTGATGATAAAGGACACTAATGAAGACTCTGGAAAACAGAATTCGCATTAAAATACGCATTGTCTCCATTCAAAATTTTGATTAGAATTCATCAATTTGTGATGAAATGAGAAACGTAGAAGGAAGCTTCTTTAACAATTCACTTATTTTTTGAAATAAATGAATTGCTAGTTGTAATGCTACCTAATTAAACCTATTTTGCCTTCTCAAATATTTTTAAATGAAGTTCTTTAAGAACATTACGCTTAAATAAATTTTGTCACAAATATTTTTTGATTGAATAAACTTGTTATGGTTGCAAATTATTTCTAACTTAATTTTTATATACATATAATTTAATCCAATTAAAAGAAAGTTTGAAAAAAGTAGCGATTAAATAAAAAAAAAAGACCGATCCATATCGTTCACCGACTCTTTAGGTTTCAGGAAAAAGTGGCTATTAAGTTATTAGAATCTACCTCCCACTGGTTTACTAACTGAAAGTATCAATTTTCAGGTCAATTTAATTGTAATAATAATTTCCATACTAGGCTCTGAAATCAAAGTACATTATTTTTTTCAAAACTAAAGTTATCGGCAATCGAAAGAAATATTTACTTGCTGTTGTTAGTTTTTTTTTTTTTTNTGTTGTTTTTTTTTTTTTTTGTAAAAGAATTTTTCTCATATAAACTATTTGCTTGGTGGCTGGCATTAATGGGTTAAAAAGAAATTGATGATGAAAACTATGTCTTTTCTTTTTATTTCTCATTCTATTTAAATAAAATAAAATAAACTTGTTTACGTGTCACTGGAGTTGACAGGTTGAAAAATAATAGTCTTTTATCTTCTTTCAATACATTTATTTTTTTTATAAATTTAACTTAAACTTGTAAGAAAAGAATCACCAGTCTTTTAATTCTGTATATAGAGAATGCTCCTGAAAGTTTTGAAGGGTTTTTACCAAGATGATGAAAAACACTATAGAATAACAAATTTGAAGTAAAAGAAAGACTAAATTTGAGATGAAAAGGGCAAAAATAAACCACGAAGAATATATATATATATATATATATANTATACAGTACGTATGTGCATAAATATATTGGGCATAATTCTTTCGTACAAATTTTACATGTGTACATGCATGCTATCCCTATCTATGCATATGGTGCAATGTATATATGTACAATGAATGTATCCACACATGTACAATACACGTATGTTTCATGTATGCATATCCATATATATATATAAGTTTAATTAGTAATGCGAAATTGTTTTAAAATGTTTTTTACCGTTAAACTTGTTTTTTGATCAGAAAAGAGAGATATTGAAAAATCAAAACCTTTTTAATTATCAAAAAATTAGTAAGTGCTTGTAAACCTTTTTTAAAAAAAAATTAAGTTCTTTTGAACCGGAAAATAAAAACATCGTCTATAAGAAATGAGATATTTTATAAAAAATGCATTTAAACTTTTTTTTTCTTGAGAAATTGAACTGGTTTTGCTATTTTTAATCCTGGCTTCCACAAGGTTCTTCATCAATTCGTCGAGCCCAATTTTTCGTGGGCGTAATTCATTAAAGCGACAATTCATCACGTTTTTATAAAGGTGTCGCTTTTGTGATAAATATTTTGTAAAGAGTTCTTTTTAACACTGAAAAATTTTTTTAAGGGTCTGTTACTAGTCTCATATGTCTCATAAAATGACCCCTGATCAATGTACAGTGTGAAGAAAAAAACGGACCTCCCAAAATAACTTTTGATCTAATAAACGGATCTTCACGTTCTAGAACTCACTCTTAATGTTTCGAAAGGGTGACCTCAAATATGATAAATAAACATTCCAGACGTTATTTTAAATTACAAAATCAGCCACAAAAAAGTACATACTCTGAATAAACATATCTGCTTTTCGATGGATTCGGATTTCTGACTCTCAAAATATAGGGTGTGGCCGGAATCTGGGAAATATGGTCCCCATAATTTGGTCAAGAGAGCAATCCAAAAATTGCAGCCCTCTATGTCAATTTTTCTTTTTCGCACTCCGCGATATCTCGCGAATTTGTTAAGTGTATTGAAATTTTTTTACACGCAATTATAAGTTCGTTAATCCAAAAATAATTGTATGCAAAAAATAAATTTTAGTAACTATTTATTACTTTTTATTTAATGATCGTTGAAACAGTGTAGAATTGTAAGATATAAAATTTTTATTTAAAGTCATTTTAAATTATGTAAATTTACATGACAAAACAGAAAATTTCAGCAAAATTGGTAGAAATAGAATTTTAAATATATGACTTCTTTAAAATTTGATTTCTCAGTAACTGTTCAACCGAATTCACTCAAATTTCGTATTTTACCGTATAAAACTACATACTTCAACATACTTTAAACTACATACTTCAACATACTTTAAACTACATACTCTTTTGAACTTTTATGAAATAAAATAATTGGAAATAATAAATATTTACCATGTGGAATTATTTTTGCACAAACGAATTTTATAATTGCGTTTAAAAATTTTCTATTCATTTGAAAAGCTCTCGAGATATGGCGAATTATGCAAAAAGTAAAATTAACATCAAGGGGTTCACACTTTGAATCGCTCTCCTGACCCAGAGTTGGCCATTGATTACAGTAATCGA
>NC_092205.1:60779885-60803142 GCF_043381705.1 Parasteatoda tepidariorum
TGTAATCGATTACATTTTTGGCCAACTCCGTCCTGGCCTAACTGTGGGGACCTTATTCCCCAGATTGCGGCTGGTTCCTGTATTTTAGAAGTCCGAAATAAAAATTAATTGAATAGAAAAAAAAGGTGAAATTTGTATGTAATAAAATAAAATTACAGTAGGTGCTTTTGTTGGGTTTTCTTTGTGGATTTTATGTGGAATAAATTCTGCATCTGAAAAAATATTTTTTTTGAAATATTTACAACTGTGCCAATGGTATTTTATAACTATTTAGATTAGTAGTTTTAAGAGCATGCATGTCTAACTATTCCAGCCGTTAAAAATTCGAAAAACTGAATTGTCTTATTATTCACTCTAATGATATTTATTTGTTTACAAACGTAACGTGTTTATAAACATTTCATACGCAAATTATTTTTATACATAAATTAATCTTAAACATAAATTATTTTAATATTTCAAATTGCTACGCAAGCTGATATTGATTTCTCAAAAGACAATCTACTTTGTAATTTTTCTCAAGTTATGAAACAGGAAAAATGCATGCTAAATAAAAAAGAACTCTAATTGCTATTAAGTGTGAATATTTCTAGACATATTAATAATTACAGATATACTTAATACAAATACCAAATGATGTGTATTAATAATTCAATGTATATGTCTGGCATTAATTTTATACTCCAATATTTTTTCGGCTATATCGCATATATTTATCTGAAGTATGTTAAATATTTTACTAACGTGTTCCTTACAGTACAAATATTTTACAGGTACTTATCTGATTTATATTAAATGTTTATCAGATATGCGAAGTGAGAATGAAAATTAATAATTAATGACCGATAGATAGTTTTACGAGTGTCTGATTTAAAAATCCGGACCCTGTTGTCACATTATAAAAAATAAAAATTCAAACTTCGCGAAGCTTTCTTCGTTTTTAACGAAACCGTTTCCTGATGCAAGCACCAAGCGAACATTTCGTCAAAAAAACGAAATAACTATCGTCAGTTCTTCAAGGAAACAAATTTCGTCATTCTATTTTTTTCAAAAAAAGAAAATTGTTATGCCTTATTTATATAACTTTTCTAATAATCACTTTATAATGAACTTATGGACATTAACCATCTATTGAGATGCTCGGCTCTGCGTGGGGACTCTGAGGTGAGGCTCTACTGGAGTGTCCGACACCTGTTAATGGTGAGTTTTTTCTCTTACTTGTTGTTCACCTTTTTGTTCACTGTTTTTGTAAGAGTTCGTCATTTTCCTATGCCATTAGAAATAAAAAAAAAATCACTTTATAGTGGGCAACGTGATGCCACAATTGGCAGTACATATTTATTTCCTATCCTTTAAAATATATTTAATTACTTAAGCTTTTTTTATTAATAGAAAAATGATATTTAAAATAAATCAAAGACTTAAACTTTTAAAGCGAACATAAAATATTTATTCTTCTTAGCGATTAGCGATATTTATTATTCTTATTAGCGAACATAAAATATTTAATCTTAGATCAATGTAACAGATACTTTTTATTTCATTACTATGCAGACTTATTAATTCACTGTCGCACCTAATCGAAAACAAAAATCTATTTATAACTTTTTATTCTAAATTTCAAAACGAAAATATGTTTCAGTTGCATGGTTGTAATAATTCTCATAAATTTGTTGTCGACTCGTGATCGCCAAGGTATTCTTTCAATCCCAATATTGATATGCTGGTTGGCTTTGTTTTGGCTATGTTATATTTTGATAATTCGCCAATTTTGGATCTCCTACCCATACTTTCTGTGTCCGTTAGAAACAATTGTATTCACTTTTAATTCAAAATTTGTGGCGACTAGGAGTGCCCTTTCGGGCGCTCCTGTCCTAGCCATCCTAACCGTTTTAAAAAAACGCAATTGTAACGGAATACTAACAAAACTTCTTAACGTGGAAGTTATATTTTCTTGATCATCATCATCATCAGTAGCTCGACAGTCCTCGGTGGACCCTGGCTTTCTCAAGAAGACTGCACCAGTCCTTTCTTCTGCATGCCACGGCTTTCCAGTCTCTGACCTTGGTTGTGGTAAAGTCCCTTTGGAGGCAATCCGCCCATCTCAGTCGGGGTCTGCCTCTCTTTCTAGCTCCAGTTGTCCTTGTCAAAAAGATTCTTTTAGTTGTTCTGTCATCATTCATTCTTACAATGTGTCCGGCCCATTTCATGCGCTGAATCTTATGGTACTATTTTCTTGATCCCTTTAAGGAATTTATTTTTGATAATTTGTAATTATAAATGATGGCCATTCTTTATAATCTTCACGAATTAGTTTAATAAATTGGATTTTTACTAAACGATTTATATATTAATTTCCAGGAGACTGTCATTTTGTTTCATACTTTTATTAACGGCCAATAAGAACAATAATGAAGTTAGATATTTTCCACTATACAAATATTGGCGGCCACTGATGGAGAACAACCTCCACCATAATACAGCTGAGTCAATGTTATCTTAATAACACAAGAAAGACAAATCGAATAATGAGATAAATTTAAGTTATGCCCGAAGCGGGATTTTAACCCGTTTTATCCCGACTTTTTAAATTGCAGTGGCGCAAAAAGTGGTTTTATGAAAAAAGTGATATAGTATGTTATTCAACTAAATGGCTAATATCAATTGTTTGTTATCATTTCAGTTCGAAATGTCCCTGCGCCTTATACTTATGCATCCAGTGATAGAAACTTAAATCACTAATAACGCTGGGGAAATTTATTAAATTTTGATATGTTTTTGATTTTTTATCGCGATCACTGACATGGAAATTTTTCACCTCATTTTTGTCAAAGATTCTAAAAATGTATGTTAAAAATAGAGATTATAGCAAGCTTTGCATTAATTTTTGAATGTTCAATGAGATTTTTTTTTAAAAATGCGTACTCAAAAAAAGTGCTTTTGGAAAGTCTAAAAGTATTCTCATATCAATCTTAAAATTACATGTCGTATAATCTTTCAGATTATAAATAAAATAGAAAATAAAAAATAAATGTTTAAAATTTCTAGAACCATGTTGGTAACAAGTTTTCATTTGGAAAAATAAACATTAATCCTAAAAGAAAATGTAAGGAAAAATCGCTGTTTCTCTTCCTTATCTATAGTTATTGAAAGCTAAGAGATGCTACGCGAGGCAAAAATTTTTTTTTTATCCAAGAATAAGAACGAAAAATGATGAGGAGTTAATGTTTTTTCTTTTTAATAATAACCTCATCACGCGTTTTTATCCCCATAATCTTCTCATTTAGATGGATTCAAGTTGCTAATGCATCTTCAGTATATCGCTATACTCAGAAAAATTCGGAAAATATTACTAGGGAATGTTTTTTTACTTTATTTCATTTTGCAACTGCTATTATAAAATGTATTTTTAACATAATATTTTAATTTATTTTTAACATAATAAAATATTTAACATAATATTTTAAAACATTTTGACGATTATTTATGTCCTAAATATTTATGTTTTTAAATAAATGTAGACTTGACTATTTAAAATCTTAATGTTATTGTACAGTTTGATTGAAATAGTTAGCTACAAGCGAATACAAAGCAACAATTTCTTTGATAGGCAGCAACTTTTAGATAGTTAATTTTTAAAAAAAATGGATAAAATAAATTGATAATTGTTTGTTAGTCGAAAATCTATATATTTGGTACTTCTATATTTATATTAATAATATAAGCTATATGACGGTAATTTAAAAAATAAATAAAACAGATTTGTTTTCATTTTATTTTATCTTTTCTTGAATATTACGAATATCACAGCACACTGGTTTTCCTTTAAGAATTCTAGAAAGTATATTTCACCAAACTCTAGTTTGCACATGTTTCTCAACATGTGGAAAGATGCATTACAGTATAAATAGCATCAAAGGAATAAATAGCATCAAAAGTAAGCATCAAAAAGGTAAGATATAAATAGCTAGATAATTCAAAAAAAATATTTGAATTGCATTAAAAATACCGGGCAAGAGATAGTGGAGTAAAAAACTGCTTTTTCTTTTCCAAAATGGATCTTTTTACATCAAAATGTATCTTAGAATTATATCTAGATAGATTAATTTCTGGAATTTACACAAAAAATGGCAAAATACTCAGAAACATTTTGTTGCTTAATTTCATATAAGGACATTTTTTGAAAGAAAAAAGCTACTTGTAGGTGGCGTTCTTCTCAAAAAGCACTCTTGGCAAATCCCTTAAATAATTTCAAAATATATTGCTACAGAGATCCTTCATTTATATTTTAACAAATGGAGTGGAATATCATAATTGATATTTCAATAATTTTGAGTTTTGAGGTTTAGTGATGTTGAGTAAATAACATAATGTACCCCTATTTCTTATAACTAATTTTTCTCAGTTGGTAATGCTTAAATTTCCACACTGTAAGAAATTCCGGATCAAATTATGGTGAAAAGTACAGGTGCCTTGAAAGCCGGTTCCTTACCATAAAATTTTACTGAACAAAATTTTGACTTTTAATTTTATAGTAACAATTACTGTAAAATTACTGAATATCAATAATTAATTAAATATTATTGAAAAAAATAACTGTATAAAATTTTACTATAAAAATGGATTTTACGGTTGATGCCATCAGGGTGCCAGTACTTTTTACTTTAATTTGACTTTGGAATTTTTTACAGTTAACCACGCTGAACATTACGTCAATAAGTAAAAATAACAAAGCAAATACTATAATACAATAGAACGCAGCCTGTTAGTGTTATACCAGCATTAATTTCTCAGCCTAAAACACCGGCATCAATACGTGACAGATGTTATTCCGTGATTTTTTGTCTTTGTTGGTATTCACCAAAACTCAAGACTAATTTTTTTTTCTGATAGATACGTTGTTTTCCCTTGTTTATTCAGAATTTCTTAAAGATATATCTGTTTCATTTTATTAAAGCAGATTTCTTCAACTTTTATGTGTTTCAACAATAAATTTAAAATAAGTTTCAAAATTTTGGGCATAATTTTTTTTCACCACAGAAACGCACGTTTTTAATCACGCGTAAAGCACAATGGGGCCACTTACCATTTGACAAAGAGATATATGTAAATATAATAAATTTATCTTTATGAAATATTTCAATATCTAGAATAAAAATATCCAATTTTTTTTAAAAAATTCTGCCGGCATTCAAAATTTAAGCTAGACACATCGAAAGCTGCCATTGCCACGTTGAAGAAAAATTTACAATACAAAACGATTGGGATCTGTAATCTATACATAATAATAAAAGCAGCTGTGTGTGTGTGTGTGTCTGTAATCACAATATATTGCCCCAGAAGCCTCGCCCAGGCACGAAACTCGGCACATAATTGTGTTTTGACATAATGAAGAAGTATTTTTTTTCTTTTTCAAAAATTTGGATTAGTTATTTAGTTATCAGTCATTTTGTAAGTCTATGCTTTTCGTCTGCTTTTTCGTCTTCAAAGAGCCATATTCAAAAAACTATTAAAAAATGCATATACTTTTCCCCACTCTTATAAATGTATGCTAATGCGAACCTTACAATTGAAATATTAATTTTCGACAACTTAAACCAATAATATACGAAGGAATTAATAATTTAATTGTAAAGTTCGCATTAGTTTACATTTATTAAAGTGGAGAAAAGTTTAACTTTTGTATTAAAAATGTGGCAACATATTCGATACGTAAATAGAACGCTTCGCTTTGATATATTTGTCGCTGTTCATAATTGTTATAATAAGTTTTTCTTCTTCTTTCCACGCTCTATTTTTTTTTTTTAAGCGAAGACGATAATTTTTGTAGCGATATAGAAATAGAAATTGATACCATAAAAAATTATATAGAAATAGAAATTGATACCATAAAAAATTAATTCGTTTTCGTGTTCTTTTCATGTATTTAGCATTTTAGTTTTTTTTTTCTTAAGCGTTGTAGCTATATAATTTCAAACATCCTCAAGAGCTATAACACATCTGCAGCAGAACTGGATATGAAGACAAAATTGCTGGACAGGAACACTTTAATTGTCCACTAATCTTCAGATTTCCTGCTATGTTTTAAAAAACTTTATTTGTGAAAACCTTCAGCGTGGCGGACAGCTGGCCGCCTTAGGCGGCTAGTCTACAATAAACGCATCTAAGAAACACGTGATTAAAACATAGAAATTGATACGTGCTGATTCTGAAGCAACCATGATTCAGCCTATCAAAGTTTCGAATTTCAAAAGCATTTTTGTAAGACAATATACACATTATAAGATTTCCTAAAAATGTCCAAACAAGAAATCTGTTTAATAGAAAAAGTCTGAGGGTTACTATAAATATCTATATATTCTCATATACGAAACGCATACCTATGATCGCATACGACAAAGCATGCGATTAATTTCCTTTCTTGGAGTAAAATTATTCTAAATTCATTTTCTCAGACATATAGTTATTAGGATGTGATATCTAATAAGTGCATAAATTTATTCCTTGATTCACTTATTTGTTTTGAAATCCGTTATTTTTACTATGATTAATAAGATTTATCGACCAATTTTAAATAACCATAATTGAAACTGTGCTTAAAATTCTAATTAAATTTTCTAATAGATAATTAAATATGCACGTAACTAAAATCCAATTAATTTTTTTATTAGATTCTTTTTTTTGGAAGAAGCCACAAAGTAGAAGCATTTTTTTCCTCTCAAAAATCTTGTCTTAACATTTCAATTTCATAATATATAATGCTTAGTACCATGTCTAATGACAAATTTTTTACAAAGATATAAATTTTAAATGGGTTAAAAAAAATTTCAAAAACTTTTGTTGCGATGAAGAGAGGAATACAAGATGGAATTAATTAATGTTTAATAGAAAAAACTAATCTAGCAACACTTCAATTTTGAAACTCTTTTAATTTTCATATCTTATCAGTCATTGAAAATAAAATTTTATATCACACGCATAAATTATTCAAATTTTCTGTTATTGCTCTTCGTAACATTCATTTAAAACCTTTATTCTTTATAATTATTAAGTAGGTGATAAAAAGCAGCGTTCATTAAATAATTAATTACAAATGTAAGCTATTTTAATTAATCTGTTTAATTAATTCGATTAATGCATATTATTCCCTAAAACACATTTTGCATTAGCAATGTGAACTAATTTTCTCACAATCATAATGATTTATACAGGAAAAAGACCGAACACATTTCGGAGGATCGTGCATAAATGAGCTTATGAAATATTCTACGTTAACAACACTTGTTCGAACTATATGAATAAACATAACTACGAATAGTGAATCACTAGGTTAAGTATCAATACTTGAGATCATAGAGATAGGTTAATTCCGATGCATAAATTAAATGTCGAAGTGTTCGCAATAAAATCCTAATGAAATAAGTTTGAAAGGTTTTCGATTATTTGTATATTTATTTAACTCTATATTGTCTGTGTAGCCCCGATACAAAACATGATAACTCAATTTTTTGTGAAAAATCAAGTTAAATATAGAATTGTATCAGATTTTTTCTCAGTTTAAGGATGAGCTTAACCTTTTTATCAATAAAAAGTTAATAATGCTTTCTATTAACACATTTTCCTAATCAATGTAATTAATAAATATATTTAGTTAATATAATTAATTTATATAATTTATAAAGTCGAAAGCAGATCTTAAATCAGAGCAACTGATTTAAAATATTTTTATTTTCAATGAAGGTTTCAATTTTGTAAAAGTGCTGTTAACCCCTTCCTTTTCGCTCCCGTGAAAATGACGGGGTGAGGTTTCACCCTCTGTTTCTCGCTCCCGTGAAATTTCAGGGCTAGAGTGTTCAGCAGTAACGCGCCAATGAGAATAAAACTAATTAATTTCTTTTGCCCGCAAGGCATCTTATTTCTCATTTTACGCACCAGATGGCAGTACCAGGATATGTTTAAGGTAATTGTAGATAGTTAGTTTAATTTAAACTAGATGTCAACACTAATCAAATACGTATGTTTGACAAAATAAGCATTTTTATGACCGTTTTCTTGAAAACTAACCGATTGTTAAGGGGTTAAGCAAGATAAAAACTTTCAAATATATTCTTTGGCTGAAAAATCGCCCTGTGCTGTTTAAACAATGACTTCCTAACAGATGACGTTGGACAATTTCGTTTTATTGCTTTTTAATTTAATTTTAATAATTTAATTAAAAGAAATTAAAACTATATAAAATTGGTATAATTAAGAACTCAAACTAAAAATAATAGGTATACTCTCTTTAGAAAACAAAACCAAAGTGGAAACAGAATTTTTGCATCATTTTTAGTGAAAAAAAAAACCTAATACATTTAAACCATGAGAAAAAAATTTTTTTAGTGATTTATTGGTTTTTAAAACATTTTCATTTCTTTCCCACTTATTTACATTTAAATTTATTAAACGAACTAGTAATTTTTATTTTCAGATATATTTCTTTGTTTTGGTCATCAATACATGTAAAAAATACTTCCACATGCTCAAATAAAAATGCAAATGAACCTAAACGTTTCAGATGGTCGAAATTATATGTAAAAATAGGTTTTTGTTTTTGAAACATCACCAATTGCATAAAATCAATAAACTAAAATAAGCCACCAAATGATCGTTTTTTTCTTGTTTTGTAAAAATTATTTGTTACGCTTATTTTTTATTACGCAAGTCTATAATAAGTGTGATGTTGTTCTTTACACATTCCCTCCTCTTACCTCCCTAATTTTACTAATTACTCAACTAAGCTTTTTTACTTTGTTAACTTCTACTGTAATCATTTAGTTTATCCCTCTATGTAAGCTATCAGTTCAATCTTTAATCTTTATGCTTCTAGTTTTATGCTCCTAGAATTTCCGAGATGTCAACAAACGGAAATGTTCGTTCAGAAAATTTTCGAGTATTTTCTTTCTGGAACTTTCTTAAGATTGTCTATAAATAGAAGGATTATTTATCTTTGTTTGATATAAATAGGGATAGAGATTATTATTAAAAATTGCAATTTAGTTGTATCATTAGCTTCGAATGGAACTATAACGACGGATATATATATATANATATATATATATATATTGAAGATTTTGATAAAGAGCATCACTGTCATTTTGTGGTAGATTTATTACAATTTTCTACATTCTGCGAATCCAACATCATAACAATAAGTCTTCTACATAACATTAAATAATTACATAACTAGAAGATATTAAGGGATGTAACGTACGCCTAAAATGAATATTTCATTTTTAAAAAATTTAACTTGTTATTAAACATTACTGCACTAAATAGAAGTAATAATAATAATTATAACTATACCAAAAGTCATTATAATACTGATGAAATGAAACTATAATGTATGCACTATTTTTTTAAAGAATGTTTTATTTAAATAATAAGTTATATTACTTCGAAAAAAAACTTTTGAATAGTTTAATAAACATAAGAACAGTTATTACTGTACTACTGTCATTTATAGAAACACTGCTTTTTTCCTCAATGCTACAATAAATGGCCAAAGTTAATCAGTGAAATCACGGAATATCAAATCTCTAATCAAATTACCGGCGGAAAGTTAATATTTCAATTAAGAGGCAAAATAAACCTACTGTGCCTAAAAAAACATTGTTAATAATACGAAGTTAACGTTGATTAGATATTTTGATTTTTAATAGAAAAAGTAGCTAAATTGTTAATGAAAGTAATCATATAGATTACAAAAAATAATGTAATTCAATTAATTAAATGTAAATGCTGATAAGGCGTCATAAGAAATTATCCTCTGCTTTTGATTTGTACAGCAAATTACAAATAAGAGAAATTAAAAAGAAATGAAAACTACAGCGAACAATTATTTTATTATGTTTCATTGCTGCTGATTTTTTTTAATTTGAACGTAGTAAAAGTAAATAATTTAACACGTAACAAAAGTGATACGTTTTTTTTTTTTTAGTGAATATGTATAAATGATCTAAGGAATTGATAAGAGATAAGAGAAAAATAAGTTCTAAAACATCACAAGCGCACCATTTCGTAAAATTATCAAGTATTTATGCAAACTACTTTGCTATATTTATAAAAATAGCAATAAAAAATTATGGTACTCTTGATAGATAGAATAATTTTATCTGCACAGACCTCAGTTTTGACAAAAATTATAACCGATTTTACACTGCATCGATGGCGTTGGACCAACTGTATGAGGTTTTATTACTTTCCCTAATGATTTGAGGGTTAAAATCTTTTTTAAAAAAGTAGGTGAGCATTATTGCCATAAATCTACTTATTACATTTTATTGCCAAAATTTATTTTCCTTTTTATTTTAATTTTTACAGATACAATGGTACAATGACCGGATATTGTGAGCAGCTAATAAAAATTTTTAAAATCACTAAAGTACCAATAAATTTTTTTGTATTGAGTATTTTTTCAAAATAATTACTGTTTCACAACTAATAGTAAAAATAACCACGAAGTAATAGAGAGGGGGCTGGAATATGAAACAAGTAGCTGGCCGATTTCCATAGTCTATAAAAAATCATCAATTTATATATACTTTTATTCATTTTTGTTAGCTTGGTAATGTGTGAATATTAAACAAGCTCGTTTACAAAGTTCAAAACATTTTAATCACGTCTTTTCTTATTAGTTTTGTTTAAGCTAGTAATTTTTTTAAAAAAAGAGTTGATTAATACCATGATTTGAATCACTTATTTTAATACTTCGATTAACACCGTGACTTAAATAATTGATTTTTATAATTTGATCAAAATCACTGGAGCATTGTCTTTGGAACTTTGTTTTTGCTTATTTACTTGTTCTTCCTTTCGTTTATAAATGAAGTACAATTTCTTGTGTAGTTTAATCAATTGCATTGCACAATATGTTTAAGCATATATACTTTTCATTGGAATTTCTGCACTGCATAGCCAAATCCTGTCCTTAACTGAAGATATATTGCGAAAATCAGAAGAGCTTTTACTCCAATAATCAGATTTTAATCATGATTTAACTAAAAAACTTAAATGTTCAATGCGTTGACCCTGAATAGACCATTATTACCATTGTTGTTATTGGTGTGTGATTCAAAACTATAGGGATAATGACGGGAAAAGTTTTCACCTTAAATTCACCAACATACATCCAAAATCCATTGTTATTGATAAAATCTGCCGGAAAATTTTATATTAATGTATTAAATATCAAATATTTTTATCAGGCTAGCTCTACTCTAGTAGTGCAGTTTTCTTAAAATATTTGTCAGTATTTAAAAAACGCATTCTTAAGCAATAAAAATAAGAATATTTTTCAAAACATTTCCTAGTAATTAATTGTATAATTTAAAAATAGTTTTCATTTTTAATGAAATTCCTTACAATACACTCATTATAAAACTCATTATAATATTCATATAATATCTCATTATAACATTCATAACTCATATAACTCATTATAATATTTATAGTAACAGAATTCAGTTCAAAAAATTATTTGAAATAATTAATAATTTTATCAATTTTAAGACGATTAAACATCTTAAAGAACTCTCAAATAACGTTAAAAGCAAAACATGAAGCACTAGATTTAAAGTGTGATACCCAGCTTATATCATGCATCTTGTAAGCCTCACTGACTGCAAAACATTGTAGTTTTTTTCAATTACATCTCTGGTAATATTTTAACACACAGTATTGAAACAGTTAAGCTAAATTTCTGAATCTCAAAAGGGAAAAGTACCAATTAGTTCTTTTAAACTATTTTCGTTCGAATATTTATAACTTATAAAAGGACAAATTCTGTTCTAAAATGAATAAAAAAAACTAAACTTTTGGAACTTATCATTTTACCCTGTTGCTCAAACAATCAAAACTCAATCTTAAGAACTCAATATTGTTACAAATCAAGCTTTAAGCATTAAAAATAAAACAAATCGCTAAGAAATCCGATTATCAATTTGAAGTCGTAAAATACCACAGTTTTCTTCAAATATGCGTAGCGAATAATAAAAATATCAAAAAATAACTCGTTCATAAAGCTTTAAAAATAGTTTTAAGAAGGAGAAAAGGCAAAATATTAGATAGAGAAAGAAACGGGAAATTAATTAACAGGGACGAGACATAATGTATTTTTTAAAAAATATATTTCGTAATAATCCATCAGACGACCGATATCGATCTGAATGCGAAGAATTTAAATACCGTTACAAAGTAAACCTTGAAGCATTGGACTTATAACAAAAGCATTAAAGAAGCCTGGCTGTCTGCCTAAGTCTTATATCTACTTAAGAGAAAGGCAATTAGACATCTGGAAAATTTTGACTTTCATCTCACCTATTCCAAGCAGACGATTTTGTCTAAGTGAGCCTTCCTTTCTAGCTTAGAGCTCAAATATTCCATCCGCCTCACACTGTTGCCAAATATTTAATGGAATATTCGGTACGTAAGTTTTAGAGGGGAGGGTAAATTTGCCATCATTTCGTTACATTACCCAGAAACTCTTCCAAGGGGTATGGAATAATAAATCACAATTTCCCGGTTATTGTAGTTGAAGGTTGAGTTGGATTAGAATTCTAACTATGTTTCCCACTTTCTTTATTGGTTGGTCGGCAAAGTTTACTCTTTAACTATTGCTAAATGCTAACTTCTGCGAGATGGAATTAAACATTACTTGATTTTCGAATTCTCTGATTCCAGTAAATAGACCTTATGTTGAGGAAACAAGAATTGGTGCCGAAAATGTTTGAATTGTAGAGACATTTCGGTCTCACTATTGTTTGAATTGTTGAACAACGAATCTGTATGAAATACTCAATTTTAAACTTAGATTTATTCTGTTAGTTAATTAAAGAAAGTAAACGACAAATTAAAAAAGAATTTTATAAGGTTAAAAAATATTAAATAAAGTTAACATCCTTATAATTTCAGCACTTTATCAAATATATTAAAATATGTAAACAATTATTAATAAAGATAACACTACACACTTTATTGATTAATAGTTTAAAAACGTGTGGACGGCATGCCCAAGTAATATATATATTTTCATTTATTAAGTAAATTTTCTATCTAAAAGTATTTTTATATATTTTTCATATTATGTTAATTACGCAGTTTTTTCCTGTTGGTACTATAATACAGTACCACAACAACTTTATAAAATATGTAAGTTAAGGGTGATAACTATAGTTGTACGTTAATTACATAGGTATGGTATGGTACGGTATTTTATTTACGCTGCACTAGATCTGCACAATGGGCTATTGCGTTAGTTATATAATGTGAAAATAGTGTCCTATAGTAAATATTGATTCAATGAAAATTTCTTGACATTAAAAAAGAAAGAGTTACTACATTAAAAAAGAAATCAGGCCAATCTCAGGCTCAGATTTGTAGAGAGTTCAATTTAATGCCCAGCGTCGTGTGTAACTTATGGAAACAGTTCCAGGATACCAGAACCATCAAAAGAAAGCCTCGGCAAGGTCGTCCAAGGACCACGACGGCCAGAGAAGAGAACCCGTGTATCAAGGGTGACTGTTTCCAAACGACTTCATAAGAGAGGGTTGTTTGTAAGAAGCCCTGCTGTTTGCGTCCCGCTCACTTCTACGAACAGGAAAGTCCGTTCAGCAGAGTGCAGAGAGATTGGAGTATGCATCAATGGGAGACCGTTCTCTTCACTGATGAGTCCCGGTTCAGCCTAAACACCGATTCCCACTGTATGTTCAGGTGGAAAGAACCAGGGATCCGCTACCTACCCTCCAATGTCCGTGAAATCGACCATTACCGTGGAGCAGATTTAATGGTTTAAGGAGGCATCATGTTGGATGGCCACACATCTCTCCATGTCTTTGAACATGGCTCTGTGACTGGTGCAGGGTATAGGGATGAGGTCTTGGAGCCCTATGTTCACTTTTCTAGGGGTGCAGTTGGCCCTGAGTTAATTTTAATGGGCGATAACGCGAGGCCACAAATAGCTCTTCTGGTTGACGAATTTCTAGAGAGTGAGGATATTCGCCGGATGGATTGGCCAACCAGATCTTCAAACCTCCACCCTATAGAGCATGTCTGGGGCGCTCATCGGAGAGCAATTGAAACTCGCAACCCCGCTCCAAGAACCATCCAGGGAATGAAAACAGCGTTGCTGCCCGAGTGGGACTAATTTCCACAGGAAATTATAAATTGCCTTATTTGTAGGAAATTTCGCTGCAGGTCTGTATATCTGTAAGAGGGGACCATACCCCTATTAACCCTTTTTTTTTGTTTATTCAGCAACCGCTCTTTCATACCTTCCGACTCCAACTAGTGTTACGTACAATCATGTGTGTGTATTACAATTGACGAATGGTTATTTGCTCTGGATTATATCAATTTCATTAAAATCGGCTCCGTAGTTCTAGAAATAATCGACCAGGTCTGCAAATTCTCTTAATTTCTTACACCAGTGTGTTATTAGATTCCTACAAATCAAAAAGTAAGTTGCGAAAGAAGTTCCTCTGAAAAATTAGAAACATTATCTTAATTAATAAATTTTTTTTTATTTACAAAATGTGTAAAATTCGTCTGTTTTATCATAACTGAAAACATAATTAAATGTATTATCTTTCGAATGAAACAGAAAGGTTTTTAATTTAGTTATTCCGCCATGTATAAACTTGGTTTCGTTTTTTTCGCCGTATTATGCTGACACTTAGAATGCTCTTTTCTATCAGATCGATTTCTAAACTTTTTTCAGTCCTTTGAAGCGATCTGTCTCAAATTCCTAATCAAAGACAACTAGATTAAATAGATAACTAGAGATTTTGAATGCATGTATTTTAGTTATTATAATATATATATGTATATANTATGCATACATATATATATATATATGGAACCACTTAACCTTGGAATCACTTAAATTTATTAAAATGTTTGACTAATTAGAGATTTTACGCCAAAATTTATAAACTATGTTTATTAAAACCATAATTACCTCTCTAATAAAAATTACGAAATATGCATACCTAATTGACTTAATTTTTTTTTTTATAATTTTATTCTTTTCAAAACAAGATTAGAAACTAATATTAGAAATATGTTGAATTACAGGTTTGAAATCAGCTTTGAATTCATGGATCTTAAGCTCTTAATGACTTTAAGTCTTATAATTTAACTTGAACATGCCAAAGATTTTCACCTCTTTGTTATTCACTATCTATATCATAGGTAAGTTTACTGAAAATTTTATATCATTATAAGTTTTAGCTCTTTAAAACATATTTTGAAGCTCTTAGTAGCAATATATGTTAATTTTACTCTGTAATGTTGTTGTTGTTGTTCATTTACGTCGCACTAGAGCTGCACAATGGGCTATTGGCCACAGTCTGGGAAACATCCCTGAGGATGATCCGAAGACATGCTATTGCAATTTGGATCCTCTGCAGAGGGGATGGCACCTCCGCTTCGGTAGCCTGACTACCTGCACGCGAAGTCGAGCAATTTACGGTAGAACAGTTTAGCGAGGATCCATACCGCACACCCTCGGTCCCTACACAGGCTGATCCAAGTGGTCACCCACCCGCACACTGACCGTAGCCAGTGATGCTTGACTTCGGTGATCTGCTGGGAACCGTGTTTTAACGATCAGTCCACTGCGGGACTTTACTCTGTAATATTTTTTTCAAGAAAAAAATCTAATTTTGAAACTTTTGAAACGTTAGTTAAGATGCACATAATATAAGTTTTATTTGTTTTAACAACACTTTATTGGAGTGCAAAGAAATGAACTTGTAAAAGGATATTTAATTGTCATTGAACATATTCTTTAATGTAACATGTTCTTTATAAGTAACGCGTTCACATTTTAAGGTTACTAAATTTTATTTTATTGAAGACTTTTGAAATAACACTTTCGAAATTTTGTTGAAACTATCTTAACAATTTTAGCATGGTCTAAAGCAGTGTTTCCCAAACCCCGGTCCGTGGACCGGTACCGGTCCGTAGACCAAATAGTACCGGAACCCTCATTTAATTTAAACTGAATTTAAATTCCTAGGTTTATACCCCATATTAAAAATATCGGTGTTCCATTAAAATTTTATTTATTTAAAATAAGGGGGCCCTCGAAGGTAGTGACATAAATTTTTCAATGTTTTTAATGTATTATTGTCTCCGATTACCCCCAGATGGAACCGTCCCATTTCATTGTAAAGAAACAAGCTCAGGGTTCTCATTGATTTAATGTTCTAGTAAGTTAAAATGTTAAATCACTATATATTTATTTTTTCGTGTAACTGTATTTTATTTTGAAGGCATGTTTAAATACAGTTAAATTAAAATTAATAAATCAAAATAATCTTAAATATAAACAATAAACGTCCCCCCCCCCAGCGGACAGCGGTAAATTTATCAAACGTAGACAGATCCGCGGTGATAAAAAGGTTGGGGAACACTGGTCTAAGGATAACTTTATAAGATATATTGCTAAACTTCATTTGCATTATTGCAAAGCTGAAGTGTTTAGTGAAATGACGAGTTAAGGTCTGGTTTCTTAGGACAAGCGCCTTATCTGGGCGTCAGCGGAAAGTTGACGTAGAGCTGACGCCAAAAAAATACTTTTTTGTTAGCTCAGCGTGAGCAGTCGGTTCAACGCAGACGTTATCTCTCATTGCGCATGCGTTAATAATGTAAACAAATATTTATTTTGAATTTGTATTGATTTTGTTATTGTCGACCAGTGTTTTAGAGAACAAATAATGATTTTTTCCAAGAAAAAACACATTATAGCTGAGCTAAATGAAGAGTGTCATGTTTAATGAAGAGGCTATGTTTAATGTAAAAATCAAAATCTTGGCTGATTTCAATGTGTTGTTGGATGTTGTCCGCCATTGCTTCTGCGGTTAACGTCACGTTGTAATCCAACTGCAGTTGAGTTGGACGGAAATTGTAGTTCAAGATGAGCGTTCGATGACGTATACTATCAAACTCACAAATGGACCAATCAGAGGTTAGCGCTGATTTTCAGCTGACGGCGTCCTGTCCTAAGAAACCAGGCCTTAAGATTTACATTTTATTTATTTAAAAAAATTTATTTTAAACTGCTTATTAACTCTAAGAACTTATTTATGCATTATATTTCCAGATTGAAATATTCTAGATATTGTAGATCAAAATACTATTTCATAATTATAATCGATCACAACATGTTCTAAAATCTGAAAACATATGTGGATTTAAAATGTTAAACAAGTTCTCTCCTTGAATTTTTTAATTAAAAAAGACACGTTGTAGGATTTCAATCCTATAACTGAATCATATTTCTAAATTTACGACAAACTACGTGCTAATAATTTTCAAAATGGTAGTGTTTCCCCAAGTGCTTCCGCAAACTCTTCGGCTAAAAATGATACATTATAACTATCCGACTAAATAATTCATCCAATAACTACATGTAATTAAATCTGTTATATTTCCGTAAACAAATACAATAAGAATATGTTATTAAATCTGAAAAATTTATTGTAGTCGAAATTTCACTTAACAAGATCTTCCCCCAAACGTTTAAATTAAAAATGATATATTATAATTTTTCAACAAAATAATTGAATAGTTATAATTCAATAATTATGTCTGAACAGTTTGTAATCAAATTCGAAAATCCAAGTAAATACGAATTGTCACTTAAGCTCTTCCTCAAACTCTTTTTTTCCAATTGAGATAAAAACAATTGTAATCATTCAATGAAAAAATGCAGTTGCAATTTTTTTTATTCTAAATTTATTGAAAATAAAAATTTTTTTATCGTGGAAAAAACTCAAAATGATCATATGTGTAATAAACACAGTTAATATTTTCATTTATTTTCAAATATTTCATTTATTTTCAGAAATGACATATTGTAATTTTTCTACAAGATAATTGAATAGTTATAATTCAATAATTATGTCTGATCAATTTGTAATCAAATTCGGAAATTCAAGTAAATACGAATTGTCACTTAAGCTCTTCCACAAGCTCGCTTTTTCCAATTGAGATAAAAACAATTGTAATCATCCAATGAAAAAATGCATTTGCAATTTGTTTATTCTAAATTTATTGAAATTTAATTATTTTTTATCGTGGAAAAAACTCAAAATTATCATATGTGTAATAAAAAAAGTTAATATTTTCATTTATTTTCAAAAATTTATGAAAAATGTACTTAAAATCAATATATAAGAATGTATATTTTATCATTTATTACGCACTTATTTTTAATCCAAACACCCGAAGCAAAAATTGAAAAAGCAATTAGAAAAGTATCATTTTTTAAGTTAGAAAGTGTTATTAAATTTTGCTGTATTCTGATATAAATCGAATCAATTATTAAAGTTGAAAATTTAAGTAGTCTTAAAATGTCCCATTAAAAGCTTCTCCACGAAGCTCTTTACTTAAAACCGATCCACTATGATTATATAGCAAAGTAATTGAATTACCAGTTTTTCTTTCTAAATTCTTTTAATTTAAATTTTGATTTATTGTGAAATAAAAACGTAACAGGCAAAAAAAAAATTTTTTTTTTGCTTTAATGAGAAGATGTGTAAGAAAAGCGTAATTATTATCAAGAACAACAACGCCCCAGAGTATAAGCAAAATGTATTAAAAAGAAACTATGGACTAGAGAGTATATTTCATCCTCTATAAAAATGTTTTTAATCAAAACGCAAAAAGCAAAACTTGAAAATGCATCTTGAAAAGTATCCTTTTTAAGTTAAAAAGTCTTAGCTTCAATTTTAATTGGATTTTCATTTTGTACGTTGCTGTAATTGAATATGTATACCCCTTCGGGAAATAAGCTTTGAAAATATTATCTTCTTTTTTTTCATAAATTTAAAAAAAAGAAGTTGCAGCTACTTTAATCCATTGCTACGTAGGTAAAAAAATTTATTCAAAACTTGTTTCTATTTTACGGTATTTACATTTTACAATCCACTTATACTAATTCAATGCAGGGAGATTTTTAAACTAAATTCTAAAAATATCATTAAAAGCCTAGTCGTGGAAGTACCTTAGTGATTATTTAAACTCTGGTAAAAGTAAAAACGGAACAAACACGCATCAAAAGAATTTTTAAAAACATGGTTATTAAGGTCGAACAAATCTTCTGATAATGCCTTAAAATTCGTAAATTTCTATAGCGAGTCTTGTTAAAATATTTTTCTTTAAATAATTAGGTATTACTGAGTCTAAATAGAAACCCGTGGGGGATTTCCTTATGAAATAACAGTTTAGTTATAAGGCTATTTGCTAAGTTATATTTTATATTATTACAAAAGAGCAATGTTTATTAAAAAAATAAATAAAAACTGTTTTTAAATATGCATACTTGCAGTACAAACCTTTTTTTTTAAAAATTCTTTAGAGATTGTTTACTTTTGAGCAAGAATGTATTGTTTCAAGTAGTAAATTTTGAAAGATGTTATAGGTGCAAAAAATTATTCCCAAATTCACATGCAAACAATATAATTAAGGAATGTATATAAGGTTATATTTATTACATACATTTTAGTTAAAAGAAAAGAATATCTTCTATAAATGAAAAAATATTTCTTTCGTATTTATTATTACTGTTATTAAATTAAAATGTAATTTTTTTTAACCAGCGAATCGATAAAGGAAAACAGTTCGGAAACATATTCTAATTTGAGTCATTTGAACTGTTATGACTGAATTTTGAAAAGAATAGGCGGGATGTAGAAAAAAAAAATATTTATCACAAAATATACACTTGCTTAATTTTAAATTATCAAACATTAAGTTTTGTATTTTCAAAACAAAGATAAAAAAAATATTCTTTGTTCCTTCTTTTGTGTTTCAAAAAAAAATTTTTTTCCTCTTTTTTTAATTGCTTTTTAAAGATTTTTTGTGATAAATAAATTATAAATATATTTTTTTAAAAGATTATTATCGGCTTAGATGATGTTCTACTCTCTTTAATTCAGTTTTTCTCAATATCCGCATCGTTTCCTCAATAGAAACACTATGGTCACAGTTTTCCAGCTAGTAGAGTTGTAAGCGGTATATAAACTTAGCATATGAACTTAAACGCTTAAAGTTATTCTAAAAAACTTAAAAGTTTTTCTCTTTTCTTTTAGGCATGGCATGGAGTAAAAGTGTTCAAGTGACAGACCTCATAGTACCCTCTGCTGCTGTGTTAGGTGATTCGGTGACTTTAGAATGTAGTTATGACTTAGGTACTGAAGAACTTTACGTTGTTAAATGGTACAAGGATGATATAGAGTTTTATAGATATGAGCCGAAAGATGATAACCAGTCCATCTATTTTCCTCAGCCTGGAATTGATATTGACGTAAATATCACTACAAAAATAATTCTTGAATATTTGGTAAAATATGTCAATGTAATGATGCATTAAAATTTTGATCAAATAATGCCCTTCAGCTGATTTTAGAAAACAGAACTTCATAATTAAGTTTTTAAATCATGAGCGCAAGCAATGCACTTTTTATCCGAACGAAAACACCGTGACCAAAACAAAACAGAGAAATATATATACACTCTATAACAAAAAAATCGACGCTCGATCAGACTGGAATGATGCAGACTGGGGACGTATAGTCTTTAGCGACGAATCCCACTTCCAACTGTGTCCTGACGATCATCGACGACGTGTTTGGAGACGCACAGGGTAGAGGAGGAATCCAGCCTTCACTATTGCACGCCACACCGGCCCTCAACAAGGCATTATGGTCTGGGGTGCCATTTCCTTTGACAGTCGGACCCCTTTGGTCGTCATTAGAGGTACATTTACTGCACAGTGGTACGTCGATGACATCCTAAGACCTGTTTTTTTACCGTTCCTTTTGCAGGGCCCTGGGGCTGATTTCTCAGCAGGACAATGCCAGACCACATACGGCACGTGTTGCTAGGAACTGTCTGCAAGCTTGTCAAACTCTTCCTTGGCCTGCCAGATCACCAGATTTTTCTCCGATCGAGCATGTTTGGAATATGATGGGAAAGCGATTGCATCTGGCACGGAATGTTGATGACCTCGTTCGACAATTGGACCGAATTTGGCAGGAAATACCGCAAGAGACCATCCGGGAGCTTTATCGGTCTATGCCACGCCGTGTGGCAGCTTGTATCCAGGCTAGAGGCGGGTCAACACCTTGTTGAACTTGTTACTGTAACTCTGCAATAAATTATTCAATTGTTCTGAAATTTTAATCATTTACTATTCTGTACATTGTCGTCCTATCCACCAATTTTCGTTTCAATCGGACAACTCTTTCTTGGTGCGTCGATTTTTTTTTATAGAGTGTATATATAGTATAATAAATAAAAACTAAATAGCACGAAGAATATTAAGAAAAACAATACTATTTACTATTACTATTTACTATTACTATAACAATACTATTTACTATTACAATACTATTTAATTATTATTTACTTTTATGCGGATATAGTCGTGTGAACTGATAGAAAGATTATATCCTTTATTTTCCGGATTTTAATTTTTTTTTCTTTTCCGGTTTTTTGTTATTTTTTTATTATTATCATTTTTCTTTTTTTTCCCCCTTTCTTCATTGTTTTATAATTTTTCCCTTGTTTTCTCTACATTTTGAACTATATGTACATAAATTTTTCAATTATAACTCTTTTCTTGTTTTATCTATCAATAGAAGAATTAATCCATAAATGCGCATATTAATTTGAGAGATACAGAGGAAGAGAATTAATTATCTACTCATAATTACAGATTATTTGTATCTTTTCCTAAAATAATAGACGTTTCCAACACTCTTTCTCAATGCTTAAATTTTTAAAATATCTTTTAAAATGCAAATTCATTTGATTTCACACATGATTTTGTAATTTAAGAATGGTAATAGAGAAATAGAGTAACTTTGTTTTTTACAAAAAGTAAGACATTTAAAAAAAATAAAAAAAATTACTCTTCGTGTGTATTTAAATTACTCTTCATGTGTATTTAAATTACTCTTCGTGCGTAAATTACTCTTCGTGTGTCTTTTAAACTATGATCTATATTGTTTTTAACTAGGACCTTATTTTGGCAAAAATGGAACACTAAATATAAAAGCTATATGTAGTTTGGAAAATGTTGCCGAATCACTGTTTTCGAATTTACAAATAAAAATTTTTTTTTAGTTAAATGTCCTAAAGTTATTTTTGATTTTATTAGCTAGAAAAATCCAACAGCAACACTGTTTTCCTGAGAAACGTTGCTTTGAATTCCGCTGGAAATTACAAATGTCAAGTATCAACAGATGCACCCACCTATAGTTGTGTGCAGGCTGTAAAAGAAATGAATGTCATAAGTAAGTAGCAAAGGAGTTATCAGTGCTGCTCTTTAAGTTGTTACATTGTATTTTTACATTGTGTTTTCAAAATATGATAAAAAAAATAAGGCATATTTGTCACTAAAAAATTTTTATTAAAAAAAATATATCAAGTGCTGGTAGACTAAAGCAAAAGAAGAAATTGAATAAAGTTTTTTTATTTCCAATGAGCTGCACAATCCGTCTTGCCGATGAGCAGACCTAGTGCGTTCTCCAGAGGTGGTATCCACTCTTTCAGGACCACCACAATGGGTGAGATACCGTTGGTCATGTTAATTTGGACGTCTAGTTTCTGCCACACTAGATGGCAGTACCGAGACTCTATTTGGATGCTAAAGTGCACTAGGAATTTAATTTTGCCGGAATTGAATAAAGTAAGTGATGAAGAATGAAGTATTAAACCACTATGATGTTATTAAATTATCATTATACAATATTTCTTTTCCATTTTGCAAATTTTATTGAGTTATTTTTTTTTCAGAATCTAATAAATGCTTGATATATTTAACGAGGATGGAACACAACAGCCGAAAAATGTACTCGAAAAACTCGAATAATATTAAGCAGTTGTGTTGTTAGCTCATTATTATGATAATTTCCACTTTAACTCGAGTAATTCAGTAATCAGCTTCAAGCAGGTTTTCATCTGAATTCCTTTGTCGAAAAAGAGGAAATTTAAATTTCCTTTTGTAGCAAAATTTCATGGCTGGGAAGTGATTTTAACTCACAAAAAAAGTGTTGAACTAATTTTGATAATTTTTGAAAAAAAAAAAAAAAGAAAAGGCGATGAAATAAATCGCAATGCTATATATATGTATATATATATATATATTAACAAAATTAATATATATACTTAAAAAAAAATGAAAAAAAAAAAAATATGCAAAAAAAAA
>NC_092205.1:60803972-60863956 GCF_043381705.1 Parasteatoda tepidariorum
CCTGTTTTTCGAGTTGTTCGGTGCTCGTCGGTCCACTGCTTCCAAACTCGCATCACTGTGGAACTGTTCCGCTGCATACGAGCTGCTATTGCGCGATAGGAAAATCCTCCTTCTCGAAGGCCGATTATCCTCCCTCGTTCAAACTCCGTAAGTTGCTTGAATTTCTTATTCTTCCGTCGTGGAGGCATACTCAGGTCTCACTAAACGTTTGCCACTAACAAATAATCATAGACTATTTTCAACGTCCCGCTACAGCACTTTATTTATACGCTTTCAGCATCAATTCAGAGGGCGCTGCGCGCGCCACGCACGCGCGATGGCTCTGAAACTTTATTAATTTGCATAATATCCTATAATTGACATTTGCTGCGAATTTCATTTGATTCTGATGATTCCTTCAGGGTGTTGCATTTTCAACAAACAGCAGTTTATATATATATATATATATATATACACATATACACATATACATGTATATATATATTTACTAAATCAATTTGGGCATGCATTGCAAGTAAAGTTGAAATGGAACTGAAAAGGATTTTTTTTCATTATCTATGTGTTATTCAGATAAAATAACATATTGCTAATAACCTATATGCATGCTTATGTGATAACCAAAAGTGTAATCTTCTGTTTATTATCCTCTGTTATTATTATGTATCTTCTGTTCTAAACTACACTGTTAGAATTTTTTCATTCTAAAATTATGGTAAAATAACCGGCAGCTATCTGTTCATTCAACTAATCGAAACGTTAACGGCAAAGAACATTTTTTAACTTGAGACCGTTTATAACTAGTATGGTTATAACACCAACAATCCAAAACTAGCATGGTTTCAATAAAGTAAAAAAGGAATTCAACTGGACATTGGAGCTAGACTTTTAGTTAGATAATAGGCATTAGAGTGTACCAAATACAACTTGGGGAGTGTAGGACACTAGAAACTCTTCCTTCATTGAAAAGAATGTAGGAAATAATGTAGTCAACGCTGGGACTCAAACCCCCGTTCTGTCAGTTAATACCATGTTTCCAATCAATTGAGGAACATTTCTTTTATTTTCAAAAGCACGAAACTGAATCCAATTGACTCCGATTCCGTTTCAGAGGTATTAGAAATACGCAGAATCGTTTTTGAGAACTTCATGCAACGTAGCTGCCTCATATATTCAAAAATGTTTTGGGAGTTTTTTACATTGTAGGTGGGCATAGTTGGCGAGATAAAATTCTGGTTGCTTAACCGTAATTAGTGAAAGATGTTAATAAACGGTCTTTACTGTTAACAGTTTGAATACCATCTTATTTACTCTTATCCGACATTTTTGTTTAAATATGATAAAATAACAATTAAATGAATTGCTAACTAAAATTTTTTTTCAGAGGAATTTCTAACAGCATGAAAAAAAGCTTGTTTTTTAATTTAAAGCTATTAAGGTGTCAATTTAATTGCTATAACTTATTGTGTATTTCATTTACAGTTTTACCATCTGAAGGCCCACAAATTAGTGGTGGCGATAAGAGTTACGAGTTTGGAGAAAATATAACGCTGAATTGCACATCTGCTGAGTCAAAGCCTGCTGCCAAATTGAGTTGGCTTGTTAATGAACAGCCAGTGAGTATATATGAACTAACTTTTTAGAGTCTAAATACGTAAAAAGGAAAAACCGGTTCAAAATATACTGCAGAAACCGGTTCAAAATATAAATTATTCCATTCAGTCGCGATTAATCTCGAAAATAATTCGTCAGATTTTATTACAAATTTATACTTATTCCCTTTTGAAACACTAATTTTTACGGTCTACCATGTAAATTCATAACAAAGGTTCTATAATAGATAGATTATTGTAGAATAGATTTATTTGCTATGATTACAAAGCACTGCATTAAATTAAGATGGATCTAACCATTTTATTAGCGGTTTATTTAATTAGTAATAACTAGACGGAGAAGATTTGATGACTTTTTAAAAAAATGCTTCCACTGAGATTTAGAAGTTATTAATGGAACATATAAAAAAATACAATAGGAATGAATCGCATATGAAACACACCTTGTTACTACTAATTTCTCTGCCGATTATCGCAACTGAATAGTTTTTTTCCGTCTTAATGGAACAATAGCTTTAAAGTCGAGAAGGATAAAAGAATCAATTTGGTATTATCTATTGACAAAAGACTTTATATATTTAATGAGAGTTCGTAAAGTTTCTACTTCTTATCTTTTGAAAACTTGGTGAATAAAACACAGAATGGATTTGCAAGGCAAACCATTCATTTCTCGAAGACTTCCATAAATAATAAGAAAGATACTAGTTTCAATTACTACACACTCAATAATAAAAAAAACATCTTATTGAAGATTTAAATTTTATTTAAGTTTTTTAAATTTTTAAATATTTTGAAATTAGAATACATTTATTGAAATGTTCAGATACGAAATAATACAGAAAATCAATAATATTTTTTTCTCTACATTTTGTATTCGGATATATTTAATTTTTTTTTTCTCTCCCCTAAATTCATTGCTCAGAAAAAACAGTTGTAACAATGCTCAGTGAATGATACTATAAATTTCTGTCTGGATCTGATTCATTTTCAATAATAGAATTCTGGGAACTGGCTCTATTTATTAGCTCAACTAACTGAATACCCGTAATACCTAACCTAACCTAAGCAGTATACCTAACTAAATTAAACAATCAATAAGTCAGTACTGGATCTATTACGAAATCAGTAGTACAAAATCATACACATAAATGAAAGGCAGTATACCAACGCAATTAATAAAGATAAAATAATTCCAATTTTTATTACAATTTTTTGTAATTGCCGGTGACTTTACATTATTAGATTAAGCTAAGTAGGTCGTTAGTAGTTTATCTCATCGAAATAATGATTAACTGAATTCAGTATCTCTTGACATGATGTCATTGCGCAATTCCAACTACTGATAGTCAAAATTTATCACATTTCTTTCATATCTAACACTTTCGAAGACCCGTAAAAAATCTTTTTCCGCAATATCTACACTACAACTGTACAGTATTGATATAGTTTTAAGCGGTACCAAATATACTAGTTGAACCTATATTAGATTATTTGACACTTGTTAAAATTACTCCTATTACCATAATATCTGAAGTTCTTTTCACCAAAAGTGTCTATTCCCAAATTTAATTAAGCACCATTGGCGTCAATAATAGTAAGGCAAATTTTGTATTTTATCTAAACGATATCGAACCATTTCCCCATTAATTTTGCTTTTCAGTGCATATCTTATAGTTTTATTAGTACCTATGGCTCCAAAATAAATAATAGTATGGCTGGGGGGCGCAGTAGGTTTGTCGTTGGCCTTCTGAGCCCAAGTCTGCGGGTTCGATCCCCGGCCCAGCCACCGAATTTTTGGGATGCAGAAAATCCTCAGCGGCCATGTCGTATGATTATGCGGCATGTAAAAGATCCCTGGAGTGCCTTATTGGCTCTTATCATTTCCAGCAAAATTACATTCCTAGTGCACTTTAGCATCCAAATAGAGACTCGGTACTGCCATCTAGTGTGGCAGAAACTAGACGTCCAAATTAACGTGACCAACGGTATCTCACCCATTGTGGTGGTCCTGAAAGAGTGGATACCACCTCTGGAGAAAGCACTAGGTCTGCTCATCGGCAAGACCGATTGTGCAGCTCATTGGAAATAAAAATAATAGCATGGCTAATTTTTTACTTTTCTCCTAAACAGATTAGTACAATTTATTCAGTAATTTTGCTTTTTGGTACATATTTATTTTTATTTAAGTTCGAACCTATTACCAAACTCAATTAAACACTATTGGCATCAATAATAGTATTGCGATTTACTATGCTTCTCTTGAATGAATTAGTTTCATTTTGCTATTAAATTTTCTCTTTAGTGCATTATCGGCGGGAATATGTATGACAATTTTTAATCGTTCTCCAGAACGATTTAGCACTATATTTGCCCATTTATTCTGCTTATCAATAAAAAAAAATTTAATTTCAACTATCATTGATTTTAGATTGCTTAATTTTACAGAAATACATCATTGTAAAAAAAATTATTAAGCATTTTTTTAAAATAAAAGCATTAATATATATATAAAAAAATAAGTACGTGGTAACAGATTACTTAAAAATTACTCAATTGGCAACGTAATCTGTGTATGCTACGACGTTCCTGTTGATCATTCAGTTTATCTGACATATCAAATAAAAGTAATTAAGTATTAAAGAACATGCAATCAATTCCTTTTTTGATCAATGAGAGCTCTAAGCAAGTAAACATCACCGATTCTATCTTTAAAATATTTGGAAAAAAAAGTATCGTCTGCAATTTAAGTCATACCAATGATTTTACAAAACTTAATTTCCAAAAAAAAATTTTTGTTTCATTGAACTTTTTCCAACTTTCAAAACCCACACGTTAACTTTAAGAACAGCGTAATAAAACTTCATGAGCGTTTAAGAATATTTACATGAATAATTTTCATTTTTAACTTTTGTTGCTGTGCAAAACTTATCTTGGAAAAACAAGCCGAAAATGTTTTAAATTCAGAAATTTTATTACAGGTGGCTGAAGGCGAAACACGTGACCATGGTGTATCCATGAAGCGAAATAGCCTACAAATATCTTCGAATTCACTTTACTTAAAAGTAACAAAAAGTTTATTCACTAAAGGTAAAGCATCTATCAAATGTATAGCATCATTTTCTGGAGCTTTTGAAATTGTTAGCAAAGATGTGAAAATATTAGGTAAGTATTTATATTTCTATCACTATTATTTAGTCTGCATTAATAAGAACTACATAATTTAGAAATTACAGTTGTAAAAAAATGATATCTTAACACAAATAATACATAATTCAGAATTCGACAGTACAGAATTTTTTATCAATATGTCCAAGGAAATCACATTCTAAAAAAAATAAATAGTGATGACAGTTGTTTAGTGAGGCTATCAAAATTTTTAAAGGCTTTAATTTCGTGTCAATTTTAGGAAATCAGTTAGACAGTTGCAATCCAGATATTTAATTTACAAATAATTTTGATCGATTAGTTAAATCTTTTTTCCAGTCGTTTTCATTTTTTTGAGCGTGGATACATTCAAATCGTTTCTATCTCAGAATCACTCTAAAAAATTTTTAAGAAATATACTGAACTTTTTGTTATGTTTGAATAATTTATTAAAAAATACCAATGTATTTGTATAAATTTCTTTCGACAATCAATGTTAATAGCAGGAGTATTGATGGGCGTAAATTTAGACTAAACAGATCCTAAGTAATATGAATTTGGTGGATAAGCAGCAGTCAGTAACTAATAAAGCAAATAAAATCGAACCCTACCAAATTGACACTGAAAAATTTTGAGACAAGTGAAACGAAGTTAGATTTAACGTAAAAAATATGCTCTGTAGAATATTTTTATTAATTTAAAAACTACAAAAATTATTGAAGAGAAAAGAGGTGTTCGTAAAATTAGGAAAGATTTCTCACATTAAATTTTTCATGCACTTCATTCTTTTATTAATAGATTAAATTTTTTAAAGTCTTAGGTTTTGATAGGTATTGTAATTAATTAATAATGTTTGAACTTAGAAAAATTTTCGAGTGCAAGAATTCGAGATGGAATTGCATGCATGTTCGTTAACAATTGACTCTTATTTTCTGCTTCAGTGAAGATGACGATTTTCTATGGTTTTTAAATAGTTCTTTAATATGAACTACAGTATTATAAAAATTTTACGAAGTACAGTATTATAAACACTATTACAAGATTTTTGAAATGAAATATGAAAACAATCAAAAGATGTTTTTGCTTACTTGAAGCAATTGAAGCTAAATAAAAATGCAACACTTCAGACTATCTTACTTTAAAGAAGAAAATTCAAAACTTAGACGAATTGTTCAAATAGCTCCCGAGCAGTAATTTAAAAAAAAATGGTTGAATATTTTCACCATTTATACATTTAAGCTTGAAATTTCTCAATTAAAATTACCTCTATGTGGGGAGAGTTGTTACAGACCATGTCAACCGTCATCTATGAAAAGGTACCCCAACATAGAATCGAGTTAACATGTCTTATATACTAGTGAATTGTAGTTGTAATTTTGTAGTGGTAGATACGCTACAGTACTCCCCCACCAGAATTATATCTGTGATAGAATTCGATGAACGAATACCACTAGTTGATTCATTGCTGTTTTGTGAGAAGCCGGGAGAGCTGTATTAAGATCACCGTATTTTTTGAGTGCGGAATGTGAGAGGTGTATTAACTTCACGGTCGTAGTCGCTCCTCTGTTGCCGTTAGCAGTCGAGTAATCACAAGTATGCAAGCCGACGTTGTGCGTGATCGAGACGAGACTGAGTAGCAACAGTGCGAGGAGGTAGATAATGTCGCAGTCACAAGTAGCAAGTCAACTGTTCAATGTGGATCATCCATCGAAGTAGGCGGTACTGTCTAGATAGGCAAGTTCATATCGAAGAGGGCGTTACTGCCGAGGTAGGTGTGTTCACATCACGTCCGGGTCACCAATGTGGGGGGCGGAGTTATCGACTATGTCAACCGTCATCTATGAAAAGGTACCCCAACATAGAGTCGAGTTAACATGTCTTATATACTAGTGAATTGTAGTTGTAATTTTGTAGTGGTAGATACGCTACACTCTACTTACTTACAAAGAGTAAAATTAAATACAATAAAGTTAGCATTATGAAGGCATAAACTTTAGACCTCTGTCTTCTTTAAACTACTGCGATCACATTTTCTAGACTATGATTACCTCTATCTTTTAAGGAATAATTAATTCAGAGATAGTGCTTTTTTTGTCATATTTTCAATTTAAAACAACTCAATAGTTCAATAGAGTGTAAAAATAGCAATTAATTACCATACTTAAAATCTATGGAACTATCAAGTTTCCGTGCAATAGAGAAAGTTATTTCAGTGCTCAATTTTTATTTAGCACCACACTACAATAAAATGTTCTTTTAATACACAAAATTAAAATAAAAGTAAACTACGCAGTTTTATTATGGTTCAGTATTAGCCACTGCTTTGCATTACAAATTCTGAATAAGAGAATCTTGTAAGAAATGAAATATGAACTATGCACACATGCCCTTAAACTGTATAGGTAAGAAAACGTAAATGCATTTTCTAACCATGTCCAGTCATAATTTAGGTCGGGAATAACATGAACCGCAGTAAAGTTTTTCTAATTGGGCTAAAATGTATTAGCCAGTTATTTGGAATTGCCTTGGAGCTTCATCTTTCACTAAATTAATATGTTATCCGTTTTCATTATTTTTTTACTTATTACTCTAAGTTCCATCCAGTATTTTAAGAGGATATATTGAAATTGCCGTCAGTACGAAATAACATGTATATTCGATAACAGTTAAAATAATTATTTTTTGTTCTTTTTAGAAATAAGTTATGCTTCCACAAATTTTCTAAGCAATTTTCTATCACTGACGCTCATTTGTTTTCATCTTTATATTAATTTTCGTAAGTATATTTCATTTTTCATGCTATTTTTTACTTTATTTTAATACTCTTTCAATTTATAAAGATATAAATGTCCTCAGAATTTAAATCATAAAAATGCAAAAAAATATAAAAAATACTGAGTGATATATCGTCAGATGTTTAAACTCCTATTACTTAAGAAAAGTAATATACAATCAATTTGATAACCAAAGATATCAAAATATGAAGAAGTACAGTAAACGTTTTATTGAAATTTTCAAAATTCGGACAACAAAAGGAACGAAATAAATAAAATAAAAAATAAAATGAAATTAAATAAAAAATGAAATAATTAAATAATAAAAAAATTAAATAGTTAGATAATAAATAATTAAATAATAAAAAATTAAATAAAAGAAAAAAATTAAAAAACTTTACAAAATTTAAAATAGTTTAATTTTGATTATTTCGAAAGCAGTTTTGTTTGAAATCGTTTTATCATTATCGAATCGTTTGATTCATTATAAAATTACGTAAACACAGAACGGAACGTAGTTATTTCTTTAATACATTTGCTATTTATTCTTTAATTTTTTTGTCTTAATTTGATAAATTTAAACCATGATTTTCGGATCGTGAATTCTTTATGCTGTTCTTTAACGAATTCTAAAACTTAAAATTTGACTATAATGAAGAAATTTCTTTATAAAAAGTAATTTTATAAAATTTCAGTATTTTGTCCGGAGTATTATTAAATGTTATTTATCCGAAAGTTTATTAATTGAATCAAATGGAAACACTAAATGAGAAACGGATTTGAAACATTTCGTTTTTCACTGATACAATTTGTGGAGGGGGAAAACGAGAATTAAAGAGTAGAAAAGGAAAATCTATATCAAAGGCAGAAATTTTAAAGGGAAATGTACTGAAGAAACGGAAAAATATCGACTACCAACACAGTCCGTTTCATGATATTTTTGTTTTTGAATTTTTTTTAGATTAGATAATATGCTATAATTATATTAAAATATTAGAAATAATGATTGACATAATTTTAAATATTTTTAAGGAAAATACTCCAGTTTGGTTCGCGATCAATTGTTTCATTTATTATGAATTACATATGCTCAAAAATGCTTTTTTTCAGGTTTTTAAGCGATGTTCCGTCCTGATGAAGCTACTGAAAAAGAAAATTGTCTATTATTAAGTTTTCAATACTTTAGATGTTAAAATTTAGAAGGAGAAAAAATTATTATTTCTTGTAGAATCCTTGCTTGTTCAAAATTAAATGCGAGTTTAGTTTTAAAAATCAACGTGCATTAACATTCCAGTAGGCCTGCATACAGAGCGTTCCGTAAAAACTGCCCTTAATGTGTATTTTGAAAATATTTAAATGAAAATATACAAAGTTATTTATAGAAGGTAACAAGTTAATATTTAAGTGAGAAAAAAAGGATATTAAAATCTGTAAAATTACAGTAGAGGAAGGTGTATGTAATAAACATCAAAACAGGTTTAATTGGAGGCTAATACTTGAGGGTGTATCCAATAATCGGCTTTTAACTCCTCTCATGTTGTTGTTCCTCACATTCGTCTTCCTGTACTATGATTTGTCTGATTTCGACTGCGTTTTTTTTAATTTTATTTTATTTATTTTTTTATATTTTTTTTTAATATTTTTTTTTTATGGTTTAATAGCATCCTCTCCAATGTGTATGCATTTTTGATAAATATTCTAAAAATACATATTAGCTATGGTCTTTACAGAACACCCTGTGTAAGAAAAGACCTGGATATGAATTACTTTTCTGACTTTCAATTCTAGTGGCTTTCTTTTTAAGTAATTATTAACCTTAATGCAATATGACATTAATATTTATACTCCAAACAATTCCACAATTGGCAATAGCATATCTAGTTGGTATGAAGGTAATGGCCTGCTGGAAGGTTAATGAAGAAGTAACTTATTTTTAATAATGCATTTAGTTTGAAATATTTGAGACTGCATTAATTAATACATATGATTTTTAATACAGATTCATTCAAATAGTTTTTTAATGTGTTTTATACAAATTTTTCTTTCACATTTTAATTTTAACTGTAGCTGATTTAGATATACACTTACAAATTTTTGAGCCACAATATCTTTGTTCCACAATATTGTGCAAAATAATTTATCTGAAATTCTTTCTGAATGTTTCTTCTGACTGTTCAGTGATGATATTGCAGTTTTTATATAATTTTTTATTATTTTACATAAATTATCATATGTGTTGAAGAAACAACTTTATTTTATGATATTACTTTGCGATGGAGTCGACACTTCCACAAAGTTTATAAACCAATAATACGATTTTTTATTTGATAAATTTCGCTTAAATCTCCTAGTGCAATTTTCTTGTTAATGAAAATACCGTGTTTACGATATGTAACCGTAAATTAAAATCCTCAGGCTCAATAAACGTTTCATCTATGGAAACGAAAACGAAATATTTCAAACATATATTAATGAAACTTCAAATGGAAAATTAATTGATATTTATAACTCAATCAAGAGATTTTTATACTAAATGCAGCAAAAAAATATATCAACTCACATTTTGAAATAGTCCTATATTTATTTCAATTTATATTTTATATCTTAAACATTTTCGTTTCCAATTGATGTAAATAATGCACAACCGAGATACGAAAAATTCTAAATTTTTTTCCTGAGATGTAGATATACTTTCTTGATCATTTATTTTAATATCACTTTTTTTGTTGTAATTATACTATATATAAATGTTTCATAGCAAACTCGAAGTGAGTTTGTAAAATTATTTTCTCGTAAATGATATTAAGGAATGCATGCGGCCCAAGCCACAATTGCACTGGATTGATATCCCTTTTAATGATAAATGTAATAATTGTTTACTGTATACATTTTACTTTGGTAGAATAGTTTATTGTAAATATTTTCAAGTGAGAATTTTGTACGACTGTATGTATGTGGTAATAAATAATTTGAAATATTTTTATAAATAAAGAGAGTATATATCTGTCTGATGACTCAGATTAGTTTATCTTCCGTGTAATTTACAAAAAGAAGAAAAAAAGTTTTGTTTTATAAATGAAATTGCAATTCTCAGGTACAAAACTAAATAATAAAAAAAGAATAAATATTTCATAATTGAATATGATGTATATCTGCAAGAGATAATTATTTTCAGGTAAAGCTTCCGAGATTAAATTCGAAACACCTGAAAATTGCAAATATGCAAGTTTCAAATTTCAACCACATTCTCATTAACTACTCCTTTGTTCGATTAATTTAAGACTACTTTAAAATAAGCAAATAAAACAAATTTTTTTCATAATACACAAACCAAAGCCTATTTAATTTACAGAAAGAAACTGCTACCTAGTGTGCCAGTATAAAACCGTTTCGTTCACAGAAAAATATCGTTATTTAAAAGCAGACGGCTGTTTTTTAAACAGATAAGTACTGTTATCTTAACAAACAAACTTCATTACTTTCACAAATAAACTAAAAACTCTATAAAATATCGGTAAAAGAAGTGAGCAGCATTCGTACGACCAGTCGACGCTTCAAAGGCGACCGCTATGTCTTATGAGCTACCGCAGCTCTCATGTCACAGTGTGAAGAAAATACTCAAGCTATTTTTTTCCTCGATAGTAGTCTTTTTTATTGAAAAAAAAATGTAGGTGTAAAAACGTTAAAAACTATTGCAAACCACCCGTATGAAAATATCTGGTAACTTCACTTACCGAAAAATTATATCTAAAATATAATAAACATGTAAAGCATCATTTTGACAATAAAAACTTATTGATATTATATATTCGCAAAAAGATTCGAGAAAAGGTATAGAGTTTGAACCAGTTAAAACAAAAACTGGAATTTGAACTGTGTACTTTTGAGTTTATTTTCTTTTAATTTACAGAATAAGTTTCAAAATTTTACCTTTTAGAAAATAAAAATTGAACAATGCTAGAATGTATAAATTTTCATATATAAAGTTTATTTTACACAGAAATGTTTTTTTTTATACTTTTATTTAATGTTTAATTTTCAGCACAGGCCATTTGCATATTTTCCAAACATAAAGAAAATCGAAAAATCTTTCAAACTTCTAGCCTTTCAAAAATCAACAATCGAAAAAATATTTAAGCTTAAAAATACATATACATTTTTTTCTAAGACATTCTGAAATCAGAACATTTAAATAATTTCAAGCTTTCAAAATTTCAATGATTGAATCATATTGAAAAAAGGCGAAACTACTTTCAAAAGAGTTCTCTTCCAAAATTTGATACTTTTAGCTGATGAAAAAAGTTTCTTTGTGGCTATCAGCAAAGTTTGTGAACTTATTTCTGTTGTCTCTGAAATTCGCTCTCTCAAACTCAAGTTTTTTTCCCCCATTTATTTTCCCTTTTCTATGATGTTCGAGAACTTTCTTAAAGGAAAAATAAACACCCACCCAAAAAGAGAAACAGATACTTTGGTTCAACAAATTGACAGGCGTCTGAGCTAAGAAACATTATTTTGCTTGTGCTTTCCAAAGAATGAAACACAAAATAAGTTTTGTTACGATTGTATTGTAAATTAGAAATGAAGCTATATTAAACAGTAAGGGATGAGGTGTCACCGAATTTTTTTGACTCGGAGAATTTGAAAAGAAAAATCTTATAAAGGATTACTCAAATTGTCATTTTTTTAATGTCTATGGTAAATAATTTTTAATACTATATTTTTTTAAAGAAAATAAGGTAGTGTATCTTTTTTTTAATTGATGGTAAATGATCTATGGTAAATTATTTAAAATGCTAATTATTTTTTAAAAAAATTTTTTATGTGGTAAATTATCGATAATCATTTTTTAAGAAGCTTTAATGCAGATGCTTAATAAGAAAGACGTTTATGTATCGTTCTTTTTAAATTATGAAATCTACACCTATCCCACTAAAGTAAAGGAGAAAAGGAATAATATTTAAAAACAACTACTGAAAATTTTAACTGTCGAACATAACTAACTATCATAAACGAAGTCACGATCAGTTTCATAAAAGTTAGTATATCATTAGTATACCGATCTATGTAAAATGATTGGAAATGTTAGTTTTTTTTTTTTTTTTTAAGAGTTAGTGTATCTTTTTTAATTGGTTGTAATTTATTTATGGTAAATTATTTACAACGCCATTTGTAAATAATTTACTATAAATAATTGTTTGCTTGTTCCAGTTAAGAATAACGAAGCTATGAGATTTTGTTACGTTTAATACAGTAATTTTAAATTACTCGTAGAAATTGATAATAATTCAGATACCATGAACTAGCATTAAATATGCTCCATTGTGATGTTATAACAATGAATTTTAAAAAGTTTCTTCATATTCTTTCATAAATTATTTTTTACTCCTTTAAATTTTCCTTTAATTCTGTTGTATGATAAATTCTAAGAAAAAGAAAAAAATACCGATATTGATAATTTCTTAAAAACAATTTATTTAGTAAATTATAGTATAATACTTATTCGTATTCATTTATTTTATTTTATAATTTTTTTAGTTTAGAAAGATTAATAGGGAATATCCATCTGAGTTGGTAAAACTTAACTTTTTTTTAAATTTTTTTATACTTTATACTTACATATCTGCTAAAATATACAAACAGTAGGGGAGAGTGGGGTCAATTGTAACAGGGTACGATTGTAACAGAGCAAAAATTTCGAGTGTCGGGTTCTAGATTTGGTTCCTAGGTGGCGCACAAGGTGTATTCAATAAATCTACAAATACACCCTTGCTGGCAACCATTTTATGTACTTTTGAAAGAGTTACATCACAAAAGATATTTTCACGCTACGTAAGTACTCTTTTTGGTATTAGAATATTATATTGTAACAAAGTAATTTTGCTTAAACAAATAAGAATTATTAACCGAATATGTAAGTGGACACCTTAATTAACATTTCAATAAAAAAAATGTTTTGTTAATTAACTAGCATTGTTTTTAACGAATGAAGCTGAAAAGGCGTTTGGGGGACGTTTGTAACAATAAGTAAAGGGACGATTGTAACAGCTGAAAATAAATAATCTTATGTTTACAAACCATTACTTAACTCAGAACCACCAATAGTTTCCTATATCATTTATATTATGTTGCACGTGCATTATTTTATTTGTCACCTTTCACAGCATAAATAAAAAAATTTTACCCCTTAAAGTTAAAAGTTTAATCCTTTAGGTCTCTGCTCATTATAATTCTTACTCCTAAAATATCATTACTATTTTGATCAATAAAAAAATAGATCGCAACTATAATATGTATAATTAACTATGTTTTAGTTGAATTTATGAACTGTTACAATTAACCCCGTAAGTGGGGACTATTGTAACAAGTGCATCGACTGTCAAAAATTGTTAATAACTATATAGCACTTAAAATAAGGTATTTATTTTTTTTTCTAGTAGAGGATAGTCTACTTTACTCGTCTGTTAATTAATACTAATAATATATTGGATTTTTTGTTAGTTAAAAATAGTTAAGTAAAAAATATTACAATTGACCCCACTCTCCCCTACTTAATATTATTTAGAATCAATACTATAGCTAAAATGTTTTAAAAATTATTAATTAATTATAACATACTAATCACAAAATATATAAAATCACGGTTATATTTTTCAAGCTAAACATCCTAAAATTTTAAAGACAGTGAGGAAATTTTTCAGTTGGATATCTCATGAAAAATATATTAGTTTAGAGCAGAAAAAATTAAAGAAAGAAAGAAAAAAGAGAAAAATATTGTATTTTTCTTTAACCAGAAAAAGTTTTTTTTTTCAATATTGGTGAACATTAACAACATATTCAAACTGCTTTAAAAGCATTTTAAGTAATCAAATAATGTAGTAATGTAATCAAATAATCAACTAATGTAGTGGGCATAATTGAAATATGTTTATTATCAGAAAATTATTTAACATACAGTCAATGATAAATTAAAATTAACCTGTTTAACGTTGCTCTTATACACTTTAATTTATTTAATTTATAAATTTAATTTATTTATTAGTCAATAATTTACCCATTCAATATTTATTTGGATAAAATCTTCATTATCGATTAATTAAGACATAAAAGAGATTCACATTCTAAAGAATATATTTAAAAAAATATTTTCGAATTAATTATTTATAAAAAAAATCAGTTGGTTTAAATTAAAGATTTTGAGAAAAAAAATTACACTTGATTTAAATAAAAATATATATTTTGCTTTAAAATCAAGTGATTTAAGTTATGTCAACCATAATGTCTAGTTTTATAAATATGGATGAAATACATGGAAACAAGGAATAATATACTTGGAAACAAGAAAGTATAAAAAAAATCTTTCTTCATGGAAAGATTTCATTTAATCATTTATTTTAATTTTCATTAAAGTGTAATTTTAATCTTTCAATCAGCCGTAAATCAATCTAGAGAGCTGTAGTGGTCTCTACAAAAAAATTCTAAACGAAAATATTTATGTTTTTTTATTGTTTAATGGAAACAGTCGCATGAAAATTTTAATACACAAAGAAAAATGAAATCATTTTAGCAAATGTTCACCTAAGTAATATTAAAAAAAAATTACATTAAAAAATAACTTACGTTATAGCACCCAATTTGCCTTCTCTTTTTATTCACTCTGTCTATTCTTGGCGAAGGTCTATTAATGGAGCCTAAAACTCTAAAAGGATTTTCTATGGAACAATTTTTCACTTTTTTCAGCATCATATAAAAATTTGAAAGGAAATTTTAGCAATCTTAAGATAAACAAGTCAACAGTTAAAAAATTTAAAGATCAACTAGATAGATAACCATTGCTTTTTTTCAGAAGTCTAATAAATTACAATTCCATCAGCAGTTTTTGTCCATTAGTTTAAAAAGACATTTATATAGTTCGGATTTTGAAACGCAAAAACCTCTACTACAACTGAACTGAAGCCACAACTCTATTTGAGAAGGAAAGCAAACGATATAAATTCATGAAAAATATTGCTTGAAAGCAGACGATATTTTAAAAAAAATTATAAAAACATTTTTTGCTTGAAACATATATTAGCAATTTCTATTAAAATCTAAAAACATAAAAATTCAACTTCCATAAAAAAAAAAAATAATAATGAATTTAAAAAAAATGTAAAAAAAAAAAAAAAAAATAAAAAANAAAAAAAAAAAAAAAAAAAAAAAAACAGCTTCTGAGTGGCTTTGAAGACTTTTTTAACATCTGAAAAACTGACATACTGCTCCATGTTTTAATTGTAAAAAAAAATATATGAATAACGGCCAGTAAGACATAAGTGATTGTTTTTAAAGTGATGGTTTTGTTTTAAAGTACTTATTACTTTGTATTTCAATGTTTTCTTCACATTTTTTGCTAACTTAGTAGAAATTTATATTTTCTTCCGTGTATAATATTTGATTCCTATTTTTTAAATCTATCTTAAATACTCTAGATTTTTAAAAAATGTCCCCAATTTTTAATTTACTAATTTAAGTTTTGAAAATAATTAAATATTTTTTTGATTTTGATTAAAAAAAATTCTACAACTTCCAATCCTCTCAGTATTTTATATTTTCTTAAAAAACTGTTCTTCAAAAATAATTTCAACTCTTTTTTTATTTAAAAACAATAAGTCTAATTTTTAAATAAATTTCTCTCTTCTTTCACAGCTCTCTTAATATTTAGTAATAAAAAATTACTGTTTTTTTTAAAAAGTACATTACTATTTTCCACCTATTCTCTTTCATATTTTAAATATATAGAATAGTATAGAATAAGTAGCTTGATAAACACCACAAAAGTATCACCACCCTGCGTGGTCCGCATTAAATAATGACTAGATTTAATCCAAATCTTCCAAGTACCTTGCTTATCCTTTTGAAATAAATAAATATTTGTATATCTTTATCTTGTAGTTTTCCAGCCATTTTATCCGGACATGTGAATATATATATATATATATATATATATATATATGTGTGTGTAATACAAAAATTAAATACTTTTGTATTAATAAAAGCATTAAAACTTCATTCGTTTTCATAAAATATCTTTAGTAAAAGATAAGGGTAGAAATTCTATTTTGGGACTTCAAGGCTAAAAACATGCCAATGAATAATAATTAGATTTATACTTCAAAAGAGAAGTTATTTTAAGATCTTTCACTTCCATATATGGAAAGATTAAACGATTTGCTATGAGTAATAAATAATTGATGAGGCGTAAGAATACACAGTAAAAGGCAATATGACTAACCTCATCACAACCTTTAATCATCCTATATAATGCAGGAGCAATGTTTTAGCGGGACTTTTTGGTGTATAATGTTTACCAACTAAACTTCGTCAGATCTGACTGTAACTCTGTCTCTCCCTCTCCGTCTGGAGAGGGGTTAGTTCACCATCGTTTAGTAAAATAAAATATTATGACCAAGAAACTGGACTCGTTAATCATGATGCTCTGACTCTTAAATTAACTAAAAAATAACGGCGTGGTTCCGCCGTTATTTCATATATATATATATGTAATGTTAAAACAATTATATATTAAATATAATCCTTAAATAGAGCATTTATCCAACGCGCAAACATTTAAAANTTATGTAAATGATGTGCATGTTACTGTGAATGACCGAAATCGGTGGTTGTTGACTTTCACCGGTGAATGTTGAAAATCACATAGTCGCTTTGGTGAATGTCCGAAATATTTATTACATCCGATTTTATATTAATTTATTCGTAGATATAATCACATTTATTCGATATTTTAATACTTACAGACGATAGATTGGAAGAAACATCAGTGTTTGGAGTATCGGGCAAATATATACCGGGCAATGCACTTGACCTTAAAAAAATATCAATGTAGGGTATACCGGGCAAATGTATACTTTTGCCCGGTATACCCTACACTGATGCTTCTTCTAATCTATCGTCAGTAAGTAATGAAATATCGAATAAATGTAATTATATCCACGAAGAAATTAATATCAAATCGAATGTAATAAATATTTCGGACATTCACCAAAGCGACTATGTGATTGTCAACATTCACCGGTGAAAGTCAGCAACCACCGATTTTGATCATTCACAGTAACATGCACATCATTTACATAATAACCTCATCAGGACGTTTATTTCATACTTTGTCGGTAACAAACACACACACACATATATATATATTTATTTAAAAGTAAAGCATAAACAAATGTAGATATTTAGATCAAGTATATTATAAATTACAACACAAAGCAATAATGTAACCCTTTTGTAATTTATAATATATTTTGTATTAAAGCAATAATATAATTCTTTTTGACTGATGGTCTTAAAATCAACTTCCTGCGATCTTTCCTAAACATTAAATGCTAAAATACTGTTGCTGTTCTGAAACGGAAATTCTGACGAATCAGTCAATGTGCTAGACTATTTATAAAAGGTCAGAAGCACTGTAATTTTGGTTGATTTATTGCCAAATAATAACAGATCTAGGATTGCATAAGGAGAACACAAAAACGAGAGCAAGGGAGAAAAAAATAGTTCCAATAAAGGGTACTATTTACGGAAACAAGCGCAAACGCAAGGTTACTTGAAACTGTCTCATAATTATAGATCTAGATCGAAGGTATTAACATTCCATCGTATGTGAATAAGTAAAACAAAATGACGTTAAGATATTACGAGAAACACTTATAGGAAAAAATAATTTTCTGAGTTTGTGAAAAGAGATATTTGGAAACAGTAAACAAAACTTATATTTAACCTGTTATTTTAAATTAATGAATGCTAATCTCTTAAACCCCTTAACTAATTTCCAACTGAACTTCATTTTATAATAGTAATTTAATGGATGGTTTCAATTGAACTTATTAAAAAACGTAGTTTTCACATTATTCATCTATTTGTTTTCATTATTATAATTTGATACATTCAGACAAGACTCCTAACTGAGTTATACTTGATAATGTAAATACTTAATTTGCTTCATAAAATTAAAATAGATGGAAAAAAGTAGACATGTTTCGGGTGGCTGAAAGTGTTTCCCGTTCTCAATATTCAACAGACCTGAATGAAGGAAACGAAATAGATTTGTAAAAGTAAACGCAAAGTTTATAACGGAAAAAAAATGGTGAATAGAGAAATCGCGGTAGCCGAGGGGCAAATCAAGGCAGGACTGCATTTCCACGGGCTATTGAGGAATATCCAGGAACTGATTTCGTTTACCAGGAAATCGGTATCCATAAGAATGAAGCAAGATTTCAGAGCATCAAGATGAACTGATGTGACAGAGGTGAAAAGAATTGGGACGTAATCAATATTAAATTTATGCACAAGATTCCAAAAGTGTGCAGCCATAAACGATTTATCTAATTTTTGATGCCTAGCATAATATCATGTTCGGACATTTCTATTATATCCAAATTTTAAAGCGCCTCTTTTTTGCTCGATGTAGTCAAGGTTGCATTTGAAATGTATAAGCCCCAGCATTTTCCATTAATTAAAAAATCTATATCCAACTTAGATTTAATTTAAATAAACAGGCCTGAATTTTTTTTTCTTTTTAAAAAAAAAGGGCAAGATAACGCAAGTAACCTATTCTGTAGCAAACGGAGGTGGTAAAATGGTAAAGTAACAAGCTCTTTCAACAAAAAAATAAGCACCTTTTAAACACTCAAAAATAATTTGTAAGCACTATATTCATCATCAAAATGGAAAATAATTTTCAAATATTTTGCATGATCATGATAAAATAACTAGCTCTTGACAAAGACCTCTTTTCTTGATTATATTAGCAATTGAAAAATGATCTAGAGATTTTTCGGTTCGATTTCAGAGGGTGGAAAATGAAGCTTGAGACTGAGCATATCTTGCAAAATGCAGCAGAGTTGCACATGAGAATGCAATAATCTCACCGAACCCAACTCACTATACGCACATGCGGACTCGGAAGTATTTCATCAAACCCCGTAAAATGATGGGAGCATTCATACGCTATGGACTGACGGAACGCTGAAACAGATTGTGGTTGAATAAATTGTGAAAACGTTGAATAGAAAAATGAGAAAAGCACGCTTTTGCATAATACATGACGAAAATTGACATGGTAAAAGAAAAAAATTCCCATTTTCGAATTGGGAAAATTAAGCGCTTTTTAAAAACACCCAATGAAAAAAGCATCTTTAAGGGCTTTTGAAAAACGAAAATAAAAATTAAGCACTCTTTAAAAATGCTACGCACCATGCTTAATGCCCATATTTTTCAAAAAAAGGTTTTGCGTGTACATTATGAGTTGTGTGAGAGCTGCTACCTCACCTTATTGTCTAGCTATTTATATGAAAACCATGCCACCTAACTTTTTAAATGAAAGCACGATAACATAAGCATTTTATTTAAAAAATTACTAATTAAAAATTACTTACTAATTTACTATAAATAAATTTGGTCCCGCAGTGGACTGATCGTTAAGACACGGTTCCTAGCAGATCACAGAAGTCAAGCATCAATGACCACTTGGATCAGTCTGCGTAGAGACCGAGGGTGTGCGGTACTGATCCTCGTTAAACTGTTCTACTGTAAAGTGCTCGACTTCGCGTGCAGGTCGTTGGGCTACCGAAGCGGGGGTGCCATCCCTTCTGCAGAGGATCAAAATTGTGATGGCATGTCTTCGGATCATCCTCAGGGATGTTTCCCAGACCGTCGCCAATAGCCCATTGTGCAGCTCTAGTGCGACGTAAATTAACTACTACCACTACTACTATAAATAAATTTGGAGTGCCATCTTGGAAATTCTAGTGACGTACTCCCAGCTTTAATGGGCATACGAACACTTAACAGAGATCGTATATTAGTTCGTAAATGACAAAAACCAAAACGCTTTCATACCCCGACCTGATCGTTCGAGGGTCGATTTGAGCAACGGAGGAGTCAAAATTATCAAAATCATGTCATGCAGGAATAGCTTTTATTCTCTCTTCTTCATTCTCAAATAGGTTAGTTCATTTTAATTCCTCGTTCGTTCATATTGTTCTCCTTAATGGTAAGCCAAAACTTGAAAATAGTTTTTATCTTTACTTATCTAAGTGACCAAAAAAAAATTTTTTTTTGCAAAAAATAAGTAAATAAGTATTGGGAAGTAAATAAGTATTGGAAGAAGAGAAGTATGGAGGCAAACATATGCAAAGTGATTTAATCAATAAGAACAGAGGAACAAGTTTGAACAAAATAATAAAAGAAAGGAGATAAAAAAAAACAGGTGCTAGAAGGATTGGCTGGAATTTCAGAGTGTAAGAGATAAATTTAAAGCAGATTTACAAATATCCGGAAATAGTAGAATCCTTAACTAAATTATAAAAATTTTCAAAATGGGGAGCCTATCTGCCAACATTGAAGAAATAAAAAAATGAAGCTTTTACTAGCAACATTTTTTGGACTGCAAGTAAAGTTTTGATACATAATGCATGATCATGCAAGTCAAAAAGAGAAATTCAAAATTAGAAATAATATAAGTACTTATATTTAGCGAAATATAAAACATTTATATAAATCTTAATCTAAAGATTTTTTTTAAATCATTACTTATAATTACTTAAACTACAAACACTCAACTGCAGTACTGGCAATAGCATCATCTGTTGAAGAATAAGAGAAATATTTTTGCCATTAGCGGATATTTTATAGCCAAAAACTTTTTTTTCTTTTTAATTTCTTCAAATACTGATAAATGTGAGAATATACAGGTAAACAGGAGATAGTCGTAAAATATAAGAGTATTCGTTAAAAAAAAACAGGAAACTTGGCAGGTATGAGTAGGATTCCCAGAAATCAAGTTCCGTAGATGAACAGAGCTGGAGGATTTTAGCAGGCTAAAACACTGGAGGTGGTATTTCAGTAAGAGAGTTGTTTTAATATAATATTACCTAATAAAAACAGTGTTTTTTTTTTATATATTTATTGTATTTTTTTATATGTCACTGGAATTTGTTGAACGAAATTAAGATTTTTATATAATTATAAAACATATTAATTGAAAAATATTTTGAATGGAAAACAATTTCAATAATTATTTCAATTCCTACTCACCAATAAAATCTTTATGAATAAGGTAAAAAAAATTTTTTTATATTTTTAAATTATGTAGAATAAAAATTTAAAAAAAAAATTGAATAGTAACTAAGAGATATTTTTTAAGAAAAGATTATTTCTTAAAAAAAGTTTCATTTTTAAATTGTAATTGTTCAGTAACTATTTAATCAAATCATTATAAATTTTCTAACTTAAAATAAAGTAGTTTAACATAAATAATTTGTGATATCAACATTACAGGAGACAAAAGTTTCCAATTATTAGTTAAAAATTTTTCATAATTTCAAAAATGTTATAATTTTGTTTTAAATTCTTTAGTTGATGAGTTTTACAACACAGACCATCACACAATTTGGTGCATGTGATTTTTATTGTGCCTTTGATTACCTCATTGATTTACAATTGTTTTCTAATGTTTAAATAATTTTCCATATAAGTTATATTTTTAGAGATCCAGATGCATTATAGGCAAATAGCAAAATATGTTATTTTCACAGATTATCACAATAAAGTTTTATTAATGGTCTGCAACTTATAAACTGATTTCAAATGTATTTAAGTGCGATGACTTCAGATAAGTTTCCGACTTGAATTAAATTAAATAATACTTTTCAATATACATTGTAGTTCTTAAAAATGCAGTAACTTTTTGAATATATTCTGCATAGATATGTTATTATCAAAGGTGGTTAAAATAAGTTTAAAGTATCAAAATCGGGCAATTTTTTTTCTTTTTTTAGAACTGTCAGTTTTGTAATTGAGATATGCTGAACGTCTGTAAGCATACTTAATTGATAAAACTATACTTTTTGTGTATATGAAATTGGTGAAATACGTTTAGTCTAATCTAGTTTTAAAATTTTTGTCACCAAGCAGATATGAAATACAGTAGAACAACAATCATCCAAAGCTCAATTAAATGAAACTTCAGTTGTTCACACTCCTTTACTACATTGGTTGAAGTTTGATAAGAACAATAGATGTCATCTTAGTGATGAACATAGCCACGTTAAAAATTTTCAGGACGTATTGAATAAAAAACCAGACTTTGATAATTTTGACAACAATGAAATAGAATCATATAATGGTAGAACTATAAATCACAATGAAGTACAAGACATGTTAATTAAATGTGTAGAATGGTTTCTGAAAAATCAAAATGAAGCCGATATTACCAGTTTATTGTTGCTATGACAAACCAAAATTTATTTTATAAAATACAGTTTAACAGAAAACAAAAATGCAACACTTTTTTTCCCCACAATACACAATACTATTGTATAATTAATTATAATAAAAACATAAAATTCAAGTAAGTATTTTTTAAGCTTTACTGCAGTCACTATATTTTTAATAACTATACTCATAGTTTGATGATTATACATTAAAAAAAAATCTTTAAAAAAAACCTTGTTATTTGACGATTTTGAGTCTCAGATAATTGAGGTTCTACAGTACCTGTAGACTTGTGTCTTTTTCAAATAATTGCTGCTATACTCCTCTACCCTATGTATCAAGTATCTAAAAATAAGATTCATTGAAAAAAAAGGTCTAAAAAAATATGTTTGTAAGTCCAATATTATCATTAATTATATACCTAAGAGAGGTTGCATGACCTTTATGGCAGTTTGAAATTCCAATAACTACAAAATTATAAACAAACTAACTATCAAGAATTAAACACATAAGAACACACAAATACTTTTATTCAACCTTTAAAATCTGCAATTCACACTATTTCACAAATTAATATTTTGAAAAACTCACACAATCCCTCAGATATCTCTGTACAGTCCTTTCTAAGTCACATATTAAAAAAATATACATTTTTGTCCAATCTTGACATTCCAAAGCACACTAAAATAATAAACTATTCACACCATTATATACATAAACATGAAAATAAGTGCTTTCAGAAAAATTCTTGCTGGAAAGCTTTGCATATAATCACATTATATGCAAATTTCTTTGCATAAAAATTTTACACAACATTTTGGAGTCTATTACGTTATTAGAGACAAAATCGTTTCGGTTCTGGTGATTCAGTGATGTCTAATGTATGTTTCTTTGAACTAGAAGCTCCATTCAAGCTTTTGACATTATCTGTACTAGATTTCTATAAAAGCAAATAAAATTAATATTCATGATTTTAAAATAAAAGTACTCATTAAAATGAAAGTAAATGAAGTACACAATACGAAACTATCATTAGTCAAAAAACAAATATAGTTCAATATACAAAACTCTGCCGCTCACTTCATTTAAGTCAAACTTACTCATACAGAGCAATATTTGCTCATTATAACCGAGTGTTCATAAAAAACAGGTTCATGAAAATTATAAATGTTCCTATATACTACATTTAAAATATAATTTTTGATTTATTAATTTTTATTTTAACACAGTATGAAAGAAGTTAATTAATCTGCATCGAGCTTTCAAATTTTCTTTTCATGTCATTGTTCTTTAGATCAGACTAATAAACTAAAAATCGTTGTCATTTGCACCCCTGTTTTCGAAAAAAGTTCACGTTTGGAATTGACTCATCACTAATTTTCAGTTTTATTTGGAATGCTAAACAAATTTTTCCAAGACAGAAGTAGCTGCAGGGGTCTGTCCAGACATTTTGTGAAAGGTCTGTTTTTGTAAAATTGTGAAAAAATTACTCGAAATTTGAGAATATAAAATAAACGTTAAGTCACATTCTTTAAACCAGGGTCCACTTTTGTGAATTTGTGCAAATGGGGTCCATTATTGCAGAAAAAAAAATTTTTTTTTTCAAGGGTTCTTAAATTGTAAAGATATACAAGATTTTGCTCAACACTGTAAAATTATATTTAAAAAAATTAAATTTTAAAAATTAAATTTTAAAAAATAAATAGCAAATGCAGCCACTAAATTAGCGATGCAACATAAAAATATTTGGCATTTAGCAGATACTGCTGAACGCAGAATATTTCGAACAAATAAAGAAAGAAGCGTCTGACGAAGGCAAAATTTAGTTCGTTTACATATGTCTTTCTCCCCCCCCCCTCCTGGGAAGGGTTCATTCGATTAACAAAACAATAATGAAGATAAACAAATTTGTGAAGGGTCCGATTAAAAGATAAATTATTTTCTGAAGGGTCTGTTTTTAAGTTAAAATATTTTGTGAAGGGTCCGTTAATGCAGTGTTCCCCAACCCCTGGTCCAGTACCGGATCAAATAGTATTGGGCCGCCCATTTCATTGAAACTAAATTTAAATTTCTAGGTTTATACCCCAAATTAAAAATATCTGTGTTACATTAAAATTTTATTTATTTTAAAAAAAGGGCCCCCCGAAGGTAGGGACATAAATTTTTTAATGTATCATTGTCTCCGACTACCCCAAGATGGAACCATCTCATTGCAAAGAAATAAGCACAGGATTCTCATTGATTTAACGTTCTAGTAAGTTAAAATGTTGAATCACTTTATATTTATTTTTTGGTGTAACTGTATTTAATTTTGAAGGCATGTTTAAAGACAATTAAATTAAAATTAATAAATCAAAATAAAGTAAAATATAAAGAATCAACGCCCCTCCAGCGGGCCACGGTAAAATTATCAAACGTTGACAGGTCCGTGGTGATAAAAAGGTTGGGGTACACTGCATTAATGGACCCAAATTTCTTCTAAACATACCCCTGAGCTGGATTAGAGAGGTGGAAGTATGAAGGAATTTTATGAATTAAAAAAATCTTGCTCTAGGAAACCATGCTTTGCTCTATAAAAGTGATGCTGCAACTTAACATTTTACCAACTAAGTATTTTCCGATTTTTTTATTCTGAATCTATGCTTTCCTTAAATCAAAGCTCATTATAAGCAATCTTGACTGAACTTTACACTTCATGACAACAATATAAGATAGTTTAATGAAATGTTACGAGGAAGTTTGATGAAAAATATTAGTACAGAATTTTATACTTTCTCTTTAATATAATTTAAGATATATTTGTTTTAAATCATAGAAAGCAAAAAAAAAAAAAAAAAATTTATAGTTACTGTATTAAAAATTTGAAAAAATATCAAAATTAAATTACTAAAACAACAATAGGGATGTTAAAAAAGTGGTGTGAGTCAAACGTGGCAGCTTGAATGTTAGAATGATGAGCTGCAGTTCCATGTGAAGCTAATGCTCTTTTTAAGTTTCTATAAGCTTTATTTTGCTTCTTTAAAACAATTGCATAGCAAAAACAAGTGAGTCAAAAGTGGCACATTATAAAAAAAAAGATGTGCTACAGTGCTGATTACCTGGTTACAGTTATAATGCCCCCCCTCTTTTTTTTTGAAAATCATGAATAATATAGATATAATCATGAATAATATATATGAGACAAGACAAGGAAGAATATTTTTATTTTTAATTCTGCTTTACAATAAAATTTGCATTCCTATTATCTTAATGTATAAAAAAGTATCCACATTTTAATTATACTACAGATAGCAGCTGGAAAACTTAATGTTATAAGAACCTTCATATTACAGGTTATAATTAATACTTATTTTTCACATTACTAGCATACTAATTTTTATTAAATTTTTAATAAATATTTTTATAAAACTGTGAAAAAATTTATTCAATAAACTTTGCTCACTTACTAATCAAAATATAACTACACGTTTTTTAATCTCTAATTTTGAGGAAAAGCAAAACATGATTAAGAAATGAAACTCAAAATCAGGTAAACTTTTTTGAGTTCAAAAGTTTATTTCATCTCTGTACCTCTAGATTGTTTCACATGTTATTTGGTTTAAGTTAAACTAAGGCTGCTTCTATTTCATTAAAAATTAAGACTATGGATATTTTGTGGAGAATCTGTTTCTGCAATAATTTATTTTCAAACAATAATTAACATGTTTTTATAATACTGCATGCAAAAAATGTAACATACAAAGTTGTCTGAAACATTAAGCTTTCATAATTTTGATGTCTATATTAAACAATTTGGGAGAGTAGCACAAATTATTATATCATCTTTAAATTTTTTGCAAGCTGCAGAAAGCTAACCCCAAAACAACTTGAAATCTTTGTTTTTAAATTAATAGAGAATAAAAATATATACACAAACACTTTCCTCACATAAATATTCAAAATTGTAAGGATAACAACTATGAACAACATAAGAACATGAGAAATAACAATTTCAGATTGGTCATAGAAATGGGGAATTATTTGCTAGAATAAAAAAAGAACAGTGCCATCATAATATATTACTTACCTCTGCACTTTGTTTTTTGGCAAATTTATCAGTCCATTCTTTAGCATGCTTTAAAAAACTTTCTCGATTTGACTGGTATTCTTGAGCCTAAAAAAGTTTGATTTTAAAAAAATTAGTTTCCTCTTTAAGAAAACATGTAATTTACAAGGCTGGTTTAACTAATGTAAAATGAACATTTCAAAGCAAAGATAAAAAAAAAATCATGTACTGCTTTGTTCAAAATCTTCATATTTTCATCAAGCATAATAAAACTCAGGAAAGTTCTAAGAGCTGTCTTACTTACAAAGTACATTTTACTAGTTAGCTTCAGAAACATAATTTTGAATTATATTATATATATATACATNTATATATATATATATTAGTATTTAAAGCATAAATCAGAAAGGTACAGAAATAGTGGGAAATATCAATTCCTAGTATTTCTTTTCAATTTAAGATAATTTTTTCAGTACATTTAACTATACACTGTTTTACTAAACAATATTATTATAACTTTAAATACAGTAGAATTTTAATTGATAATTTCTCCTAAGGTAATGCCTTGTGAATAATAAATACAAAAGAAGACAACAGTAGGTTAATATAAAACACCAAATAATAATTTAATAAAGTAATAAATTTATAATGCAGAAAATTTCAGTTGAAAATATAATGTACTTCTCTATAAATTAGTGTCTCTTGTTGTTTTGAAGGTTTAAGGTACATCAACAAAACTCAGCACAGGTGGTGATTCTGTTTCCCTGACTTCATCAGTGTGATTCGTAAAACTTTGATTTCTATACTGTACATTAAACTACAAGTTAGATTAACTTGCACATAAAGATCAAGCATAGTGAGTGGTCTTTTACTCCAACTGTAACAAATCCTTATCTTCGTTTTCATCATTAGCATTAGAGAGCTATTGCTTTTCTTCATAAAATAACCTCAATATTTTCTTTCAAATGTTGGTAATATTTTTGAATGTTTGATTGTACGTTTGAAAAACGAAACAATTTAAAGGAGAATAACTTTATATAAATTAATATCGCAGTAAAAAATTTCTGGACCATCCTTGTAATTCATTTAACAGACAATATATTTCAGTAAGATATTATTTACAGTAGATATTATAAAGGGCACATTATTTTTTTTTAATTAACATTAATTAAAAACACTCAATTTTAAAAGATAACTACTTAGTACAATGTAAAACAAACTTAATAAAAATAACCACAGAATGTTTTATAACACAGTTTAGAAAAAAAGATAAAACTTATTCTGCGGAAAAGAAGTGACATACTTATGACCCCAAGAAAAAAAAAAAAAAAACTCATAGAAAACATATAGATACCAGTAATGGCTCTGATAATTTAAAAACAAAATGCTTACTTTATTTCCAGCTGCCAAACAAAAAAAAAACTATTTAAAAAAATGAAAAAGCAGAAACTCTTTTTCTTTTAATATAGAATCTTTAATGTTTTTTTTTCCTTTCCAATATAAAACTGGAAAAAGCAGATTCAGTAAAAACTGTAGTGAAAAATGTTAAGCTTTTTCAGAAACATACATAGTATATCCAGCAATCAAAAGAGTACGCTTGAGGTAAACTACAATAATGGATACAAGAGCTAACTCAATTCTAACGAAGGAATGATTCAGGAAAAAAAACACAGCATATGAAATATGTTGATCAGGGGTCTGTCTAGATCTTTCAGAGAGGTACCTATTTTGTGAAAATTTAGACATAATTTGTGAAAAATTAAAAATTATATTTAAAAATTAACACAAAAATATGGATTTATTGCTTCTTACGGGATACAAAAATAAAATTTTAAGAAAAAGTATTTTGTGAAACTACCGTTTTTCCTAAAGTTGAATTTGTGAAGGTACCGCTAAACGGTAGTAAATGCGGTCTGGACAGACCCCTGTAAATGCTATTATTTTGCTCCTTCCTACCACCTCAATTAGAAAACAAATAACCCTACACTCCTACTTGTTATTTATCATTAGAATCACAAGCACATAAGTCGGATGACTGGCGAAATTACTTCGGTCACTGAAAACAATATATTTCATAGGATAATAAAAATATTTTAAAAGCATATTTAACATTTAAAATGTCTTAATTACATATGCCTTGAAAATCTGACAAGAAAAATATGAAATCCATTTTCATAATATGAAAAAGATAATCATTAAAATAAGTATTAAACAGAAAACATTATGTCTATTGAAAATAGAACTAAAAGTTTATGGATTTAATTTTAATACAGAACATTACATTACTATTTCATTAAACAAACAGTCAGTTAATTTATTTCAACTCCAATACAGTAAAAAGAACCAAAATTTTAAATTAAAAAAAATTACTAGAAACTCACTATTTCACTCATGAGAGGATCATCGAAATTTGGTTCTGACATAAGCAATTGTATTCCAATCAACACACTGGACAAATTTAAGCATGGTTTCCAAGAGCCCTGAAATAAACATAATACACACTAAAGAGGATGCTACCATGGAAAAAAAAACTTCATTGCAAGTTCTTCTCAACCTACAAGAGCAATTGATAATTTAAAGTAAAGAATAAGTGAGAAGTAACCCTAAAATAATCTATAAAGCTTTAAAAGCTGAAACTTTTTTTAAAAAAATTCAAAATAGATTAAGGCAAAATTACTCAGTGGGCAAGTAATCTTGCAATAATTTGTTTGCATTGTGACATTTTAAAAATATTATTTCAGCATTTAAAGCTTCATAATTTATTTTAGGTTAACCTGAATTCCCTTTCTCTACACTTAAAATTTTAAAACACCCATGTGTGAAACAAAATTTGCCATAAAATTTTTTTTTCGTAGTATGGCATCCTCTTAAGATTTAGATTATGAGAAGATTAAAAACTTGTCTCACTATACATAAAAATCTAATGATGGTGTCGCAGTTTTTCATTTTTATTGGCTGGAAAATCACATGGTAGGATCTAGTTTTCCCACATTAATTTTCATATTGGTTTGGTTGTCATCAGCATAAAATTGATATAAGTCATAAGGGAGCTGCTTTCTTATACATATTTTTGCATCCCTAGTTTAATGGTATTTACCTGTACTGTTATTGCGTTTTTCATTTTGCTTGTTTTCTAAATTAAGAGCTCCAAAAAGATTGAATTTATTATTATTGTTGTTAAAATAATGTAATTCTACATTACATTTTAGGATGAAGTTATTTAAATTAAATGTCTGATCCTATTAATCGTTTCACAATTATTAAGTCTTTGGTGCAAATTAAATTAATATACCATTATTAATTACAGTTAAAGAGATTCGTTAAATGATTTAAAGCTTAACTTTCAGCTTCATGCACAAAGTGATGAATGTAAGAATTGTATTTAAAATACACCTACTTTTGTTTGTTAAGCAAAAATATTAAATTATAGTAGTGAACTCACCAAATTTGTTATAACAATATACTTTTAATTTTAAATGTTATTTCAAAAAATGATTACTTAGAAAAATTATTCATGCTCACTAATATATCATAAGGGAAGGAAATAGTTGGACACAGGAAGTGGCAGGACAAGTGTTCTTTTTAGTACATATATTTTTAGTTGAATAATTTCAACTGCTTCATGCCAAGTAACAGCAATTATTGTGAAGCAATCATCGAGGTGGATGACCGTCAGTGAACAGGGGCCTTAGCCTCAGTAAATAATAAAATATTAGAAAAATATCACATTAACAGCATCAAAATATATTTTACATAAAAAATTGAAATACAGTAAATTCTAAATTATACTCAAGCAAGTTTTTTTCTTCTCCAGATTAATAATGTATATCTATTTGAGTAACGTAACAATCATTATGATAATGAAGGAAAATATAGAGGGAAGTTTCCGTCAATACATTAAGTTTTATCTATTAAATCTATACACTTAAATGTTTCACCTAAATGCAAAATACTTAGGCAGAGATATGGAATGCACAGAATAAGAATTATTTATTATTAAAAAAACATATTGAATGGAAACTGATTATCCAGGTTTTTGAATATCTTACTGATGAGCAAAACTTAAAAGGATAATTGGTTTCAAAGAAAAGAGAAGTGTTTACTTGAGGTGGTAGCTTTAAGGTGTCCAAACAAATTCTACCAGAATCATCAATATTTGGGTGATATACAGGAGTGGCAAATCTAACATTAGGCGGTACAAATGGATATCTAAAATATAAAAAAGATAGAAACAAGAATCAATGTACTGATATAATAGTCTGAATAACATAATAAGTATCTTAAAAAACCTTTTAAAAGTTATTTGTACAATATGCCCTAGGAATTAGTTAATTTTTAAGTGATTTTGATAAAATAATTTATTAGACTATGTAAAAGTAATTATTTAAAATTTTTATAATTCAATTAATCAAACATCAAAAAACTTAACTAATTTAATTCAAGCCAAATCCTTTTAATCCGATGACATTAGTTCACATGACTGTGTTATACTTATGAATGATAATATGAAGAAAAATCTACTATAATTATTTTTAGACAATGAGGAAACCACAGAATGAAAATTTTTATACTAGTTTTTTTATAACACAAAATCTAAAAAACTGAAATCAATCTTATTATAACTTTTGAACACCATGATTCTCAGCGTATTATCAAAGTTTTATTTGAAATATTTCGGAATAAGAATTTATTTCATGCATCAGTAAGAAATACTATAATAATAATAACAGATGAGCAATAAATAACAAATAACAAGCTGCACCATTTAAAACAAAAGTAATAGACATGATGATCTAGTGATATCAAAGAATCAGGAACTGATTTTCCACACACACAAAAAAAATAATAATAAAGAAATAAATGTTATGAAATATGTTGTACTATGTTGACTATTCTAAATTTAATTATTTAATTAAATCACCTTAATTAAAAGATCACATAATTTGTTTTACACCTTTAAATTTAAGCTTAAGATACATTAAGAATTATAAATTTGTTGTCTGAAAAAAAGAAAAGGAAAAAAGGTCAATTTAAGATTTACTGATAGGAAAATTTACTTCATTGAAATTTGTTAGAAAATCAGTGTTGGCAAGATTTTTGACAATTGACCATCTTATCCGGTTTTAACAGTTATTTCAAAAATCTCTTTCAACAACTATCAAAAATTTAAAATTTTCATGTCAGGTTATTAGTTATCATAAATATGAAGTATTTATAAACAAAGATACAGATTAAATTACAAGTGATCAATCAATTATGTTCTTGAATTATTTTGACATAGAACTTTTTTCCATTTGACAATTGCTGTCAAAAACCCAAATTTTGGCTTAGAAAATATTAAATATAAATAAAAATATATAAAATTGCAATTTATCTGTTATTTTAATTATTAAAAATAAAAATATAAAAACAAAAATCCTATAAAAAAATTATCTTATTCATTATAGATAAAATCAATTTCCATTTACTTTCATTTTAAATTCTCCTTCCGAAGTAAGCAATTACAAAGAAATAGTTTTCAAGCTTTCTGTACTCCAAGTTCACTTTTCAGTTTTGCATGAATAAGACTGAAATTCGAAATTATTCTTTAGATTTATGCCGAGCCTTATGCATATACTAAACCTACCTAGACCTACTAAAACTATTAGAAGATAATAAAAGAATATGTAAATAGAAATTTTTTTAAATAACTAGACCTGAAAATTTAAATTTTTAGTTAACGGTCAGTGGCCGGAAGACTAATAACTTAGCAGTCACTTTTTACCAACAGTAACAAATATTGACAGGTCTTTTCATTTAACAGCCACTTTTTCAAACTTTTCTGTTGGTATTAAATGATTATTTTATTTGAAAAAATTCAATTTAGAAAAATTCTGTGACTTATAAAAAGTTCTTTCAACAATAAAGTATTAGAAATAAGTGAAAAATGTAGTTAAAAATACTGATTTTAAACAAGTTTTTTCAAAAAAAATATTTGGGGATACAAAATGCATTTAAATAAAATATGTGAATTATTAAGGAACTGCTCTTCCACGTGAATCTTTCCACCAGATTCTGAAGGAAGAAAATTTTGACGGGAGAATTTGAAAATTTTGTTTTCCAGAGTTTTTTCTTGCTTTGATGTACTTTCACCATTAATTTTTTTTTTAAAAAAAAGAAAAAAAGACAGACTGTTCATTTAATTTAAACCATTTTTTTTGTAATAATATTTATTCAACTAATAACTGAACTAAATATTGAAAGCAACTTAATTAAATCCGTCAAATGATTGAGTGAAAAAACTATTAACTCATTTAAACAAACATTTGTATTTTTTGTAAATTAGAATAGTTTACTGACCAGGTTTAGATTATAGTTATGATTTTTTTTTTGGTCAAATAGTTCCTGAGAAATCAAATTTTAAGTATCTGACCTTTTTGAAATTCAATTTCACAGGTACTATTTGACCAATTTTGCAAAAAATTTTATATTTTGCCATAAATTACATTCTTTAAAATAAACCCAAAAATTGTAAGCCTTACAATTCAAAATTTTTTTGACCAACATTTCTGTCTCTGATTTCGTAACTCAAAATATTATCCGCACATATTAATCAGCATATTTGAGGTCACCCTCTCAAAGTATTAATACTGAGTCCCAGAACATGAAGGATTCGATCATTAGATCAAAATTTACTCAGGGTGGTCCGTTTTTTATTTTGCGCACTGTCCATATAAGCTGGGTTTTGGAAAATTCTCAGGGTCTAATATTTCCTCAGAACAAATTTTCTTTTTGGTTTAGTACAATAACTTTTCATAGTATTTTTGGGAAGAAGAGTTTATATATTGTTAAAATCTTTGATAATAAAAATAAAGAAAAAAATTCATAATTTAATTTGGCACGAAATTTGAATTAACAAGCCTGTGTTTAAAATAATAGAGATTAAAATGTATTGAAATAATAATAATTTATTAAATTAAATGTCCCACTAAAAAATTTAAGAAATTATAAACTAATACACAAATTGACACAGGTTTTTCAATTAGGAAACATTTCGCAAAGCAGCACATTTAACAATAAAAATTTCATAGGGAATTCTTTTAGACCAAAAAGTTAGTCCTGGACTATTTGAATTTCTTCCAAAACCTTGTTCTTGCATTAAGAGATATTCTGCTCCCCTGCATATAATTTTTTATAGGAGATCAGACAATTATTGGCGACCACTTTAATTTTACTTAATCTAAAAACTCTGCCTAATTGTTGTATGGAAGAACTAAAATAAATATTTATATTGATAATAATTAACAACAAATATAATATAGACTGAATTGTTATAATATAATTAAATAATATTGATCTAAAATATTAAGATTGCCATGCTTAAAAAAAAAAAAAAAAAAANAAAAAAAAAAAAAAAAAAAAAAAAAAAAAAAAAAAAAAAAAAAAAAAAAAAAAGTTTTAATAATTTTGGCTACCTTTTTAATACATTATATATAATATAAATAATAATTATAATATATAATGCAAGTATTGTGTCAATTTACTATCTAATAAAATGTCCACACTGACAAAAATTAAACTTTTCCTATGTGTTTGACAGATAATGACAGGTTTCTGATGTGATAAGTCAAAAACCAGTTTTTGACAAGAAAAACCCAACCCTGGTTGAAATACTTCTGTTTTTTTTATTATATATATAATGGAGGATTATTCTTTNATAATACATCAAAACTTTTCATAAACTAACACAGCATCTGTAACCAATATGATAAAAATTATCCATAAAATTACAGCCTTTATTGTAAATTGTATACATAGTGTTATGATTTATTCAATTAATATATAAATGTCAAAAGGTATTTAGACTCATTTAATACGACCAGAAGAGCAGTTTGAATATTTATACCAGACTTTCAAATTATTAAGTAATAAACTTTGCATTACAAACACTAACATTTCTTTATAATATTTCAGAGCACAATTAACTAAGGAAAAAATTTTGGTACTTTTCAGTTAGCATAGCCCAAAAAAAATTCAACAAATCAATTTTTAAAATTCTCTTTTATAAAAAAAAATTATATGTGTTTAAAAAATTAATAAAAAAAAAGCATTATTTAGAGACTTTTTGCAAACAAAAAAGTATAAAATTTTCATAACTTTGCTAAGAATAGAAATATCTGCTTTCAAACTCGAACTATAAAGGATTGTATACATAATCGATAACAGAGGCAAAATACAATTCTCAGCCTAAAACAAAAACTAACTAAACTTTTTCGATTGTTGCAGAAATAAAATTAAAATTTTAAATAGCTAAAGTTCACATCTATATCAAGGCAATCAATAAACCAATAAGCAATCATGTCAATTTATACTTTTCCCTTTCAGAATTTAAAACATGTTTATATGAATAACATCTCGTACTTCATTATTATAATTTTTCAATAATTACAGTTAAATATAATTTTCATCAATATTCGTTAAATCAATCAGATTGCCACATTAATTTTGTACATTCCACATCAATTTATAAAAAAAAAAAAGAAATTGTGGATTCAGTGTGTCATGCCTCCATGTTGTGATGGCGCTGTAATCAAGGTAGATGTTGTAAAAAGACAGAGGAGGGAACGCTCTGATGGAGAGCGGAAGCGAATTGTTTAGGTGGATTGGTTATATTAATTTTCTTCAAACTTCATTTTTTTTCTTTGTTAATAAATATTTGTGTTGTTAACTGGTTACCATTTATTTGGCCAATTGTGATTTTGGGAAGTATCTGAGTGAAGAAGGGAAAAGGAGGAAAGAATTATACATAATATCACACAGTGTATGAAAAATAAGTTGACGATAATTTATAAGATTGATTTTATTAAATAATTTAAACCCATATTACAATGAGCAGTTACTTATTTTTTAAGTTTTGTCAATGCTGGTCTTGCCATTTGAATTTACATCAGCTTTAAAAATAAGTATTTTTGTAAAAACAAAATTTTACACAAAGCATGTAAAAAAAAATATTTATGTTAAATTTAAAAACTGATTAATGTATTTTTATAAAAGTATACAAGACAAAGAGTTTGTGAAAAAAATAGTAACTGCTAACATTCTCAGAACAACTTGTTTTAGAATTAATTAAAAAAAAAAGACAACAAATGAAATAATATGCTATAAAATACCTATCAGGAATCTGAATATCGATTTGAAATACGCCGTCTTCATATGGAGTACCATCTGGTCCAACAATACCTATATAAAAAGAAAAAAATCATTAAAGTGAGGGAAAACATCCATAAAAAAGTTAGAAGAGTGAAATTAATTCATTAAAATGAATCAACATATTAAAAAAAAATCAAATGCAAATAAAATAAAGATCTTGATTCTAAAATTAAAACTACAAAAAAATTTAGTGCTTTTTGTTAACAACTTTTCCATGGCAAAACAATTTTCTATTTTTTATAAAGAAACAAATACTTATAGATAAACTTTGTTATTTATTTAAAAACCTTAGCAAAGAGTGCTGGTAGTCATACTTTTTTTTCCTTTCTGTTATAGTGATAATTCAAGAAAAATCTTCTTTAATAATATTGTTAATAATTTTATTGAAGTAGTTATAGAAAATGGTTGCAGATTTAGTTAGATAAGTATTAGACCCACACGTGATTGTTCTAAATTTTATAGGAATTTAATGAATTTTAGGACTGATAATTAAGTAAGGAAATTCAATATTGCTAATTTCAATTTTTAACCTTTTATACAAAGTTAAAAAAATTTTAATGACAATTTAAGTTTAAAATAGTTACTAAGTTTAAAATTTTTACTATTTCTTAATTCCTTGTTTAAAAGTTCAGCATAGAATTTTTTACAGAAGATTGCATAATTATTGATAGCTTTGTCTGTGGTTGCTCAATTGATTGAACAATTTTAGAAAAATTTATTTAATTGTTACTGTTATTTAAATTATCCTTATTATTGAAAACAAAGTTTTTAAAGTAATAATAGACACCCCATTTCCATTTTAATAGCATACCTTTAGGTAGGTATGCTAACAGAAATCTATTCTAGAAATCTAAATCTAGGTAAAGAGAATCTATTTGATTCTGCTAGATCTTTGAAAGCATGGGGCCCAGAACTTCCAAATTTTTGCATCCTTTCTTTTATACCAAAGGTGAAATCCTGATAAAAAGTAATATAACATATTTCAGAGATAGGCATGAAAAGTAAATCAGGAAATATAATCATGTTTATATCTTCTATGTATTCTATACTTTCAATACTTAATTGAATCAGTAACAACTTGAAAAAAAATTGAAACTATAATTTCAGAATGCTCATTATATCATTTGAAATAACAGTTCGCTAAAGATGGGATTAAACAAGCATCAATGAGAATGGAAAAGCATTCTTGCAGAATTATTTTCTCCCTCTGCAGATTAATAAATGCAGGAGGAATTTTTTTTTTTTTAGAGTTTGGTTTAATTTTATCATCAAAACCAAAATTAATCTGCAATGAAAGTTGCCTTAAGTCTACCATATCATTATTTTTTTTTTCCGATCGTGAATTATGCTTTGAGGCGAGCGTCATAACTATTTATTGGCATTCTGCCTGTAATTTTTGTTTTGACGCACTATAGTTTGTAAACGGAAATACTAGTACCAATAAGAGACATTCCATTAAATCATACACAAGATTTCCAACAATAGAAATTAAATATTATATACAGAAAAATACAATAATCTATTTTAAAAAAAAAGCACTTCAATAGTATTAAAATTTATGGATACACTTGTTAAGATTTAATGTACCTAAAGGTCTTCCAACCAGGGGTGGGCCTAAGGCAATAAAAGGTAAAATGGGACAATTGAATTAAAATCTGACTCAAAATGGCTTAAACATGATAAAGTTAACATGACAAGCAGAGTTTTATGTACAATTTAAAAAATATACATTTTTTAGAGTGATTAAAATAATTCTAAAAAATTTCTTTCGTATTAAAGAAAGCGAATTGTTCAGAAAAATTGAAGAAATCTTCCGGATCTTTTATTTTAGCAGAATGTGAACTTTCCATTTTCAACTCTTACTTTTTCAAAACTAGAAAACTTTTCATTCACTTTGATTACTAACTTAAGAAAAGAAAACTTGTTTGGAAACATTTAAAAATGATTTTCTGTCAATAATAGGTACAGGGTATCTGCTACATTTTAGAATTTTTGCTACATCAAGAATTTTTCATGACTTGACGAAGTTACTATTTTCTCTGACAAAAATGTAACAATACATTTAAAAAAGCAATATAATAACATTAATTGAAATGATAGGTACAACCAAAACTGTCATACTCTGCATCTTCATATTTATAAATTTTAAATTTAAAAAAAAAAGTAAAGAAAGAGTCGAAGCAATAAAATAGCTGAAAAAAATACATAAGCAAATATTTTGTTGTGCAGAATTATATTCTTTTACTTATTAAGATACTTTTCTTGTTCATCGAAAAGAAAAGAAACACTCCCAATTTTTCTGTTTTCATTTCGGAATAAAAAAAATTCTTCAATGACTGGCTTGCTTCAGCTAGAATTTTAAATTGATAAAATAAAAATAATAATAAAAATTCCGAAATCACAGGAAGTTTAAAAGATAATTCGCTCTAGAAATGAAGTTTTTTCTTTCATTTTTTTAAAGAACACCATATCTTTAGTGGAGATTTTGTTACAAATTCAGATATTCAGGACATCATGAAATGGGGGGTGGGTAAATTCCATTTTAAAAATTAGATTTTTCAGCGACCTAAATCCATGAATTTTCATGATTTTTTTTTAAAAAATAGTTAAAATAATGACAAATTTTATTCAAAACCAAAATTCATGACTTTCCAGGTGCGCGGATACTCTGTAGGTAAAAAAATTCTCTGAAGGAAATTTTGGTTGATGGTTATAAATTCATCCTATACATAAATTCATTATGCATCCATAATAACTTTTTAAAAAAAATGCTAAAATATCTTTCTCAATTTTTGCTCACTTGATTATCAAAAACGAATATTTTAGGAAAAATTTAAAAACAGGTGCTTAACATATAAAACAAAGAACAAGTCAAAAAAATTATATTAAACTTTTCTTTTCTTGAAAAAAAAATACACTTACATTAATAGAAATCTTGTTTATGCTTAGAGTACGATAAATTATTTTAGAAAGGCAATATGGAACAGGTGAAGATATATCATTTTAGGCCTTTTTCTAAAGTAACAAAAATTATCTTCTAGAAAACGAAACTTTTTAGTTTAAAGGCATCTTAATTAGAAATTACTTTTTTTCTACTTTAAAATTTTGCATGACTGAAAATAATTTTCATACTTGCTTGCAACTGCTGCACGTTTTCAGTTTGCCAGCATGAAATACCATGAAGTGAATGAGTATGAAATCTTTCCATTTCTTTCTTAAGTCTCATAAGAAACTGCATGATGGTTAAAGGATGAAATCTAGGAGGAGTAGAAGTGAGACATTTACATCATGAAAGATCCCGAAAGGCTTTTAATTACATATTATTTGCATATTTAAAATATCATTTAATAAATAACTAATTAGTATCTTAATAATTACAAGCAAAAGACAACAATTTCAGGTATACATAAAAACGAGATACAAATAGAAAAAAAGAGAGAGGGAACTGTTACAGTGTCTGTAACATTTCAACCAAAATATAGTTCATCACAAACTAGAGGCTAAGTTTTTTAACATTTTATTACAATCACTAGTGAAAAGAATTTATGCGTTTTTCAAACAATTTCACTTGAAATTATAAGTATTGCGCAGTAAATAACAATCGTTAGCAAGCAGCTACGATAAAACGTATACTTTAACAGTATAAGCAATTAACTATTCAGTTACCTAAACTTTATTCCGATTATATAAATTTTTTTTTAGTTAAATTTTCTCATCTGACAATCGTAGAACACTATCAATAACCAACCTCTATGCTCCCCAAAAACTAGACCAAAACAAAAATTTGAAAATAGAAAATTACTTCAAATGATGAAAGTTGCAGTGCCAGAACATTTATTCTGGAATTAAATATAATTTCTTTTGCTATCTTGTTAAAATCTTATAAATTATTTTTAATTAATTATAATTAGTTTTTAAGGAAGCATTTTACAACTGATATTAAAATTAAAGATATTTTGTAATTTTTTCATTTTTTTCAAAATGTTTCAAGATGGCAACACTTAAAATGAAAACTTTTTATGCCTGCTAACTGCAACGATAGCTGTGTCGTTGTGTTTTGAAATCTGCTCCGATAATTAAATTAGAATTAATTTTGACACAATTTATCTATATTAGCAATATTTTATTAATATTTTGGTGTAAAAATGTCCACAACACCTTCAAGCAATAATAGTAGTGACCCTCGAAGGCCTGATAAAATCCAAAGGTTTCTTTTTTATTATCTATCCCTAAGATATTTATGGTGGAATGTTCTTGAATCAAATTATATTTCATTGTAGATGTTTTGGGAAGATTTCCGTATCGTGATCTGTGGCAGAATTATCGCCAAGTCTTGGAATCTTCCGGGCAGTGGTTCGCGAGAAACTAAAATAAAACATCACAGAAAGGGACCAACTCGAAAGTTATAACTCGTAGCCACCCCGGGCAAACATCTACATGTTTTTTTTTTTTAATTTGCAAGTTTAAAATCTATTTGGCACCTTGGCGATTGTAGTTGGCGTGACAGATCACGATACGGAAATATCTCAGTAAAAAAAAAGTTAATGAAGTAGTAGTTTAGTCACGTATTAAAATTATTTTGTGATCTTTCAAAAGTTCATGATAAGTATGTAAATCTATTTCCTTGATTAAATCATTTGATTCTCTAGTTTTATTTTCTGTTAAAATGAAAAACGTTAAATATCATTACCTAAATGTCTTTTTTATTCGTTGCAATCTTAAATAAGGGTTTACATTGTAAAAAAAGAGGAATGATATATAATAGCCTTTTCAAATGGCCTAATTAGAAAGAAACTGTAAAAAAATTTATTTATTGCCTTATGATGAACATTTTAATATGATTCTAATTTATTGTTCAGCAACTCTTATTGTAAGATTAATGAAGAAATTATAATGTCTTTCCAATTAAGACAAAGGGTAAGATTTCCAGGTTGGTGACAAACAGGTACTGGCAAGAGAGGGAGATATTTCTGCCATGCAACTACAATCGCTAAGGCTGCAAATTGTTTTAAAATGGAGAAATCTTTACTAACAAAAAAAAATCATGTGGTTATCCCATGGGTGACTAATGAGTTACGCCCTTCGAAAAGGTCCTTTTCTGTGATGTTTTTTCTAGTTTCTCATGGGCTGTTGCCTGGAAGTTGCCAAGTTTTGGCGATTATTCTGACGCAGATCATGATACAAAAATCACCCCCGAAGAGAGTAGGGAGAAATTAAAAAATATACCATATATTTTTGTCTTTCCATTTTCTAAAATTTTTGCAATTTAAACTCTTTAACACCTTCATTGAGATAGTTAGCATGAACATGTACCAATATGAAAATATATCTCCAGTAATTTTATGTATGTCTGATAAATATAAATAATGACATTTTTCATTATAGATTAAAACAACCTGCGTCTTGTAGCGCTTCTGGACCTGGAGAGGATCCAATGCCAGATTATATGAACGTCCTCAGCATGTTTTGCAGTATGTTTGGGCTCATGATGAAAGTATGCATTTTTGAAATATTTAGTGACAAAAGAGCTTTAATAAGTGTTTTAAGTTTCAATATAAAATTTCTCTAGGTATATTTGCTAAAATATTGTAGTGTAATTTTAATGCTTGGTGCACATTTTTAAAATTTAGATACGAAAATAGTCCTTACCTTTTTTCGTGACAGAACTTGTCTTTAAAATATATTTGCTTGTTTTGAAAAGTTTCTAATATGCTTTTTTCTGTTCTCCTTCCAATTATATTTTAAAGGAGAACTGTATGTCGTGATTGGCTTCTCTAAAAATTTATTTATTTAAATCAACTTTTTTCATAATCAACTAAATTAAATGCTGACATTTTTTTTAAAGTTTTGTTTTTCTTTTAAAAACCACATACAATAGCATTAATAAAATTTTAAAAACTTTTCTTATGAAACATTTATGAAAAAAATTAATAAAATCTATTGTCTCACACTTATTTAATAAATCATACTAAAATATTTTAGTATGATTTATTAAATAAGTGTGAGACAATTTTAAATTGTGACAATATTTACTTAAAAACTAATCTTGCACCTTTTATAATTGTAATTTTCTGCTATATTAAAATATGACAGACATTTCTGATTACCACAAGTTCTTAATTCGACTCTATTCCTGTGATGAATCTGTAATTAGTATTGATAACCATCATTCTCTGCATAAAGCTTAATTGCAAATTGTTTATGTGTTTTTTTATTAAAAATAGAATTGTTCAGATTACACTAAGTTACATTATTTTGTAATAATTTTTGTTTAATTCCTTTATTTGGTTCATATCAAGAATGTCTCCCTAATAAATCCAATTATATTTTTCACTTAAAAAATATTAATTTATTGTTATAACTCAATGGAAGAAAAAAACAGTGAAGCCAATGCTATATTTTTTCACAAGGTAAAGTTAGCATGTTAAAGTTAATGTTTAACTTGTCACATGTTAAAGTTAATGTTTAACTTGTCACATGTTAAAGTTAATGTTTAACTTAATATTATTGTTGTTCAAGCTGTTTTCAAGGTTAAACTCACTAATCAGAAGAAATTTGATTCCATTGAACTTTAAAAATATGCATATGTGTGAAAATAGTTTTACTTAGACCAGGGGTGTCAAACTCAAAAGCTAACTTGGGCCAAATAAACAATACTTAACTTTAAGTGGGCCGCAAAAAAATCAATGTTCATAGAAACAAATATTTTTATTTTGAATTGTAATAAACATATATGAAGTTAAATTATTGTTTACGTCCTGATACTTGACATCTCTACTCTGCTACTATTTTTTCTATTTCAGGAGAAATTTTATTGGCCGAGACTACTTTCAAAATTGACCCAATGTGAGCGTAATTAATACGGTTTCGGACAGGAGATTTATTTCCATTCATAACAGAAAATAATTGCTCTCACTGATAAGTACTTCCTAACCTGGAAATAATTTCATACTCGAATTTTTCAGTATTTTTAAACCTTGTCATTAAATATTCATGAAATTCAGGCACACCCACTTCAATGAATTTTACCTTCAAATTTTAGTCGCACTGAATATCACTCACTTATATAACTGGGTACTGAGTCTATATTTATTGAGAAAATCGAAGAAAACATTCAAAATTTGTCTTCCAAAGAATTAAAATCTTTAAACCTTTTTTAAAAGAATTAAATCTTTTGACCTGGTTACTGATAAAAATTTAAGATTGCTTATGAGACTTGGTACAAAATTTAGACCAAGAAGAAATTATAATTTGCCTTTTATCATTTCCTCAATTAGTAAAGATTTAGACGGCTTCATTGCAAAGTGTTTTAGGAAATATAATTGGCCCATAGAAGGTTTTTTCGAATGGAAATATAAAATTTTATATAATTTTAAATTGAATTTTTTAAATAACAACACAAAATACCAGGGTTTTTATTTAAATTCTAATATTGTTAAATCTATAGAAGAATTGAAAGGGAGATTTATTATTTGTGTGGTTGATAAAGCTTCAAATAATTTTGGCTTTATGTGCAAAAAATTCTTTAGAAATATTATTGGTTTTGAATATGATAATAATGATACTTTCCTTAAGATTAACAGCTCTAAGAAAGAAATTGAAAATAGAATTTTGGCTTTTTATAAAAAAATTGGAACAAAACCAAATAGTTTTAATTTCCCATACTTATTTCCGACCATTAAATTTCATAAAACACCTGTTAAATTTAGATTTGTTACATGCTGCACAGGGTGTTATAATTCTGTTTTTGGTAAACGATTTTTTAAATACTTAAACATTATTTTAAACAAAATTATTTCTAATGATAAACATTTTATCATTAATAACAACCAAGAAGTTATTAAATATTTAAACAACACACGTGTTAATACAATTCTTACCTGTGATTTTGAAAATCTTTTTACCAGTATTCCTCACAATAATTTAAAAAATATTTGTATTGAAATTTTTGAACATTATTTGATTAATGAAGGTATTGACAGGGAAGACTGGATTAATTTATGCAATGTCAACATTTTTGAAAATTATCTTTTTAACGGTATTAGTTTTTACAGGCAAATTAAAGGTATTTCTATGGGTAATAGTTATTCAAGTGCATTCGCTAATATTTTCCTTCACTTTTATGAGAATAAATTTTTACAGAATAATTTTTTAAAAGGTTTTAGGTTTATTGATGATTTAATCATCTTCGATTGTTGTAATTTTGACTTGATTAATAATATTTATCCTGAAGAACTGAGTTTAATTAAAACTAATTCACAAGACTCTCGTGCTTTTTTTCTAGATCTTGATATAAATATTTCTAATAACAATAATCTCATTGGGGTTTATGATAAAAGGAAGGATTTCAATTTTAATGTTATTAACCTTACGCATTTTTATTCCAACCTTTACTATAAAATTTTCAAGAATATTGTATTTGGTCAAATAATGAGATTCAAATTCATTTGTAATAACCGTATAGATTTTTTGACGGCTATTGAGGTATTAAAGAAAAGTTTAAAGAAAAATAAATTTCCTTTCAACTTTAATAATTTTGATGTTTTGATTAAAGACATTTTAAACAAATTCTATTAACTTGGCCGATATTGAAGCCCGTCTAAGCAGGCCTAGACGGTGAACAATTTGATTTTCTTCTTGAAATTTTTGGAATTTGTTTTCATTTACAAAATTTATTGGGAATATGTTTTCTTTTTCAAAATTGTTGGGATTTTTTAGATAGATGGCGGCACTTGGATTCTATTGCTCTTTAATTTGTTTTTTTATTAATTTGTTTTTTTACCTAGGTGTCAGCACAATATAAATTTTGAGCTGATTTGGAATTTATAAGGAAATTCTTCTTCACTTTTACTAACTGTAACTGTTTTTATGTGCTTTGGGGGCGGTTTTTTTTTATGTCTTTTAAATGTTTTGTATATCTGTTTCAGTAAAGGTGATTTTATTACAAAGTTTTTCATGAATGTTATTATGGTAGATATTTAATGTGGTAATTATTATTATTATTTATGCTTGAATTTTCATTAGGGGCCTCGGGGCACTGTTAGTTTTGGCTTTGCCACTAACAACAGAAAGGCTCCTGTGTGTTTACAGACAGTGTGTCCCCTGATGAAGTGCTGCTCTGTAAACACACAACTTTATTTAATTTTCTTTGAATTATATTTATATATTTTTTTAAGTAAATTTATATTATTACTTGTTTTTAAGATTTGAATTTGGTTTTAGCTGCCTTGTGCACTGTTCCAATTTGAATTTGAATTAATGTAGTTATGTTTATTTTGGTTACGTCCTGTTTTATTTATTTCAATTAAGATTTGAATTTATGTTTGAATCTTTAAACCTTGTTTCAAATTCTGTTCTAAGATTTGAAATTTTTTTCTGCGTATTTTTGATATGATGCAGTATCATCTAAACTAGATTTGTTCTTGTTGCACGTTGGGGAAAACGTTAAATCTTCATTTTTCAGTTGCCTTTCCCAAAGAAATAGTTTACATTTGAATGCTTTAATTATGTCAAACATGTTCGTAATGATCTGATCCTCTCCTCGTAACAATAAATTTAAATCGGAGAAGTGTTTGGTTGTATCAACCATAAAAGATAAATCTTGCAATCATATTTGATCGGAGAACAAGCTTGTATCTTGATTTATAGTTTGTAAAAACTTACATATTTTTTCTTTCAAATCCCAGAATTGTTTGAGAACCTTAGAGCAAGATAACCAACTTACCTCGCTGTAGTAGGATAAAATTGATTATGTAGGTACTATCTAATTGATAGCATAGTGTGAAACGGACTCCATTTCAGCCAATTAAAATTATCCATATAGTTCATAAGTAAAGTATATTATAATTTTATATGCTGGTTTCGTTTCTAATTCCCATTTCTATTTTATTTTTACTTTGCTTCTGATATATTGAGTGGGCCACAAAAATGCTCATCTTGAGCCGCATGCGGCCCACGGACTGCGAGTTTGACACCCCTGACTTAGACCATTGGTTAATAAAAATAAATATACAAGTAATAATTTAAACATTGTATGGGGATTAGCGAAAAATACTAATTATTTCCCTCTATAATGAATGTTATATATCAGAAAATTTATTTATGATAGAAAAAAAGTGTTTTAATTTTAATATTTTTCCTGTGTACATTTCTTTCAGTTTTCACTAAACATTGTAATTTTATAAAAACTTCATTTAAGTTTTATGTTTATTTATTTATTAATTTTTTTGAAAGTTTTATATAATTTCTTTCTTAAACTTTTCATTGTGTAAATTATATGTTCTGTTATTCCGTTATTTTATTGTGATATACTTCTTCTCGTTTAAATTTTTGTACAGGGTGAAGTCATGAAGAAAAATGATAACTATAAAATTTTCTCTGCAATGTGTAAACATGTAAATTTACAAATTTACGGAATACGTTTTTATCTGTATTGTTCAAACCTTACATGGTGTGAGCAATTAATGTATTGTAGTTAATTATTGATTGAAGAAATCTGCAAAAATAGTTGAATTTTGAGATATTTGGAAGATAAATAATATTTATTTTAAAAATTACAGTGCCATCCCTTCTATCTAAACAACTTTTCTGCATTATGGTGATTAGGTGAAAATTAACATGTTTTTATGTGTACCCTAATAATGATAATTTGAAAGAAGAAAAAAAAATTCCATTCATAGCATAAATTATTTTTATATATAAAAAGTTTGATTTTATGTATATTTTTTTTAACAGCTAAAGTGGTGTGCTTGGATAGCACTTTATTGTTCTAGTATCAGCTTTGCAAATTCTAGAGTAAATGATGATACCAAACAAATCTTAAGCAGTTTTATGTAAGTAGAATTTACAGTTATTTATTGTAGGTAAAATCAAATAACAAATATAGTAGGATAACAATTTTTATTTTATGATCTATATTTCACAGTTAAATATTAAGTTATGGATGATATGATAACACTTCAATATGATTAAATAGGATAATACTTCAAAATATAGGTTAATATGGTTGGTAAAATTGTATTAAAAAATAACTGATATTACCCAGTGACGAAATAGGTCTCAGTTTGGATTTGAAGGCGTGCACAATTATTTGGACGTCATCACTTGTTTCAACTGTGTTCAAGAGTAATAGTAAACAGTGTGCGTGTGTCGTCATTGCATGCGTTGCTATGGCAACCGCTGCTGTTTTTATTTTCACTAGCATGCATTTTTAATGTATTTACATAATAATAATTTAACATATTTTTATATTAATTTTTTATTAACTTATAATTACTGACTTGATGTTGATTTCAATATAAATATGAGTGCTGCAGAAAGAAAAGTATTTTGTGGCTTCTTGAAACCTGTGCAGGATTTGAAAACGAATCTGACGACAAACATCAATTGAGACAGTTTTTGCTACCCGTAATTTGTTCGGCCTGTATAGGGCCTATATTTGCTGAATAATGAATATAAAATATTGGGTTAAATCTATATAGAGCCAATATCAAAAAAAAAAAAAAAATAACAGCCCTTTGAATCCTTATTGAGCCAAGATTCATGAATATTGGTCCAATGAGGGACCAAGTTATTTTGCTGCTAAGTATCTTTGAATCTCTATTTTTAACTTTTTTGGTTTTTTACCAAACTCATCCCGGTGGTATAAATCAATAGATAGAGTTCTATAAAAATTAAATATTTTATAAAAAGACCATGATTTTCAAACAAATGTCACGCAAATGAGGTGGTATCGACGAAAGAGTTGAAACTGGTTACAAGAGTTAATTATGTGTGTTAAGAGATTTTTAATTGAAATTTTGTGTTCACAAAAAGTTTTTCCTTTAATATAAGTCTGCATATAAGTTTTGCTTTTCACAAAATATCTAGTATATACTGAAACTTATTAATTCATTTAATAAGTTCCACATTGAAAATATTTCATCCTAAGGTAGGGCTTATCCCTCAAGATTTATTTGCTTTCTTCCATTGAAACAGTGTCTATATAACAATATTTTTACATGAACTAAGGATTTCTTGCATATTAACTAAAAATTGTGCTTATCATCTGAAATCTTGTGTCATCTAGTAGCAAATTTTCAATAAATCTCTTGATTATATTTCATTAAAATCAAAGAGTGATTTTTTAAAAGTGGCTGATCTGATGTTTAATGACTCATAAGTTTTGCCAATTAAACTAAGGCTTCTATTGTTAGTTTTGATTCTTAAATCTTTCGAGTTTACATTGATAGTTTTATTTTATTTTTGTAATTTAGTCTTGTCTAATTAAAACTTTAAGTTTCTTCCATTTCATTATCTCAGAATAATTTTTATGTCTTTTAAATGTTCTTTTCTCTCAATATATTTTTTTTTCTGGCCTGTTGATATGTTGCTGATATGATCTGTCAGTTCTCTTGTTAAAGATTATTAAATAATTTACTTGAGTCAATACTTAAACAAAACTGTTATTATTTTATAAATTGGTATCACAAATTTGCTGCTTTATTTTTTCTCCTTTTTTTTCAATCTCATTTCTGCAAGTCATAAATATTTTTTTAAAGAGAAAGATTTTTAACATTCAAATAAATGGTTACTGTTATGCTGTTTTATGTTGTCTTACCTACTGAGAAACAAAACCAGTTTTTCCATATAATTAGGTAGGAAAATAGTTTATTGAGAATAAACATTTTCCCAATTTTGCATTTGCTGAAAAAGTGTGACTAAACTTAAAATTATATAATGATGTTACATCTTTTTATTATGTATTTATGTACTTATTAGTTTCTTTACTTTAATAGGTTGTCAATCTCTGCTGTGGTAATGTCTTACTTGCAAAATCCTACTCCTATGAATATACCTGGACTTTCTTGACCTAAGTAACCTATAAAATTTCAACTCAGTTTTCAGAAAGAAAAAAAATTGTAAACATTCTGAATTGTTCAAAATAAGCAATCAGTTTGGAAACAAATATATATAATAAAATTCTTATTTATTGCACATCATTGGATTTTGTTGAATTACTATTGTAAATATTTAATTTTTTAATGTTTATTTAATTGTGTAAGTGGCTTATTTTTCAATTTATTGCATTTTGTTAAAATTTATAAATTAACCTCTAAAGCAGCATTATAAGTCTTTCAAATTGTGGAAGGAGTAAAGAGTTATAAAATAACCACTTATTTATTAGTTTAGCATTAATTTCTTGCTTCCCGATAAAAACATAAAGAGTTAAGACAAATTATGTATTTTTTAAAAAATTTATTTATTATTTTTTTTAATGTTGTATAACACTGCTTTTTTTATTAGTTATTATTATTTGTTACCTGGTTAAAGTTTTTGACATCATAGTCTGGTTTTTCACATAAGTGGCTACAACCATCTAAAATTTGCAAAAAAATAAAAATGATAGTTACAATAATATAATTCATGTGGATTTCTTTTGTATTTAAAACAAGAAAGTGGTATATAAGTATATTGAATGGTATATAAATATAAAATAACAATAATCATAATAAACTAGAAATTATAGTTTTGAGCTATATATATTTATGAGAGTTTTTCTTCTTCTCAGGAAATATGAGATAGAATAATTTAAATCAGAAATGTTATGTAATTATTATTTTAATTTTTTATTATTGAAATTGAATTGCTTTTAAAACTTGTGAGTTTTTTAGTTCAATTTTACTGTTGCATAAAATCTAAATTATAACATTATTTAAATAATATTGTATGAAGAAAAAAATTTAAAAAATCAATTTTAATGCTGTAAAATAGTTAAGTACACAAAAGAATATTCTGCTAATAATTTAACTCGTGAACTTAATTTCATATTTTGTATTTTCATATTAGAGAATGAGAGCATAGTTATTAGAATATTGAAACTCTTCTCCAATGTTAGAATGTCTTCTTTAAATCAACTTTATAATTGTACAGCTTTTAACAGATCTGTAGTTCGCATATAGTGGTGTACAATTGAAGTATTGTTTTATAAAATCTAACTTTTTTCCAGGCATTTTCTGTTCCACGTGTTAAACACATAAAAATTGTATTAGAAGACCAGTATTTAATATTTGGTCATTATTACCTGCAATTTGCTATTTTTGGTACAGGGATTTTGAAGTGATAATTTTTTCCATAGATAATACCATCACGTCAAAAACTCTTTTTATAACTACATGGTAAAAAAACTGTTAAAAACTTACTCACCTTGAATACTTTTGTATCTTAATTTTGTTATTGTAATATAAATTTTTAAAGTTCAGATTTAATAGCATGCTTAGTATTTTTGAAAAATCTTATTTAATGCCCATTTTACCCTATCTTATTTACCTTGCAAAATTATTGGGCTCTGTCTTGCTACTATCTGCTTTTAAAATTCACTTTAAAAAATATCCAATTCTGATCTATTTTTAAAAGAAAGAAGAAGATTTTTTTATATCATAAAATTAAATCTGAGATTAACATTTTTACCCCATTATTGTTCAATTTTTTTTATATATATGAAAATAGGATGTAACTAAATCAACAAAATATTAATGAGTGAATTATCTTTCAACTTAACTGAGCTATATATCTACTATTACTGTCAATGAGTTCTATTGCTTATATATATATATATATATATATATATACTACTAAAAAACAGATTACTACTTTGCCCTGAGGTTCTCCATCAATTTGTGGGGCATTAAACTACAATCTACTTTTTTATAGTTCTTTACAAAAAGGGAGTTTGAATTTCAAAATATTCTTTCTAACAAATTTGCTGTTAGTGAGATATTTTAGCTCAATTAAAATAAAATTTATCTGAAAATAATGTTATGAATGCTAAAACATTTGCAAACCACTTAATTATTTTACTTTCATTGTTTGTAAAATTGGGTAAAGGAATATCAATCACCCTGTATAATGTATGATTAATTAAAGTAATATAAATAGTTTATCATTGATAAATTATTTACACTCTATTAAATTAACTTTATTTTAAATGCATTTTTTGGCATAAAAGGATTACTATTGTCAGGCATAATTTTCTTCTGTGTTTTCACCTTTCTGAACTTCAAAAGAACATTTTAAATTGTCAATTTGCAAACTGTTGATTAGTGTATTTATATACAAATATAAATATTGCAATGAAATTTGCCAAAGAATAAGTAATGAAAGAAAATGCTATGTTAAACTCTTACTTTTTTTAATATTTCGACATTTTTTTGTTTTATTTTGTTCTCTTTAATCATGATTTATATATAAAGCTTAAAAGTTTGCTGTGCTGTCAATGCACAAAATTAAATAATTAGATAAAAATTAAATAATCAATAAAAAAAATTAAATAAGTATGTATGTTTTTGTTTTGTTCAAAAAAGTTTTTTTTTTTTTTTATTACATGTTTTTTTTCTCCATGTTTTGAGTTGATAAACATTTTCAGACATTTTGTTATTTTCTCTTTCTTATGTCTGTGTTATAATTATCTCTTAAAGTATAAAAGTGGTTACTTTAAAAGTGAAATTTTTTTTTTCACTTTTAAATTTTCCAAAAGTATAAAACAGGTTGCTTAAAGTGTGAAATTTGGAATTACTTCGAGAGTTTACAACTGGTTACTTGAAAAGTGCAAAAAAATTTCTCTGAACTGCTACAGGGATATAAAACACATTTTAAAAGTGCAAAGTTATCCTTTGCTTAATAACTCTAAAAGAATAAAATTGGTTACTTTCAAAATACAAATTTTTTTTTTCCTGATTTTCTCTAAAAGTGTGTAACTAGTCACTTTAAACCAGCAAAATAGTTGCTCTGAGTTACTCAAAAAGTTAGGAAAATACTGTTTCAAATCTGATACTGTTTCATTTCTGATGATTTTGGTAAAACTTAATTTTATTTGTGACTGAATTTTTACTCTTAATTTTATTTGTGACTGAATTTTTACTTATGTTTTTTTTTTTTTTTAATTCACAGTGTTGAATCCTTTGTGATCAAATCAATTTATACTACCAAAAGTTTAATTTCAACCTTTACAAATAGATTTAATAAAATTCTTCTTTTTATTTTACCCAAATTTATTTTTTTTCTGTTGAACAGCTTCATATATTTCTTTATCTTTGATAGGTTAACTTATTGCAATTTATATATGTGTGTATTTATGTATATAATATAATACTTTATATATATATATGTATACATATACATATATATATAATATTTTAACCCTGAATAATTGGATATTAAAGTGACTTACCCTAAGTATAATTACAGTTAATTGTATAATTATAATATTTGTATAACAATAATTAAATAACTTTTACCGCCATATACTGCGTATATGGTGGCAATAGTCTGTTCAGAACTAAAAAATATATATAAATTGTTTTCTAATTCTAATACCCAGACTGCAGAGAGTTTTAAAAACAATTTATATTTTTTATACTTATTTTAAATGATCATTGAAGTTTAATTTTTTTACGAAAATCGACTTATTTTGTTAATTTATATTTTTCCACTATACTGGTTCTACCATTAGTCCAAAAATTATTATGTTCCATTTTTTGTTTTTCACACTGTGCATGTCTCAGCAGCAGCATTTTTTAAATTTTTTTTATCGAAGTTCTTATCTATTAAAATCTTTAAAACCACTGCTGATAAAATGTTGGCGCAACTACATGCAATTTCAATTGTTATTTTTGTTTAACTTATCTGTGGTAATAGACAATTTTAAGTTCTTGCATGCGAATAGTGTTCAAAAGAAGTAACTTGTTCATCAAAATATCAAAAGCACTGCTGAATTACATTATTTATCAGCATTACTATGATTTATTTATTTACTTTTTTTTGTAACTGCAATATTTAAAATAATTTCTCTTTCTTCTAAAATTTTGTTCCCATTCAAATAATTCATTTAGATTATAAAACATTAAAAAAAATTTCTTAAGAAATATCTTTGTCTAAGTTGAGGTTATAGTTGATTGTGTTTCACAACTATTCTTAGATAAATGTAACACTGATGACAAAGCATGACAAATATTTTTTTAAGAAAAATAAAAACTTAAAGAATTGTCATTAAATTGAAAAAATTTCTAATTTGTTTATTTGCGTTTATAATTTTTAGGAAACATGTCCACCAGAAAAAGACTATTTCGTTATATTTCGCCAAAACAGTATCATTGCGATTGCACTTCGAGGAATTATTAGAAATTATAATTTTGCACTGGTTTTTGTGTGAATATGAATAAAACATTGTTATGTATTCATATTCAGTTGAAAGATATTAAAACCAAATTAAAGATATTTAGGATAGGATGCATGTCTACAGAATATATTTAGAGATAAATATGATGTGTCATTTCAAAAGTGTTGAATCTTCTATTAAAAATATCAAAAGAACAATAAAGTGCAATAGAAAACATATTCCAAAGGTGTAAAAGGGTTATGGGTGGTCAAACAATTTATAAAAAAATTATTCTCGTATGTCAAAAAATATCTATTTCACATTGGCACCTATTTTTGAACACAACTCTCATTGAACGTTAACTGTGTCGTTAATTTTAGTATTAAATATTTATCTTTTAAGAAATATTGATATCAATTATTGAATGCTAATAATCCATTTTGTGTAAAATTGAATTGAAACTGATTTGATTAGCTTTTTATTGGGCTCTCAGCTAGAATTGAATGTTTAAAAAAATGGACAAATCTGGAATTGCGTGCTTAAGAAAATGGATAATTTAATGCTATTTTGCATTTATAGGACCCGTGGCAACCCTGTAAAGCCTTACTGATTACCTTTTGCCCAATTTGGATTTTACCAAATCCTTCTGACATAAGGAATGAATTAAAATGTGCTTATCAAGGCTTGAAATTACGTTTAAGCTAGGCAGGCTGCATCTTCATCTTAGAGCCCCGAGGACTGCAGGCTCCACCAAAATTAAAATATCATATTTTAGAGAAAAAAAAGAGCTTTACTATATATATATTATTTTATGTTTTTTTTTTTTTTNTTTTTTTTTTTTTTTTTTTTTTTTTTTTTTTTTTTTTTTTTTTTTTTTGGCATTGCTCGGTTCTGGTCAAAATTTGAAAAGGATTCGTCCCCTATTTCTTGTAAATGGTTTATGTAATTGTAGTCCCTTTCATAGTCTTTTTGGTGTCAAATTTCTAGGACCATCTTCGTTTACAAAGGGAAGCGTTTACTAAATTCAAGGGGTTTTATGTTGGTATCACCATGCTTCCAATATATATATATACGCCTAGGGTATCACATTTTAACCAATTATAGATCAGACTTCATTTCACGATCTACTTTAATTTAGAACAAGAATTTTTTTTTTTCCATCTCCCTTTCAGTTACTATTTTCTGCAAACTGTTCAGAAATATTCAGCAATTTCTGCGGTTGCCCCAATTCTTATAAAACAGGGTAATTGAAAATGAATATAGCGATTACAAACGGTTATAACTATTTTATGAAAAAGAATTTATCGATAAATTTATACAGAATGTAGAAGGAACTTCAAAGTTTTGTATACATGCGTCACAGATTTTCTATGTGACTTCCTTTGGCCACACGGACAACATCTAGGCGGTAGTCCATTTTACGCCATACTTTCTGAAGCATTTGTGCAGTCACCGACGCAGGCGCATTACAATAGCGTTCCTTGAGTTCTTCAATTATCCAAATATCGTTCTTTCTTTAAACATCCTATGCCATCTGGGTATGTCTTTCCCATTTGGAGGCTCTTGATTGTAACGCTGACGAAGTCTTTTCTGCGCTGTGATAACAGATTATTACCAATTGATGGACGGGACTAGGTGCTGGGAATATTGTCTTTTCACCAATAGCTAGAAAAGTGTAAGATGTATCGAGTTTAATCACCACCTCATTTCTGAGCATTTTCTTTTATGTGATTTGTGTTGTCCTTTAACTTGCATTACTGGCGAATCTTGAATTAAACATACAAACCACAAAATATGCACGTTACCGTTAAAATGTATAGCTCAGTTATTTCCTAGAATAAGAAGGTTTATTATGAAATAACTAGACAAGTCAGTTGAAGTATATAATATATGAAAAATGTCATACTTTAAATAATTATTCTATGATATAACTAATGAAAGATCGTTGAAGCGATAAATAAATGATTTCAAAGCTATTTTATAAATTAATCATAAATAGCTAAAATATCTCGAAAAATGCATTTTATACCTATTGTATATGATTAATTGATAAATAATAAAGTAGATAATCTAATTTATTATTGCTCATATCAATAACTACATCTAAAAAGCAACGGAATGACAACTACACAACTGGCCATTAAAATTGCTACACCACGAACGTAAAATTTGCAGAACGGATAAAGGATGTTGTGGTATGCAAATTATTAACTTATCAGCGCATTCATGCAAAGTAGGCGAAGGCAGCGACTACTTTGTAAACAAGGAGAGATTTGACTGTTTCTCATTATGGCAAGACTAATTCCGATACTGATAAATGCAAAATTTTCGCTCAATAATGATCCTATTGATGCAAATGCAGATGACATTATCCTTAATGCTGGCAATAATTTCTTGACAAATGACTATCAGTTAACCTCAGATATTGCTAATATGGAAGAGATCACCAGTTTCAACACTAAAATTCAGAATATAATAAAGCTCCCGGTGCTGATAATATAAATAACCTCATGGTTAAAAACCTCCCTCCCAACATCATTGAGCAGCTGTTAAAAATCATCAATGCTTGCCTCAAACTGAAATATTTTTCCCAAATGGAAACACGCTCAGGTTGTGCTCTTCCCCAAGCAGGAGAAAAATCTGCTAAATCCTGAAAGTTAGAGACCCATTAGTTTGCTGACTGCATTTTCAAATATTTTTGAGAAGATAATCCTCTACAGACTAAAGCTCCATCTCAATTTTATCCCGGATGAACAATTCGATTTTCGAGAACGCCTATCCACCGCTAAAACAACTAGTGAGAATATTAACCAAGGATTCTTCAAAAAAATAAACAGTGCTCCTGATGTTGGATGTGACCAAAGCCTTTGACCGCGTCTGGCATCAGGACCTCATATACAAGCTCATAAATTTCAATATCCCCAAAGATCTAGTACTACTAATTAATAATTATCTGACAAACAGAACTTTTCATATAAAGATTAATACAGCCGTTTCTACCATTAGAGCGGGAGTTTCGCAAGGATCAATCCTCGGTCCTGTGCTCTACCTAATTTATTCAGCGGATAATATTATTAGCACCCAAATTTATAATGTTATTAGCAAAGCGCAAGGAGCCTATCGAGTCCTGAAGCCAATATTAAACTATAAAAAAAAAAACGAACCCTATACCTCCAATGCATTCGACCGATCCTCAGCTATGCAGTCCCTGCATGGAGCACAACTACTACTACTCAAAAGTAGAAACTAGAGTACTCAAAATAAATTTCTCAGATACATCACTGGGGCCCCCAGATTCATGGGAATGAAAGATCTAAGAAAAGATTTAAAAATCAACGAAATAGATGAACACATAGCTGAACTATGTGCAAATTTCTTCTGAGATGCACTCTCCAATGATACATGCAACTACTTTAAAAACTTTGATTTTGAGTTCATCAAAGACAATATAAAATATAGCCCGGCAAACGCCTTTTTCCTTTCCGGTGTGGTACTGTCCCGTAAATTTTGTAAATACTTGTATATATTTTTGCGCATTTATTATCATGTATTTTTCCTATTTCTCTGAATCTATATGGCTACTGGGCACCTGCGAAGTTCGGGGGGAGGCGAGGCAATCGGCCACAAAACCCTCTTCTCTCTCTTAAATTTATTTGTTTAATCTCGCTACTTTATTTTAATTTTCTCTCAGTAAATGTTACTGAACCTCAACTTTCACCATTCTATTGCGCCTCGGCGATTTATTACACATTTCCACTCAGATGAATTAGTTAGAGCCCCTCGCGGGGCTGATGGTAAGATAACTACCACATATGAGTATATCAGTAAGTTTCTCATTCGCGATCGCAACACTCGAATACGCCATCTGGGGAGAGACCGGTTTCATGCCTTTAGCCTTTCTCCCTTCCCTCTCCTCCTCTTTTCAGTTATATAGGAATGTACTACGATATTTCCCTTTTCTTAATATTCTTCCTTTTTACTTAATAAAAAAATTTTCTAAAATTTCCGTGATACTTTTCTTTAGAGCTATGTTTAATGTAGTTTTCAGTTCTATATATTTTTTCAAGTTAAAAGATTTTAATCTATATGAAAATCAAGAGAGAAACTAACGTACTTCCTTCCTCTCTGACTTTCCACACGCTAATGGGGAAAGCATGTGAAGTGTTGCCATGGGAAAAGAGTTCTGCTCTACGCCACCTGCAGCCCATTTCGATCGCCAATACAGGAATTAAATTTATGCGTTCCTACTGGGATTGCGATTTATCATACCGAAGTATTGCTGCTCGCGTTGGTCGAGATCCCATGACTGTTAACAGAAGATGGAATCGTTGGGTTCATGACGGTCATATGGAACGCCGTGCAGGATCTCAGCGACCCCCCATCACTAACAGCCGAGAAGACAGACATGTTAACCGCGTAGCCTTAAGGAATCGTACAGCTACATCACGAACTCTGAGTCAACAAATGGGGTCATTTGCAAGACAACAAGTGTCTGCACGATCAGTTCGACGACGTTTGCAGTAGCAAGGACTGGATCAAAGGTAACCGAAGCCATGATCGCCGCGGCGATCATGGCTTCGGTTACCTTTGACGCTGCATCACAGGCAGGAGCACGAATCCAGGTTCTGTATACAGCATCATGATGGCCGCATCCGTGTTTGGTGAAATCGTGGGGAACGCTCGATCGATTGTTCGCATTGCTGGCACTTTGAACAGCAGCCGTTACATTTCTGATGTGTTAGGGTCAGTTTCTCTGCCTTATTTTCGAGGCCTCCATAACGCTACGTTACAGCAGGACAATGCACGATCGCATGTTGCCCACACTGTCCTGACCTTCCTTGACACAGAAAATGTTCGCTTGTTCGCATGCTATCCAATTTCTGTTCGACTCGATGCACAGGAAAATAATTGCTGTTTTTGCTGCCAGGGGAGGCTGCTCTAAGTACTGATTCCCCAGGATCTATACATCCAAATATCCTGAAAATTTAATCATTTGCTCTTCCAATTATAATGCATGTGTCCAATAAATATCATTCTGTTATTTGCATTCCTTCTTGGTGTAGCAATTTCAATGGCCAGTAGTGTATATGTGTTTCAAAACTGATTAAAAGCGTTTTGAACTTGATCAAAGAACTTTCGAGTGCCGTATTTCATACTTTACCGACTCGTTAATCTATAGAATACATAGTTATATTATAGCAGGTCAATGATTTGAAGAATCTTCGTGCTATGTAGCTGAAATCTGCGATGGTACTTAGGGTGGTAGGTATTTATTCAATAAAAATTTGTCTTGAGTGTAATAAAGATTGCATTTATGCAAAATGATTAATGAAAATATGACAACAAATTTTAATACGAACAATCAAACAGATTACATATTTGATTTCGAAAACCGAATCAAAACACGATCCATTTATGCTCAATTAGATATGCAACTGCGATCTGCTAGATAAGAAACTGAGTTTGCTTCTTTAGTTTTTTCTTCCATTGTTATCACATGTCCGGATTTAAACTTAGTAGGGCCCTAAGCGATTGAAAATATAGGGGTCCTTCTGTGCTCGTCCCGCAGTGGACTGATCGTTAAGACAAGGCTCCCAGCAGATCACCGAAGTCAAGCATCACTGGCTGCTGTCAGTGTGCGGGTGGGTGACCACTTGGATTAGTCTGCGTAGGGACCGAGGGTGTGCGGTATTGGTCCTCGTTAAACTGTTCCACCGTAAAGTGCTCGACTTCGCATGCAGGTCATCGGGCTACCGAAGCGGGGGTACCATCTCCTCTGCAGAGGATCAAAATCGTGATGGCATATCTTTGGATCATCCTCAGGGATGTTTCCCAGACCGTCACCATTAGCCCATTGTGCAGTTCTAGTGCAACGTAAATTAACTGCAACAGCAGCAACCTTCTGTGTTCAACTCCAATTTCAATTTATCAAGAGCAAGCTGTCATTATTCTTTTAATGTTAATTATTAACTATAATTTGATAGTATAAATGATTTGATAATACTACTTACCTCTTCTCCACAGCTCTCTTTATGTATATAATCAAACAACTAGTTTACATAACAAATTAACAGAGATCAGAGCACAACGAATTCAATTAACATCTTCTCTCTGTGTCTGAAAGTTATCGTCCTTCTACCTTACGTTCGTAAGTGTGGAAAAAGGTTCGATTCCCAACATGACCTTGAATTAAACTTTATGACGAACTTCTATAATTTGTGCTAATTTCTCTTTGATTTAATAAGGACGTTCAAGTACACAAGCTTGGTGATCTATGTTTGCAATGAACATACAAATCAACCTACTTCTGAGGCACTTAACACCCTCTTGCTACTCTCTACTATAGCACGTTATATTTAACTCTTGGTGATGTGTACCAAGCTTCAAATGTTACATCCTTTTATCTATTGATCCCGCCGTGGACTGAACGTACCCTTATGAAAATTTAAGGTATATTTAATGTTAGTTTGAGTTATTTTTGAGGTATTAAGGTTGTTTTGAGGTATATTTGTGGTATATTTAAGGTTGCAGAGAAAACAGCAATAAAAATTATACCTCGTAAAGGTTGTAATTAAGGTGTACGAGGTTGATTTATATATACTTCAGCTTGTTTTGAGGTTGTTTAAAATTCACTTCAAATCAACCAGACTGATAAGGAGATTTTTAAGGTATACCAGGTTTATTTTCTTACACTTGTAACAAAAGAGGTATTTTTGAGGTATAAAAATATTGACCTTATTTCAACTAACGAGAGTGAGATATTTATTGAGGTATATGAAGTCCTTTTATTTATACCTAAGCTTATTTTGAGGTTGTTT